>NC_045432.1:51965605-52307894 GCF_902635505.1 Sarcophilus harrisii | reverse complement strand
ATGAGAAGTCTTGAGGGCAGGGACTATTTTGCCCACCTTTATATCCTCGGCGCCTGGCAGAGCGCCTGGCACATAGGAGGTGCCAAAGTAATATGTGCTTCTTGGATAAATGTGGCCTCAGTTCACACCCTCAATTTGCCTCTATTTCCTCCTTAGTAAAAATGAGGGGCTGAGAGGGAACTAGTTGAATTCTGAGGTCCCTTGTAGCTCTGTCTATTATTCTGATTCAGGTCCCAGAGTGTTATTATAAGTGATCAGCAATAAAAGTAATACTGCTTTAACATAATTAGTATTTTTATTTCCAAAGCATGTTCCCATTTTTATATCAATTTGGTCCTCATCACATCTCTAGGAGGTGGGTGCAGAGAGAGGTTATTTACCCTAGAGTCTTAATAGAATTTCATGGAAATTTGAATATGTGTCAAATATGCTGCCGTAAATTTTTATATACTGGTCAATTCGTGGGTCTAGAATGTGACACTGGTTTCATCTGTGAAACCACGAGCACAGCGGGCAACAAATGACCAATTTCTAGAGGGGGTGGGGGGCAGGGAACAATCTGCATATAAAGTTCTTATCCACCCAATGTAATGAAAAAATAAACCCCACACACTTAATTATTTTTCTACCACAGCAAATTCAAGTGATTTGTATTTCCCAGACCAGAAGCTGTTTTCTCCTAGGCTCTGTCTCCAAGGGCTCACGGGGAACAGACATGATTTTCTAACAGAAGATAGCTTTTATAAAACCAAAGATACAAGAAATATGATCTCGCATCATTTAGCAAAACAGCAATAAAGCCATATCGAAGCAAGATCTCAGCAACAATGGCTGGGCCCCTGCTTATGAATTACATTTGACAGCTGGGTTCCAAAGGCCACTTCAGAATCTTATCAGGAGGCAATGTGCTACCATGGGAAGGAGTCCTGAACCAGGATTCTGGAGATTTGGGTTCTAGCCTCACTTTGAACAGTTTTAAGCTATGTGAAAGCAAATTGTTTACCAAGGTAGGGCAGTGGGGAAAAGCACCAAAGCTGTCCCAAGTAGGAGGTTAGGGAAACCCAGATGAGGAAAATGAGGCTCAGACGGGTGAGGTGATTTGTCTGAGGTATTAGGGAGAGGATCTGAATCCAGGTCAACTTCAAATCCAACCCCTTTTCCATTTTGCCACTTTGAGTCCCATCTCAGGCACTTACAACCTGTGTGATCATGGACAACTGGGTCTCTGGCATTCAAGCCCCTACACGATTTAGCTTCAATTCACCATTCCTCATCTGTGGTTCTCTGGCTTGCTACCCATGTGACTCTGGCAAAAATAATTTAACTGTGCCTCAGTGTTCTTGTATACATGTATAGGCATGGAGGAACTGAGGAAGTTGGATGAGATCAGAGAATTCCACACCTAAACTGAAAAAGGACTTTCAAGGCCACCAGATCCAACCCCCCTCATTTACAGTGGAGAAAACGGGACCCAAAGAGGTAGAGTGAATTGCTGAGGTTGTTATAGCTGTTAAGTGTCTGAAGTGGGATGTGAAACCATATATTCCTTATTCCCAGTTCAGGGATCTATCCCCTACATCATACATAGGGATATTCCTGCACATATTCACAAGTTCTTAATCTAATAATCCTATGATCAGGGTAATTTCTAAGGTCTCCTATAAGATCCAACCCTTTCTCAGCCTCTCTTCCTACATCTGTAAAATGGGACTACTCCCCACTGTACTCATTTCCATCTCACGAGGTCACTCTGAGATCCTGGATGTGAAAGTGTCAAGCCCTCTGCAAGTATTAGGGGCTGATATCATTGTCCTTCTAATCTAAAGCTAACGTTATCTGTAAGCAAGAGCTAAAAGACCAACCAGTATAAGGATGTTATCTGGAGCAGTCAGCTGGGAAAGGCACCAATGGCACCCAAATATCCCTTCAGAGAACTTTGATCCAAAGACCACAACGATATCTTCCTGGCAAGACACAGAGATGATCACTGACAACTGAGGCAAACCCTCGAAGTTTAAACCCAGAATTCACTGCATACAAATCAAGAGAGAGAAAGAATTGACCTTACCTTTCTGTGCTACGAATCAGAAGGGTAGAACTGGGAAGGCCCAGTTAGTTGCAGTGCCCACCAGAGAAGACTGGGTCTCTCAACTCTCAATTTGGCCTTGGATCAACTTGGTCAAGTCAGCTTCTGTGGTGATGAGGTGAAGTTTGGTTCACTGCCAAAGTTGCCAGGGGTAAATTAGACGATTTGTTCCATGCCTGCATCAGTTCCAGCCTCCCTCCTTCCTTCCCTAACGTAGACTTCTGAAACTTGCAAGGTTGTCAAGGACTTCGGTCTGTGCTGCCAATGCTGGAGTGATTCTGTGCTTCTCAAAATGTCACACTCTTGCATCATAACACCGAGGAGCTATAAAGAAGCAAAGACTGCTGGGCTTACAATAATGTATTTGCTCCATGTGAGTCACTCCCTTCATAGGGACACGCGCAATCTAATTACCGTAGGGAAAGTCATTTGGGTAGATTTTTCTCTTGCTTTGCTCCGGAAGTCAAAGCCAATTCCAAGTGGGGGGGGGGGAGGGAGTTGGAAGGAAGACAAGCAAAATGGGGATCTTGAGTAAGTACCTGCCATCTCTGGCTCAACTGTAAGGGATCTGAAGAGACGCTGTCCAAACGATGAGGAAATGGGGGAGAGTAGGGACCAGAATCAGTTGGAGAAGGAGCTTTTTTGTTTTTAAGCTAAAATTGGATTGGTTCCTAGTCCAACATTTGTATGAGTCTGAGAAAGATTCAGATAGCCCAGGTTAGTAATAAGAGCCATCTGAGCTTCTCCCTTTTTGCTTAGGTATTTTCCATAAATCCCAAGGCACTAAAGGATGAAGAGATGCCTCTAGCCCCTAAGGTGATATTAATTAATAATCCTATTCACATGCAGCACTTTAAGGTCTACCGGATGCTTTCCTTACAACTCTTCAAAGTAGGCAGGTGGGCAAGAAACTGAGGCTCAGTGATTTGCCTAAATGTAATGACTGTGACAATTTCTTAAAATAAGACATTGAATTCACCACATCTATTGACTCTTCTTTTCACCTGAACACTGAGAAGCCATTGTAGGATTACTAACTGGTCTAATATCAATATGATGATGTCTCAGGGAACAGACAGGCCCAAGGAGAGGAAGACAAACTAGAATGGACAGTCTGTGGAGCAGTCAGAGCACATACATCATTTATCCATTAAGTACACCAACTATTTAGATGTGGTTTGTGGCACCCCCAGTGATTACAAAAGTACTGGTCACATATCACCATTACATATACAATAAAAAATTTAAAGTGAAATATTGTGAGAATTACCAAAATATGCTATTGGAACAATAGTGCTGATGGCAATATTTGATGCAGGTTTGCAACAGACAGTCAGTTTGTTAAATTGCAATATTTGTGAAGCTCAATAAAGCACATCTGAAAAAATGAGGCATGTGGGAACATGCTTGCTTATTGGCCCCCACCCCACTCCATTAAATTGTAACCTCCTTGAGGGTAGGAACTTTGTCTTTTGCCTCTTTTTGTATCCTCCCTGCTTAGCACAGTGTCTGATACATAGCAAGCGCTTAATAAATGTTTATTGATTGGATAGTTGGTTAGATAGGAAATAGCACTTGAATTGAGCCTTCAGGGAAGGTAAGGATTCTAGGTGCTCCTTTGCATGGCCTTTAATTAACCAGAAGACAGATTTATCCTTTCCTTTAACTCCATTCCACTCCACAAACTGCTGAGTGCCTACCGGATATACAGCATGAATAGAGATTGAACAATTAGATATGATCCTCATGGAACTTACTATCCAGTACGAAAATTAGACACATAAATATGTTATGTTATCTCATATCATATATCATCAAAGTGGTGGAGACCAAGGTATTGGATGCGGTCCAAAAGGAAGGCTCTTACCAACAGAGGGATGTCAAGGAAAGTCTCCACTAGGACATGGCATTTGAACTTGGCTTCGAAGGGATTGAAAGATATTCACAGTAGAAGAAAAGGAGGGAAGGTTTTCCAGGCTCAGGGAACAGCATGAGTATGGGTGGGGAAGCAAAAAAAGAATAAGGCAGGTATATTCAGAGAGAAGACGGCAGCCCAAGTTGGAGGAATCTGCAATGGGGTTGAAAAGATGAGTGCCACTAAGTTGCAGAGGGCACAAATATCAGAGAACCAAAAAATCAGAGGAGCATTTATCTTTGATCATAATCACTGAAAACTTTGTGCTGGAAAGTCACACGCTAGGTTTTGGAGTCAGCATGAAATAGTGTATGATACTGAAAAATTCCCAAACGCTGAAATTCTCTGAAGTATCAGTGTGGTTGAAAAAGAGCCCCGGCCTGGACAAAAGCCCAGCCTCCCAAATCCAGCCTTCGAGGGTCTCCACATTCTGCCTGATTCTTCCCTAGCCTGCTTCCATATTTTTTACCCTGGCTGATGAGATTCTTCTCATATGGAACATTTGATCTCTGCTCCTCCTCCCAGTTTGTCCCCAAACCCAGTGCTTCAAATGCCCTTTCTCTGCCCACTCTGTCTTTCAGAACATTCCAGGTTCACCTCAGATTTACCTCTTCCGGGTTTTGCAATGCACCCAGTGATAGTATACTCTCTCCTTCCATGTTCCTCCTACTCACATGTTATATTTCTACCACCACCAAACCAAAAGAAAGGAAAGGTTACTTTTTTTTTTTTTGCATGTCCAACCCCTATCAAAAACTCTCTAACAAAGGAGCTGCTTGATAAATGTTTGTTGCATTGAACTGAGTCTAGACACCTTAGGTCTAATGATAGCTCCACCACTTAGGAGCTGTGTTATCTTGGGTACTGCCTTCCTCTAGAGAGAGAAAAGTTGGTTTCTTCTTCTATAAAATGAGGAGATTGGGCCGAGTGAGTCCTATGGCTTTTTCCAACTTTAATGTGATATAATTTAGGTTCCAGAAAGCTCATTTAGAAATATTCCCTTTTCAATATGGGCTAACAATTAGGCAAACCAATAACACTTTAATGTATGTAATGTTTTCATCCCCAAAACAGGATTTTAATTAATTTTATCCTTATCATATCTCAAGAACTTAAGATATGAAGGCAGGCATGGTATACCACCCTTTGCACATGGAAAATATCAATTCTATAATGGAATAGATGAGTATTTCATAGAACTGGAATCTCACAGAATCCTTGACTTCCTACTGGAAGGTCATCTAGGCCAACCCCCTCATTTTACAGGTGAGAAAGCTGAGGCTTAGAGATTTGCCCAGTGTTTGACAGGGGATAGAAATGAGACTCTGGCCCAGGTCTGCTGGCATCAACCCAGTGTTTTTCCCACTGTGCTGCATGGTCTTTAATGCCAATACTTTGTTAATATGGGTATTTGATTCCCTCTACTGACACAGAGCTCCACCATTTTAGATAGATGACTAATGACCTTTGAGGAATTGCTGTGGCCAAAACCTTCATCACTTGATGGTGAGCCTTTTACTACTTAGTCCAGCTGGCTGCTGGACAACAGACACATAATTCATCCCCAGGCTAATCATAATAATAGCTAGTACTTACATAAAACTTCAAGGTTTGCAAAGTATTGTATAAATGTTATTTCATTTGATGCTCACAGCATTCCTGAGAAGTAGATGCAACTATTATCTGTGTTTTACAGATGAGGAAACTGAGGCTGATGTGACTTGCTCAGGGTCACACAGCAAGTGAATTCTACGTCTGGATTTGAACCAATGTCTTCCTGCCCTCAAGTCTGGGTTATCTAACTTCCTACACCTAAAACTTTTAGCCTTTGAGAACCTAGGAGCCTTTCTATGCTGCCATAAGGTATGAGGGGAGAATACCCATTTGCTCTTGCTGTCACACCTATTTCATCCCTCTGTTGTGCCAGTATTGACAATCCCAAATAGCTATATTAAATCAAAGAGACTGAAAGGAACAATGAATTTGGGTGGCTATTTTGTTGTTGCTTGCCCTTCATTCTTGAAGGTGATTGTAACATCGGGGAGGCGATACCATGATATATGAGTGAATTGAACTGAAGTGAAGTGAAGTACTAGGTCACCTGCCTGCCTCACTGTCTCCTCCAGAACCATCTGGGTTCAGTGGAAAGATATAGATCAGAACAACTGGAGATGGCCCTGGATGAAATAAGTGACTTTGGCCTATTTAAGCTGATATCTTTAACAGGTCAAGAAAGCCTAGAATGGCAATTGGAAATATTAATAATAATAATAATAGATATGTTAATGATTATAGCTAGCATTTATACAGGTCTTCCTGACGATAAGTCCTATAATCTGTCCAGTGTTCCATCTAGCTGCTTCCCTTTTCTGTCAAGGAAGGCTTTGCAGTGCAGCTAAGGAAGCACTGAAGTATGAAGAGAGTAAAGGAAGATAGCTGCATCCCACCAAGAGAGGTACACCTCACTGGAAGGAATTGGGAAAGGTCTGCATGGGAGTTTGATTTTACATGGCTACATTATTCATCATCCCTACTTGACAACATTTCTCCAAAGGTCATTCTGATGGACTTTTACCCTTTTCTTTCTCAAATGCAACTAATGTGTACTCTGGTCCCCAATTCCCTGAGATCATGAATCTCTTCAATACCTCCCCATTGACCAAAGTGGCAACAGATATTCCCAAAATATCATTTTTCTAGGTTACCATTTTGTTGCTATCAAGACAACCCAAACTGAACTTCAGGTATAACTTCAACACTCTTTAGACAATAATAAATCTTGTGAAAATTGTTCAAAAATTATTGGAGAGAGAGAGAGAGAGAGAGAGAGAGAGAACGAACACATACACACTACTAAAGGCTAGTCTACCAAGACGGTGGAGACCTCATTTTCTTTAGTCAATTGAAGGTTAGTTTGAAGGAAACAGTAGCAGTGTTACCTTCTTAGAAACTGAGGATTTTGGGGTCCTCCCAGTTAGCCCCTGGCAGCAATTTCTCGCTAGGATTTGCTATTAAAGGTCTACTAAAGGAGAGCTAGTTTTTGGCAAAAGAATCTAAGTACTCAATTATCCATCAACATTTTGGAAACCAGGGGTTCAAACTATATAATTTCCAATGAAATGCATCTTAATTCCCAATTAATAAAATGAAAGGCAAGTTCAAACACAAAAATAATATAGTTTTGCTTATTTGAAGCCTATTCCAGAGTACCACAACTTGCAATTTTCAAATTTCTCTTCTACTATATAGAAACATGCATGCGCACACATGCACATGTGCACATGCACGCACACACACACACACACACACACACCAGCCATTACAGGGGAAGCAAACAGACATACAAACATGTACTGGTCATTAAAGGGGAAAACCACACTCATACATACATACGTGTGGCTTACCTTGGTGGCAGCTAGAAGTGGGCAGACTTCCGAGATGTCATGCACAAGAGTTGGCACATGATGCTAGTGGACAATTCAATAATGGATAAACTTCTGTAGGCAGGAAATATGCACCAATTGCATTTCTTTATCATCAGAGAATTCCTCTTACTCATCTCCTCAGCTAGATGTTCCTCTGCTAGGGAGGTAGTGGTATCCGATGTACAAACAAGGGACTAGGTAACAGTAACAATGAGAGCTCACAGGTCCCTGAAAACCAGAGAAAGATGTTGGCACCGCAGTCACCCACCATTCAATATCCCCTCCTGTGCTGAAGGCAGCTTGGCCTGGATTTGATTAAACTGTACAATAAGTGGCCATTCATACAAATGGGAGTAAAAAATGTTTCCCTTTGCTTTTCATTAAGCAATTCCCTCTCAACATACATAGATGAAAGGTTTTCCGACTGGCATTGTTGGCACTCACTAGTGTAGAGTCATGATATTGAGTAGAAGCTCTGAGTAGATTTGAGCTAAAGTTGCTCTTAAACAAGCAATCCCATCAGCATTTACCAAGCACTAGTGAGGCACTGGCCAGGGTGCTGGAGAGACAGATCCGGAAAACAAACAATCCCTGCCCTGAGGGAATTTATAGTCCACTAAGGAGATACAACATGTACACAGATTAACTGCTATACAATGCATACAAAGTAAATAAAAAGTTGGGGGTTAAGTGCTAACAATTGGGGACATCAGCAAGACTGCTGATAGGAGACAGCACCTGAGCTAAACCTGGAAAGCACCTAAGGATTCCCAAGGTAGAGGTGAAGAGGAAATCGGTAGTTAGTGATAGAGTATAATATAGCTACATTACAATTGGACTCAAGAACCATCTAGATGTGCAACTAGTCTCTTCTTAACTACATGATCATGGGAAGGCGCTCTACCTTATAACAGGAAGAGGAGGAAAGAAAATTTAGTCAGGATGTTGACCCTGAGTGGGAAATACCACACATACTTAGTTATGGATGATGTTTTCATTGAACAGTAAAAGTCTTGAGGAGAGGAAACAAAGCAGTTCGGGTGAGTGACTTCACTAGAAAGTAAAAGTCATGAATCATCGCGTTTTAGGGCCAACTTTCTCATAACACAAGCCAGTGTTTGTATTGTGCTATTTATGATCAAAGGTAGAACATTATGCGCAAAACTCAAATGTTGTAAAGATGTGTGCTCTAGAACTCTGACCAAAATACTTCTACAGGTTCTGATTCTCTTCCAAGATGTCTCAGTGAGTGATTTCTGGTGCTTCCATCCCTGGTATCCCCTCCCAGTAGACCTCCAAATAGCCAGCTACTACAGACCCAAACACAATCCTCCAGAGCTCAGTTCATTGCCTGGGTTATAGATAGCCTCTGTTGCCTCCAGAGGGCCTCCTTCAAGAGTTTCCATAAATTTGATGTTCAAACCCCTTATTCTATAGAGGTGGTAATAATAGACTCAGAGAAGGGAAAGGACTAGGACCAGGTTTCCTGACCCCTGATCCATGCCACTAAATGGTTACTTCTTTCTGAAACGGGGCTTTAGTCTTTTTCTCCTTGGCTCAATGATAATTTTGCTTCTTTGGCCATGCTCTGACTTTCCATTTTTAACAAACATTCAAATATTCAACAAGCATTTCTTAAGTGCCTACTATGTGCCAGGCTCTGCACTAGGAAGAAAGAATAAATACAAAAATGAAATGGTCCCCTCTCTGAAGAACTTTACATTCTTTTGGGAGAAAGAAGATACAATATAAGTAAATCTGAAATAGATACAAGCGATGTAAGAGAATTCATGTCCTAGGTAAGAGAATTCATGTCCTGGGGAGAGGTATGACAAAGTCCCATGAAGGAAACTAAGGATTCTTTTTTGTTTGTATTTTAATAATGCCTTATTTTTTCCAATTACATGTAAAAACTATTTTTAACATTCACTTTAAAAAGTTTTGAGTTCTAAATTGTTTCCCCCTCCCTTTCTTCTCTCCCTTTCATTGTGAAACAGTAAGTATTTGATATAGGTTGTATATGTGCAATAATGTAAAACATATTTCCATATTAGTCATATTGTGAAAGAAAACAGAGACTCCCTCCGTCCCCAGAAAACACATAAAAAAGAAAGTGAAAAATAGTATGCTTTGATCCACATTCAGATTCAATAACTTCTCTGTCTGGAGGAAGATAGCATTTTTCATTATGAGTCCTTTGTGATTATATTGCAGAGAATAGGTTAAGTCATTCACAGTTGATCATCATGCAATATTGCTGTTACTGTTTATAACATTCTTGTGGTTCTGCTCACTTCACTTAGTATCAGTTCATTTAAATCTTTCCAAGTTTTTTCAGAAAGTATCCTGTTTATCATTTCTTACAGCACAATAGTATCTTATCTTACGATAAGATATGTTGTAATCATATACAACAACTTGTTCAGCCATTTCCCAATTGATGGACATCCCTTCAATTTCCAATTCTTTGCCAGCACAAAAAGAGCTGCCATAAATGTTTTCATACAAACAGGTCCTTTTCCCATTTTTTATGTCTTTAGAATATATTGCTTGATCAAAGAGTACCCACGGTTTTATAGCCCATTGTGCATAGTTCCAAATGAAGCTAAGGATTCTTAAATTTTATGAAGACTGAGAGGGAGAGCCTGGTGGACACTGTTCAAATGCACAGATGTGGGAGACAGAATGACATAAATGAAGAACAGAAAGAAGACAAATTTTCCTAGAACACTGAATGAGTGAAGGGGAATAATGTGCATCATCGTCACCAATAAGCATTTTTAAAGCACTTACTATGTGCCAGTCATTACACTAAGCAGTGAGAAATGCAAAAGACAGTCCCTACCCTCAAAGAGCCTATAATCTAATGGGAGAGACAACATGCAAACCAATCTATAATAAATCAAGAATACACAGGACAAATAGAAAAAAATTAACAAAGGGAAGGCCCTGGAATTAAGAGGAGATGTAAAAGACTTTCTGTAGAAGGTGGGATTTTTGCTGGGATTTAAAGGAAGTCAGAGAAGTCAGCAGGCAGAAAAGAGGCAGGAGAGCATTCCAATCGTGAGGTACAGTCAGAGAAAATGCCCAGAGCCGAGAGATTGAGTGTTTTGTTTGCAGAGTAGCCAAGAGGCCGGTGTCACTGGACTGAAGAGTATGTGTCAGAGAATGAGAAGATTGGAAAGGAAAGGAGCTGGCTACATTATGAAGGTCTTTGATTGCCAAATATAGCATTTTTTGTTTGCTCCTGGAGGCAACAGGAAGCTACCAGAGTTTATTGAGTGGGGAGTGGGCAGGGTGACATGAATCTACTAGCACTTTATAAAAATCACTTCAGTGTCTGAATGGAGGACTGGAATGGGGTGAACCTTAAGGCAGGCAGAGAGTGGGGGCAGTGTCAGAGGAGAGAGGAGGTATATTTCAGACATGTTGCAAAGGTGAAAAGAGCAGGTCTTGGCAACAGATTGGATATGGGAAGTGGAAGGAGAAAGACAGTGGAGAATCCAGGACCATTCTTAGATTGTAAAGTTGAGGGACTGGGACGTTGGTTTTGCCCTTTACAGTAATAGGGAAGATAGAAGGGAGGAAGGCTTTGGGGGAAAGATAATGAGTTGTGTTTTGGATATGCCAAGTTTAAGACATCTGCTTGACATCCAGTTGGGGATCTCTAAAAGACAGTTGGATATATGACATTGAAGGTCAGTAGGACGATTGAGGAGGAAAGTTGATCTGAGAATCACCCACATAGAGATGGTCATTCATTAAAGATATGGGAGCTGAGGAGATCTCCAAGCAAAGTGGTATAGAGGGAGAAGAGGGCCCAGGACAAAACCCTAAGGGACATTTATGGCTAGAGGCAGTGATCTGGAAGAAGATCCACTAAAGTATTAAAGGAGAAAGAGAAGTCAGAAAGATAGGAGGAGAACCAGGAGAGTGTGAGGGAAGTCCTGCCAATCTACCAGATAGGAATGCTAGTTTCCAGCAGAAGACTCTAAAGCTCAAAAGGGGAAGAGAAGCCAGGGTCCCGATTGGGGGGAATTTTCTGCCAGCTCGTGCCATCCCTTGTTAGTCAAACTTGTTGGGTAAAGGTGGAGGAGGACAGGGTGATTTCATCATGATGGGAAATTCCAGATATTGAGACTGGCTGATATAGTTCAGCACCTCATCTGTGACTTTATATAGCTTTCAAATTTTCAGGCGCTCAGAAGCTGTCACATGCCCAGACCGCAGCCGTAGCCACAGCCAGTCTATTTTAAAGGCAGGACCTGACCCCAGGTTATCCTGACTCCACCGGCCATCGTGCCATGTCACTTCTGAGTTATAGCTTAAATCAAGCAAAGACGTGACAATGAAAGTAAAGAGCTGCCATCTTCTACTTTGAGAGTTTTTCCTCTCTATATTCCGCAGTACAAAATGTTATTTTTCTACAATAATATTCTAATTCTTCTCACATCTCTCCCTGGTTTTTGGGGTGGATTGAATTGTTTGAATTAGCCTCCTGTGGAGTTCTTGGAGGCTAACAGCGGTCAAGTTAAATGTACACTGGCTGCATGATCAGAGTTTAATTAGGTGCTGTTATACAACTCTTATTAATTACAATGCTAATATCCTAACAAAATGAAGACTCCTTTTTTAGTCCTCTCAAAGGAAATTAAAGCAATAAATCTCCCAGATGGAGGCAGGTAAACAAGTCGATAGCTAAGTCTGAAGCCCAAGTCTAAGAGCCAAGAGAAGAGTTACTACCTAAAAGGCTGGGTCTTAGGACAACCACCCCCACCCAGTGTGCCCAGTCATTCTCCCCCAGTAACAAAGGATGACTGAGGACACATAAACAGGATGCTTGCAGTTAGTAGTGCACAGAAGGCTCTGATCCCTTCTAGGAGGACAAGAGTCCTCTTACAAAGAGTCTCCACTGATCTGGGCCTGGGCTGAGGCAGCAGACTAGGCTATCATTATCCTCCAAACACACACACAAACTCTGACTAAACCCCAGGAGCTGAAAGGAAGAAGGGCAAGGAATAGGACTGGGAGAACATTGTTGGGAACACATGAAAGAGAAAAGGAAGAGAGATGTCAGGATTCCCATATTAATCTAGCAACTCCACAGGAAAGGCCCAGAGAAGATCCCCTTTGCCCTTGAAAACCAGTGAGAAATTGGGAACCAATTATTTAGCCAGAGCTAAATAAGCACTTGCTTTGAAATACCCTACCCCAGGGCAATGAGAACCCCCCCCCAATATAAATGACTTTAGAATCACTCCTTTCCTCTGAACACATGCTAGGCTTGACCACATTGAAAGATGAATAATTGTGATCAGTTGGAGATTGAGGGAAGGGAAAGAGCAAAAAGAGGAACGAGGCAACCGAAACAAACCTTGCCTTACTAATTTTGGGGCCAGACTTCCCTTCTTTTTCCTTCATCTCTTTTCAGAGATCAGATAGGAAGCACCTTTCTTCTCTGAAAATGAAGCCCTTTAAAAGGAAGTAGAGCCTCCTGAGGCCATTGACGTTTCCACTAGCCCAGAAGAGCTTGGGAACAACTTCCATCTTGAATTGATTGTGCTGGATAGAGGAGAGACCCATCTCTCTCTCCCAAGACTAAGAGCTAGAAAAGACCTTGGAGATCATCTGATCCAACCCCACTGTGTAGAAGAGAAAACTGAGACACTGAGGGTTCAATTTTATAATATTATTACATACTTGTCCAAGATCATACAAGTGGTCAACAGCAGAGGCTGGATTCAAAACCCAAGACATCTGACTTCAGCTCAGTGCTTTTCCTGCTCTACCAAACTACTTTTACCCTCTATACCAAACTAACTATAACCTAATTCTAGAATGTTGGAGCTAGAAGGACCCTTATAATTTATCCATCCCAGCTTCCTCATTTCACAAATGAAACCGAAACCCCAAAGGAGAAATAATATGCCCAAGCTCACACAGAGCATGACCGACAGAACTGGAACTGGAAGGCAGACCTTCTGACTTGAACTCCTTCTAACTTGATCTCTTTCTCCCACTCTAGTATCCTTATCTGGGGAACTCATGCTAACTCTAGATTAGGACAACAAGCAGTCAAGTTCACTTCACTTGAAGTCACTTGTCTTGGCCCATACAAAATAAATAATAAATACTTTAAGTAACAAGCATAAGAAAATTACTCTGAGAACACATGAAGATGACTAAGATTTTCAAGGATTTTAAATTTTGCCCTTCTCTTGCACTGATCTGGCAAAGTGACACTAAACTCTAAGTAATTTGTCTACATTTTCACTGTTGAAAGTGGTGTTTTCTGTTATTAACCAAACAGAACTCCTCTGCTCCCCTGAGATTTGCTCATGCCAATTATCCCCTCAGCAATGAGACTGCAGTTCAGGCTAAAAATACAATACCATTATTAAAGTGTTTTTCATGTTTACTAATGAAAAATGTGCTTTAGCTCTCTGGAGGACCAAACAACTAATTTTCTTCAGTCTTGAAATGTGCTTTAAATATTTAATCTACTTCGGTATCATTGGAGTGTCCCCCCTCATGATCAAGAAAAAATGGTTTTCAGTGTTTGAAGGTGATTCCAACCTTTGGTGTCTCAGCTGTCATTTATCTTATAGTTGGAGGGTAAAACCAATCTAAGATAAAGTCAACTAGGCTTCCTAAGCGATGAACTTGAGCTGAGGGAAGTGAAATTCATTATAGAAAAATAACAGAAGGGGCAATGTGGTACAGTGGAGAGAAAAACGGCAACGAAGTTAATAAGATCTAGTTTCAAGACCTACCTCTGTGAGACACTGGCTATATGGCCTAACCTCTCGTAAGAATAGAAGATACTCACATGTATTGAAAGAGTTTCCTCATGTTTCCTGTAATAATCAGATCACAGGTCTAATCCCCAACTCTAAAATAGTATAACAAGCACTGATCCAGCCCTGACTCTGGAAAGAGTATGTGCTAGACTCTGAGGGAGATACAAAGCCGAGTTATGACACTGAGGAAAGACAATTTTTCTAGATATCTTCTTTGCCCCCACCATACCAATCTTATGTTTTATGTTGCCAGGAGTACATGTCATTATCCTATTCCAGTAGAATGTAAGTTCCTTGAGGGGAGGAACCATGTTCAAAAAACCCCCCAAAGTTTGCATTCTCAATATCTTGCACATGTTAGGTACAGAATAAATAAATGAAGACACCAACACAGATTAAGGTATAACATAAGTGCATTCTTTGCAGGGCCATAAAGCAAAGTACCATATGAAGTCTAATGAAGAAGGTTAGGGGTATCAGATAAAGCTTTCATTTCTGAAGAACCTTGAAAAGAACTTTCATCCATTTCATTTCAATCCAACAAACTCCAGTGTCAAATTTTTCTAGATACTTTTTTGAAACTAGAGGATAATCAGCTTAGGGCAGCTATTCTTCCCTAACATTGATCCTTTCCATCAACAGATAACCATCCCAACCATGTATTTGGAGATTTAACTCAATGTAAGTTGCACATAGTAGGGTTTCAGTTAATCTTTTCTGGATATTAAGCTTGAAAAAGACTTGGTGACAATGAAGTTAAAGAAAATTACCCCACACCAATTTCCAGGAGCTGAACTGAAAAATACTGAGAAGCTGATTAATGTTCCTTTGAGCAGTGTCTGAACAGTATGGAATTTTACATCTGAGCCACTGATTACCAAACACGCAGACAGCCAGTGAAAGGCACTCAAACTAAAAGGAATAATGAACCAAAGGGAGCTACAAAGTTCTTGATATGCTTATTGGAAACTCAGCAGTTGTCAAAGTCAGGCTACTAGTGATCATTTAATTTATGGAAAATTCCTTTAACCAAGTCTTTAGCAGTTAGAATAACTGTCTTTGAGAGTAACCCTTTGAAGCCAGCACCGGAGAATTTTTTCTTTGAAATAGCCCAAGTCCATTAAGGCATAGCTTGTAAAATTTAGAGAAGGGCAACCTTCACTCTCTCCAAGGTAGGATGCGATGATGGACCCAGGATGCACGCCACTGCAAATGTTGTATTAGTTGGAAGTCCTTTAATGTTGGAAGTCCTTTGAAAAGTAATCACCTCCAATTCTGTCCTCTTCTCACTTTCCATCTCAAGAAAGTAGTTGTGTCAATCAATAGGGAAAGTTTCAGGAAGCAACTTCTTCTACCCACTGAGTAAGTGGAAGTCTCCCAACATCTCACAAAGCAGTCAACAACAGAACGGCTAGCAGTCTCAGTTTACTCCATTTCACTGTGGCCTGCAGACAGCACTCCTGCTGTAACACTTTGGGATGAACTAAAAAAAACCGGTTGGGAGACCACTGCACCTAGAAAATATCACCTCACACAAAGGACAAGAAAGTGCTTTCAGTTCCAGAAGACATAACTAAAGGAAAACTTGCCCCAGCAACTCAGTATGTTGTTATTTTTCTGAAAAAAAAAAGTGCCATTTGTCCCAAAAGTTTCCTAGTGGGTCTCAAGAGAATAGAAGAAAAGGAGTATACATTTCTATAGCACCTACTGTGCATAAGGCACTATGCTAAGTATTTTTACAAACACCTTATTTGATCCTTATAACAACCCTGTACGATGTTATGGGGATTTTTAGTAGCTAAGATGGCAACTCAGGAGGAATTCACTATTTCTGAAGGTTTCAAGTGATAGCTGGATGACTACAGGACAGAGATGTAATGGAAGGGATTACTGATTCTGATTTATCTGGGTAGCTCTTTGATCTTCTCAGGAAAAGAGCCAATCTCTTCCAACTGTATTTTGGGTAAGGTTACTAGAGCACTATCCAAGAGATCTGTGCCCTAGAAACTGTGGCTGAGCTGGAGCAAGTTTTAAATCTGTGGGATAGCTGTGAAGAAGGCAGTGCAGTAGAGTGGACACAAGATTTGGGTTCGATTTCTAGGGCTGATGTGTGCAAATTCTGAAACCTGGTCGTTTTACCTCTCCAAGACTCAGTTTCCCTGTTTGTAAAGCAGGCCAATAATATGAGCAGTCTCTACTTCATAGAGCTTCTGGGAAGAATTTCTCCTAAAGTACAAATAAAAGTATAGCGTTTTCTTTGGTGCAGACCTATGGTTTCATTGGCATAAGGCTTGGCATAAGAATTTTCTCCAAATGAGCAAATTCTCCCTACCAATGCAGATCAGGAAGTTATAGTATTAGAGACTTAAGGCCATAAAGACATGAATTGATTTCCCCAGAATCCCACAGTAAGTGACAATGATGGAACTCGAGCTCTTTATACACAACAACATTAAGCTATTGCTAAAGAAAACAAAAAGCAAGTAGGGGACGGGGCTGAGAGACAGATTGATTCAGGATCTTTATGCATGATAGCTTTTCATTTGATATAATTCTTGAACCCAATGTGCTTGAAAGTTGTACTCCTTCAGGTATGATTCTTCCTATCCACCTTCCCCTTTAGTAATGTCCAGCACCCAGCACAGTACTGAGCATATGGGAGATATTTAATAAATGATCTCTATTGACTGAATTCTAAAAAAGAAGCAGCAGTCTCATCAGATACTATTCACTCAATCATCTCCCTTAAAGGTCTACGAGCCAATTTGGCTTGTCCTGTAGTCAATTTTTAGCAGAGGAGGTCACCAGATAGAAGTTGCACTGTAATTAGAAAGCAATTACAGGGAAAATATATTCTGGAGCCACTAAATATCCCTTTGAAAGAACACTGAAAGATTATTGAACTCTGGAAGCTACCAACATAATTCCTGCAACTGCTGAGGTTTCCAGGTCCATCCCAAAGTATGGGGAGCTGCAGCAGACACACAGAGAACTGCTAGAAAGGAAACTAACCAACACCGTTTCCATCTGGGCCTGGACCTGGGCAGGGCTGGCATCAGCAATTTTTGTTCCTGAAGGCGAACTAGTCAGTGGATTCCGCTCACTGACCTTGCCATAGCCGCTGCCTTTAGAACCTTAAAATTTCAGGATTGAAAAAAAAAAGCTCAAAGAACATTTATTTCAAACTGCAGCAGAACCAAGATCCCCTCTGCAACATCTCTTACTATAATCATCCAAGACTTCTGTTCTCCAGGCTAAATATCTCCACTTCCTTCAACCTACTTGTCTGTTACATAGTAAACTCAAGTTCTTTGAATGTGCTAACATTCTTTCTCTGGATTCTCTGGATTTCTCTGGATTTTATCATAGCCTTACAGACCATAAATTTGAAACTGAAAGGGATCCTAGAGATCATTAAATCAATTACCAATGGCAAAACCAGCAGATAGTCAACTTAATGGATGAGTTTTGACAAAAGACAATCAGATTTGGCATTTGGTGGGCTGTTAAAAGATGGTAGGGAAGGAGATGATAGATAGAGATTAACAATTCAGGGATGACAGCAATTTCAGTCTACTAGAATAAACAATAAAGGATAGAATCAAGTATACAAGTAGAGGGGTTGGCCCTGGCGAAAAAAAAACAAAAACCACTTCACAAAAGGGAGCTGTGTGTGCAAAAATGTTTGTGGCAGCCCTTTTTGTAGTGGCAAGAAAATAGAAACTGAGTGGATGCCCATCAGTTGGAGAAAGACTGAACAAACTGTGGTATATGAATATTATGGAATATTATTGTTCTGTAAGAAATGATCAGAAGATCTGGAGAGACTTACGTGAAGTGACATTAAGTGAAGTGAGTAGAACCAGGAGAATACTACAAGGCAACAACAAGATTATATGATGATCAGTTAAGATGGGCATGGCTCTTTTCAACAATGAGATGATTCAGACCAGTTCCAATGATCTTGTGATGAAGAGAGTCATCTGTACCCATCTGTTCCCCAAAATTGTGGGAACAGAGGGTGGCTCACAAGTAGCATTTTCACTCTTTTTGTTGTTGTTTGCTTGCATTTTATTTTTTCTCATTTTTCCTTTTTGACCTGATTTTTCTTGTTCAGCAAGTAATTATATAAATAATGGACTTAACATATTTTTTGCCATGTTTAACATAGGTTCCTTGCCATCTAGGAGAGGGAGTGGGGGGGATTGGAATACAAGGTTTTGCAAGTGTCAATGTTGAAAAATTATCCATGCATATATTTTAAAAATAAAAAGCTTTAATAAAAAAACACCTCACTGTAAGAGACCGAATGAGGAGAAAAGACAGTGGGGGAAGATGTAAAGTAGTTTGGAGATGAAGAGAAGGGGTGAAGAGGGAGTTCACATCAAATGGCTATTTTTGTTAGGCAACAAAACAGGAGATGTGGTCATCAGTGAAGAGAAAATAGGAAGAGTGAGAAATGAGAGAAGCTCTCAGGCAAGAGATTTGGAGTAGCTCTTCTGAGTACTGCAAAAGGGAATCAAGGAGGGAGGAATAAAAAGATTACTTTGCTGGAGGGGGAGCCCAGATGAGGTTGGAGAACATATAATACACACAGTCAGTTTAGTTATGTGACTTTCTCCAAGTCCCTTCAACAGTATGTAAGAGCAGGGGATACATATACTGGGAGTAATCCAAGGCTGGGATTTGGCAATGGATGAAAAAAGATAGGACATGAGAGTAAAGGACTGGATAACAAGAGACAGTATATATAGATGAAATAGCTAACTGTAGGGTAAAGATTGGAAAGGGAGGAAAGTAAAGTCAGAGCAAGGCTAATAACCTGAAAAAGTCATGAGGGGTGAGCATGATAAGCGAGAGCAATAGATTTAGAAGGTGTGATGCATAAGGAGAGATGAAATGAAGAAAAGGTAATGTTTAGATAGAGGAATTTCAGTTTCAAGTAAGGAAAAGACCACTTGAGGGTAATGTCTTAGGATCCAGTGTGTAACCATATATCGTGTCTAGAGGAAAGTTGTAAAAATTTAGAAAGCTGAGGGAGTGAGAAGGTAATGAAATCGGAGAAGAATCTTTGTGAATGTTAAAAAAAATCTCCTAGAATGAAGACAGGAGTTGAGAAAGAAATGAAGATGGCAGGCCAGATGATAGACTCCTTGAGATAGGACAAATAACCTGGTGCTCAGGATTTAACAGCCACTAGGATTGGGATTGGGGAAAGGAGGAACACTGAATAAGGGAGAAATTTCTCAGTGTTGGTGGTAAAAGAAGAATCTGAAAGTAGCAGCATGGAACAAAGGAGTATTTCCTTGTAGGCCCAATAGATCAGGGAAAACCTCTTATGTTTCTCCATTGCAGAGGATACTCCCTCTGGATTTCAAATAAATACTTTTTAAAAATCATGTTTTAGAAAAGTCAATCCATTTGTACATTTTTTGTACAAGTGTTGACAAAAATACTATATTCATTTTTGTTAGCACATGCTAACAAAAATGAATATAGTATTTTGTCGACACTTTTTCTCCCTCTATTAATATAGTCATATTGATTTCATGGTGTTTTTATTGACATGAAATGTTATGCTGATTCTTTCCCTAATATTTAATCATCCTTGCATTCTGGCATAAATCCTGCTTGATTACAGCATATACTTGTTTGCTGTATTACTATACTCTCCTTGTCAGCAGTATTTGATTTTTTGATGCTAGTATCCTTTGATAATATTGGTCTAGAACAGACCTGGAGTTCCTAAACTCTTAAAGATTTAAGAAGGTTCTTGAACTTGGAAGGGAAAATAAATTACATCTTTATTTTCCCTAATTCTCTAACTGAAATTTAGCATATCATCCAGTTATGAACACGAGCAACATTTTCTCTAAGAAGGGTCCATAGTCTTCACCAAAATGCCAAAGGAGGCCAGGACATACAAAAAGTGAGGAATCTGTGGAATAGACAGTTCTGTCTTATCATTGCTTGGTTTGAGGGGAAAAAACTATATTGTCAGTGGACAAAGAATTGGGTACAATATCACCTTTCTCTATTTAAAAAAACAATTTCTATGGTAGAGGGCTTGTTTATTCTTTAAATTTTTGATAGAATTTACCTTTTTCCATAATATTACATTAAAGATCTATATAATCTCTCCTTTTGAGATTGGCTTCTCTAAAGTAGCTATTTTTTGGCTAATTTAGATATTTTAAGATTTTATAAATGTTCGTTCTCTTTTTTCATCCTCAATCTCATTGGTGTATAGCTGGAAATAGTCTCTGAAATTTAATTCTTTTTTGAATTCATTTGGTCTTCTTCCCATTCTCCTCTGGGTTTGGGCCATTTAGTTTCAGTTTTGTTTTTTTTTTTTTTGGAGGCAGCTAGGTGATGCTGCAGTAGTTAGAAGACCGTGTCTAGAGTTAGGAAGACCTGAGTTCAAATATGACCACAAACATTTACTAGCTGTGTGACCTTGGGCAACTCACTTGACCTGTGGCTTCCTTAATTTCCCCATTTATAAAATAGAGATGATAATAATACCTACCTCTCAGAGTTCTTATAAAGATCAAATGAAAGAATGCTTGTAAAGTGCTTAGCACGGTGCTGTTTAAATGCCAACTATTACTAAACATGAGCTATTATTATGGAATTTGCTAAGTTTTATTAGTCTTTGAATGAAATCTCTACAAACTCTTACTCCATTGGCTCATGAGGGCATGAAGGTGATCCTGAGTTTTTGCTACCATTGTGGAGAAGGTCTGGCAAAGAATCCAAGTGACTTTCCTATAGAAGATCAAGTCCTTCAAATGTTTCTATGTAGATGACACTGTGCTCATTTGGGCATCTAGACCCAGAAACTGCAATACCTCCTAGAGGAAATACAAAACTCAAGAGAGAACAGCCTAACTATCCATGGGGGGAGGGGTGGAAAGTAGATAAAAATCTCTCTTAGTATGAACTATGATATAGAGTTGGATGGATGCTGAAGATGGGAAAATTAAATGAGCCCAGTATAAAACAGGAGGAAAGAAATGGACTGGGTTAAATTTGAGAAACTGTGCAATGCTTTTAATGGCGCCCAACTTCTATTTAAAACAAAGGTCCAACTTTTAAAAAAATCAACATTCTTCTGGCAATGCTATATGGCTGTGAGTCACAGAATATCACAGACTCTAAGGAATTCAAATTGTGGGTCACCAAAGCAAAGGTCAATAGAGAGGTACCTGGTGGGCATGAGTAGGCTGTGACATATTACTAGCAAGGAATTTTGCAAGAGAAGTGGTGTCAGTCAAAAGGAATGATTTCAGAGTGAAGTCATCAGAACCTTGAGAATAATTTATACAAGGGCAAGAACATTGTAAAGAAAAACAACTTTGAAAGACTTAAAAACTTTGATCAATGGAATAATCATGATTCCAAGGGACCAATGATGATGCACGTTAGTCATCTTCTGACAGAAAAGTGAAAGACTCAGGGTACAGAATGAGACATATATTTTGGACACAACCAATGGGGGGATACATTTTGTTTGTCTAAGCATATTAAACTTTTTTCATTTTGGGAGATAAGAGTTTGGGGGGGGGGGGAAGAAAGCGGTTAACTATAGTTGAGATAGAAAGGAAAGGAAACGGAAGGAAAACTGCAAAGTTTTTAATAAAAATGCACAGAAGGCAGAAAGGCCAGAAGGAAAAGAGAAACAAGCTAAACAGCTTTGAAATTACATGATTTTATTATATACTTAAAAAGGAGAGCAATCTGTATATGATAGAGATTATCAGTTTCATATAAAGTCTTCTTTTTCACCTTGTGTATGGAAATGCTTATTTAATTTGGTATTTGTTAAATACAGAATTTAAAAGGTAACATTGAGAGAGAGAGAGAGAGAGAGAGAGAGAGAGAGAGAGAGAGAGAGAGAGAGAGAGAGAGAAGCTATATCAAAGATCTCATTAGAAAGATTTGTAATCGGAACAGGAAATGGGTTGTTCATGTAGTAATCAGGCATTATGAACAACAGATGGATTAGCCAGTGGGTTCTACTAGAGCCTAGGCAGTATCATTTGGCATATTTCCAGAAGGATACAGTATGAGAAGGTATGGAAGGGTTATAATCAGTACTTTTGGAAGGAGTAGTCACAAGAACTTCTTAACTATCTCCACACCAAGCCACTGTGCATATATCTCCTCCCCACTCCTTTCTAGCTCCACTTTATGTGATGTCTTCTTTCATTAGTGTACAAGCTCCTTGAGGGCTTTCTAGCTTGCTTTTATTCATGTCCTTCAGACTTAAAAGAATCCCTGGCACATAATAAGCATTTAAATGCTCTCTCTCTTTATATATCTATATATCTATCAGTGACATCACAGATTCTTGAAAGAATTAAAGTACTGTTCTTTTCAAAAACTAGCTCTTTGTTTTATCAATTCAATCTCTTTTATTCTCTATTTTATTGATTCCTTCTTCACTGTGGTTGCTTTTAACACATTAATTTGTTCATTTTCTAATTTATTTAATAGCAAATTCAACTCATAAATTTTTTTCTCTCTTGTTAATATAAGCATTTAGGTATATAAAATTGTCTCTAAGTACTGCTTTGGCTTCATCCCATAAATTTTTGTTATGTTGTATTTATATTGTTGTTATATTTAACATAATCTGTTAGTGTTTCTAGAATTTTTTTTAACCCAGGCATTATTTAAAAAGTCATTTTACAATCTCCATATGGGCTTACAGCTTTTGCTTATATTTTCATTATCTATTATCTTTTATATTGTATTAACGTGTGAAACTGACTATATCTTAATAGATAGGCAATGACTGCTTCTCGACATGGATGTCATTATAGAATCAGTTTTCTGTATGTACTGAATCGTGTTAGGAAAAAAAAGGTCAAAAGTGCACAAAAAAGGATTAAGATTATAAACTCTTCCAAAAAATTTAATTAAAAATACATTTTTAAAAAATTATAAGAGTCAGTAGTGAACTATTCAAACAAGTTAGACAACAAAAAATGGAAAACAGATAAAGAAAGACATCAGTAAGGACTATTGGCATTTCCTACTTAGTTGTTTAACCAAGGTAAATCAATTATAACAACAAGAAGGCCAAAAGGGCACGGAAACCACATCATCTAGAAAACACTTGGTCTCCTTGCCAAGTGGAGAGACATGGCAGCCAAAGAAAACACTGCCTTAGAAGATAAATTAATTTGTAAAATGTTATGAAGGATGATGGTGAAAGATTACCAGCAGTATTGTCTCCTCAAACAGCAGCAGGGTGCCATGAGAACTATGTCAGATTAGGTCATTTTCATTTAGATATAAAATCGGAAGGAAGATAATGAAGAGATTTAAAACAAAAGTTTCTTTGGTATATCTATAACAACATATTTTCACCATCCATGACAATGATACCACTATGTCTGGAATTTTAACACCTTAATTCGTTGCAAATGCAAATGGCAGTGGCATTTAAGAAAGTGGAACTATAAAGAACAGTTGAACCATACTGAGTATACAAGGAAAAAAAATCTGTGTTGTAGGTACATGGATGTGCTGGTAGAAATTTAACAATTTGTTCTTTGAAGGGGAAGCGGAGGAAAATGTGTGCCTGACATATTTTTAAGTTTAATCTGCATTATTAACATTTTCTCCCTCACTTTCTAAAGCCTAGGCAATCAACAAAAGAATAAATTGAACCCCGACTTAAAGTATTTGCTGATTTCCCAGGTGTAAATGCTCAGAGTGAAAATTTCAACACATCTCTGTGTAGGCAATACAATTTTGAAGGCATTGAGGACTTGATTTTCAAAATGAGAGAAGGGAAGATACCAAACAATTGGGGGGAAAGAGAGCATTATTATCCCAAAAAGTTATCAAGAGGACATGAATAACTAATAACTCGTATGTCCACATTCTCATTTCTATAAGAGCTACATACACATATTGTCTATGCACATATTAAGGGTTTCCTTCATGAAAATAAAGAAAATAGGCTGTTGCAAATGGTTTTCTATAATGAACCACATCTTCAGTTTCACAACTGGTTAAAAGGTGTAAAGAATACATGATCTCTAGTACTACCTCATTAACATTAATCAATCTATCTCTTTTTTTTTTCATTCCGCAAGTAATAGAAGGGTTCAGTTATATGAACAATCACTTTTTATGATATTTTGCTTGTTTTTTGGTTTGGGTTTCTTTTTGTTTTCATTTATTCTTATGGGTCTATAGCATTCATAATTTTGTTGTTGCTACTTAATATTTTGTTTCTTATTGTTGAATATATTTCTGTCGATGAATTAAAAAAAAAACTATCCATAAAAAAAGAATACAAGGTCTTACTCTATTTGTGTTACAAAAAGTTATTGTAACATAGCTAAAATGGAGATGTTTTGCATGACTTCACGTATGTAATCAATATAAATTGCTTCCCTTCTCAAGGGATACAGAAGGGGTAGAAGGAAGGGAGAAAGAGAATTTGGAATTCAAAGAAGAATGTAAAAAAATTTTACTTGTAATTAAGAAATATTTAATTAAATAAAAATACATTAAAAAAGAGAAAAAATAGAAAGAAGAAAGATCAAGATGTGTGGCCTTGGACAAAAGTCCCTTCCCTTCCTTTATAAGAAATAAGAAAGTTGAATAAATAATCTCTAATGAACCCTTCCAGCTCTAACATGAGCACAGTTTATGACCATCTTTTGTAATTATGTTGACGTTAGCTACAGTTTCCTTCGATCTTTTGAAAATTCTCTTGTCATATGCAAATTACTTACAAAAGCAAAAACAAAAACAAAATGGTCCAGCCCAACTGGTCTTTTATGATTCCTCATATAAGATACTTAATATCTTAGCTCTGTGCCTTTACATCAACTGTCTCTCATGCCTGGAATTCACTCCTTCCTCATTTTTGCCTTTTCGGAATCATCATCAGTCAATAAACATTTATTAAGCACCAACTAGGTGCCAGGCACTACACTAAGTATTGGGATCACAAAGAAATGCAAAAGATAGTCCCTGCTCTGTAGGAGTTTATGCTAAGAGGGGAGACAATATGCAAATAACTAGTTTAGGTGAGAGTCATCTCTACCCTGAAACCATGTCCTCTTTGCCAACAGCAGCCTTCACTGAAAGAACTTCTACCCGGGACCCCCTCGTCTCATTGATGACTGCCTATCCCAGACTATTTCATGAAAGCTTCAGAGGTCCATTTCTTCACTCCCTACTTCTGGGCATCTCCTGGTCAACTGCCTGACTGTCAGTTATATCCTTTCTATCCCACATTCCCATTCCTGCTGCCTCCCACCTCAATTCATGAACCATGATCAACTCTGGCATTGCTCCTGGATGGGGCATGTCAATATATTCCTACCAGCCCCTACTCTCTATCCCTGTAACTTTCTAAATCAAAGTGTCCTTCTCTGGTGGCTCATGATTATCATCAACAAGCATTAAGTGCCTACTATGTGTCAGACTCTATGGAAAGTGCTGAAGATTAATGAAAGGCAAGAATGCTTAATAAATACATTTTCATTTTCTTCATTCATTGGCATCCTTTGTTTCCTTCTTGACTCAACTCAAGGGCCACTTTTTCTGCATGAAATTTTTCCTGATATGTATGAGAGAAGGAGTTAACAAGATTTCCTTTTATCTGTTCTGCATATGTTTTGTATGCACTCGACTGCTTTGTCTTTGTCTCTTCGGAGCCTACTTGTACCCGACACATAGTAGGTACTCAAGAAATACTTGGTGTTTGATTTTATAGACATTTACTAAGCACCTACTATATGCAATGCATTCTCCTGAGTGCCAGTGATTATTCAAATGTTAGATAAGACAGTCCCCGACCTCATAAGCCTTACAGTCTATTGAGAATAAGATGTCAAAACCAATAACTATAAAATATTACTTGATAAATGTACAAGATGGTTATTAATTATGTTGCTATTATGAAGTTGGATTGGGAAAAGAGCCATTACTGATTTAGAGAGTAGGGGAAGATTTCCTGGAGAAAGCAGCACAGAGAAGATAAAGAAGGGAGAGAGAAAACTGGGAACTGAAAACAAAAAAATTCAAATTGAAAAAAAGATTCATGTGTGTTTGAGCTTTAAAGGGGAGAGAGAAATTCAATGGGCAAGAAGAGAGAGTGAGGGCACTCCAAGCATCAGGAATTATGTGGGCAAAAGCACTTAAATATGACTCTAAAAATTCCTAGTTGAGACCTAGTACCTATATTTGAATTCCTTTATGTAGATAGATCAGTTTGTAAAATCAAATACCAAGGAGCAGGTATGAAGAAGATTAGTGAGGCATTTTCCAGACAGGACAAGAAAAAAAATATTCATCAGATACTTTTCTCTAGATTATCGGGATGATTTTCATTAATTCTATACTTTACTTTGACTATAAGAGACACATGAATCAAGCCAACCTCTATAATGGACATAACCTTATTTAGTTCCTTTATCCTGCAGGTTAGGCCTCTGGCTTTTCCAAGTCAAGGTTAACTGTGCAGAGCGACTTTGAATGAATGAGATGGCTTTGCAAATCCACTGGGAGCTGGGATGAGTCCACAGAACTCCACATATAAGATTGAAAAGTATAGGACAGGAGTTGGCAATCATCTCAAAGCTTTGTGTCAAGCTTTCACAAATTCATTTCTTCAGAAGTGGAGATAGAACGCAGTGCCTATACATATGATTGATGGGTGCCTGGTAGTACAGGGAGCATCAGTAAGAGAGATGGAAGGAAACACTGGATAGTTTTATCCCGGACCTGCTTCTTTCCCTAGTCCACCTATTCCACTATTAAAAATAATACTGTAGGACAGACAGCCATGGTGTAGTTTATTAGCATTTCAGATGCTCTAAACAATTTTTTTCTTACTGTTTTCTCTGCTCACAATGGCCATATTAAGTTCCAGTTCCTTTATGAAATCAGACTGACCTTTTCCTACTCTCATTTATCTCTCCTTTCTCTATTAATAACTCCTAGTATGGAATGAAAATGTTCACTTTTTTATTTTTTCCTGAGTAACAGTTTTCTGTATAATCTACATTACAAGAATCAAGTGAAATCACATGCAAAAACATAAAATTTATCATATTCTAAAGACATAGGTCATTGTTGATGTGGAAATCATCCATGAATCAGCTGTCTATTTAATCAGATCAATGACTTGTTACAGCAAAGATCAAACTTCATATCAAACTGAAAGAAAGAATAAAAAGATGATAGGGCACTTAATTGAAGCAATTCCAACCTGACCGTTTAAATAAGTTTTGGGTGCTGAAAAATGAGAAAGAGTAGAACAGAAATCAAAGCAAACAATTACAATTTCCTGAGGAAATTTAACCAACATTAATCAGTTGTCACAAAAATAAGAAAAAGATATCCTAGAAACTTACTCTGCCAGCAAACATGCGATCTGTCAAGAGGAAAGATATGGCAGCCAAGGGCAACATGGGTTAAAAGAGTAAATGCATTTGTAAATGTGTTTGTAAAACCTTGCAGATAAAGATGTTGAAAGACTATAGGCAATATTGCCTCATAAAATTGAGAGAAGTAGTGGAAAGAAAAATAAGCTTATGGAAAAGTTAATGAGATATTCAATTTAGCAAATCATTCCAAGGGCACTTAAGGATGCAACTAGAAGGAGGACAGCCAACAGACAAAAATGGATAAAATCTGTAAAGATTTTCATAACAAATTCTTTTCTTCAGATGTCTGAATTATGTGACCCGCAAGACAACGGACCGAACATTTTCTCTCATCTGCATGACTTTTCAAACCTCTCCATAATGCAAAAATATTTTTTGCAATCTCCACGGTCTAGGACAACAAAAATTGAAATAAGGTAAAAATCTGATGAACTAACAACAAAGAATACCAGAAGAATCCCTAAACCCTAACATACTTGCTCAGCAGCCCCCCCTCCCCATTGCTCACAACACTCCAGCAGCAGGGAGACCTATGGGCTTACAAGAAAACTTAATTCCACCCCCTATCCCCCACTCCCGGGCCTTGGAAATCCAAAAGGCAAAGAATTGCTCAGGCTATGATAACAGCTTGGCAGTGCTCTGAGATGTAACAGATCTCAGCCAGAGAAAAGAGGGAACTGGGTCAAACACATGTATGTTGTTGTGTAGCACTCCACTAACCCAGAAGGAAAGAGATTAGTATCCATCTGGGGATGAATCTGTTCTTTCCTTACAGTCTCTCTGCTCACCTCTAAGTTACTTAGGGCACAGATCTAGGCTAATGAACCATGAATTATCCAGTGTTAGGTAGAAGATGAGATGGCCCTCAGTTCAAGGGGCCTAGGGGCCAGACCCCATACTCAAAAGGGAAGGAGTCAGAAAGTGAGTGAGAGTTCACTTTTATAAAAGGGGAAAATGACCAAAATTACCAAAGATCTTAAGAGGAAGAAAACTCAGTTAAAGACTGAGGAATGTCTCCAGTTCAAGTAAAAGAGTCCAGACATCTCTGAATAAATAGAGTAAGACAAAGGAAAATTAATCAACATCTCATGAGGCAGGAGATCCTGTGGATTCCCAAAAGGGCATGGAAGCACAGCAGGATGTTCCTGAATGGTGTGAAAGAGAAATAAGAATTCTGAAAGCAGCATTTGTGACTTGCACAGCAGAAATATTTGCAAAATAGAACTTTAAGCCATGATGTGAAGTATCACCAAAGAAACTAAAGAGAATAGCTGATTGGAAATGCAAATACATGGAAATAAAAGACAATATGGAATAGGAGAAGCAAAAGCATTAAAAGAAAATATAATCTCCATATGAGCAAAACATATTGATCTTTAAAGATTGGCTGTGTGGAGATAACTTAAGGATTATAGATCTCCCAGAAGAACATGACAAATCAAATTCTTTTCTCCATCAATGATAATGGAAATAGTACATTTGTACTCTAACTTGGATGTGCTACATAAGGAAATAAAATTCTGGATGATGGTATGAGAAAGGAAAAGGCATGCTTTCACAAATGATAATCTATAGGAGAACATTCACATAATTGATGGAAAGTCACATATAAAACAAAATCCCACTGTGCTTATTGTTTATTGACTATAAAAAACTTTTCATTCAGAAAAGCCACACACCAATTTCAAGACTCTCAGCCAAGTAAGTTTTTCTCATGTATGTTTTAAAATCATGCAAGATTTCTTGAAAGCACGAGCAACAGCAATAATGTTATTTGATGATCTTTTTATTATTAATATACCAAAAGGCATAAAACAGGGAGACATATGCTTGCCAAAAGTGTTTGCCACTGACATGGAGGCTGTCCATTGCAAAGTTTAAATGGAAGTGGGATTCCCTACAGATGGTAATTTCTTCCAGATGCTCCATTTTTTTTTTTTTTGCAATTGTGCTGTTCACATCAAGCCCCTAAATAAGACACATGATCATTTGAGAATTCAGTCTAACTATTGACACAGGAAAAAGCAAGTGAATGAAGAATGCTAACCATCAAGATTGTGATATAGATAAGACAGACATCCCAAAGAGTTGGGAAATCATTTTGTATATTTTGGATAAATACCACACGTAAGCAATGACATGGTCTCAGAATTGAACGGGAAGAGAGCAAGGTACATTGCATTTGGGAAGTATTGTTAATGATCCCAACCGTGTCTTTGAAATAAAGGTAGTTCCATTTTTTATATCAATATTATTCTGATGGTGCTATAGGATTGTGAATCTTGGAATACTACTATCTCTAAAGAATTATGGTTACTGGTCACTCAAAGGGCAATGGAAAGGTACATAGTATAGGCATCAAGCTGGGAATGGACAAGAGAAGGAACGTAAAGGATGTCATCAGAGACATATTAGAAAAGATTACGGGTCAGTCATGAGGTCAGAGTGAGACATAACAGATAAAGATCTGTATGTACTCCTAGCATCTGCACAATGTCAAGAGAACAAGAAGAAGGGCCTTGGCATGTTGAATGTTAAACATTTACCAGCATACCCTGGGATCCAGTCAGATTCTCTGGGGGGAAAAGATATGTGCCCACATATTTTTGAGTTTAACCTGCATTATTAACACTTTTAAAAAATATAGACAATCAACAAAACAATAAATCAAGGCGTGATTTGTAGCAATTGCCAATTTCTGAGTGCAAACTCTCATACTGAAAATTTAATAATTAGCTCTCCCAAGTGTATAGGAGCTAGCTCCAGCACACTCCTATGTAGTCTCTGTGCAGAGAACAGAGGGACTGTAAGATCAGAGATTTAGAACTGGAAGGGATCATGGAGGTCTTTAAGTCCAAAGCCCTCATTTTACTGATGAAGGAGCTGAAGCCTGGAGGGATTAAATGACTTGCTCAAGGTCACACATATCTCTGAGCCTGAATTTCAATCCAGTTCTTTGTGACTCCAAGACCAGAGCTCTATCTACTACTCCACACATGCAGAAGAGTCACACAGGATAAGAAAGCCTGGGTGGGTTAGGTTAGGAGCAGCATAAGTGGAGGGAAAAAAACATACTAATGAAATGATAGACCAATTGAAGCAACTGAAGACAATTGTCTCACACACACACACACCCCCTCCAAAGTAGATTGTGAGTTGCTTTGGGGGCAAACATTCAAGAAGTATTTATTCATTGAAATAACTGAGCCACTAAACCTTCATCCAAACACTTTACTTGGCCTGAAATGGACAGAAGCTATATTATAGAAGTGCCAGAGCAGGGCTGGCTATCCCACAGTCTTCCTGCTGCTGCAATGACCTGGTTTTGTCAAGTCTGTTGTTTTCTCTTTGGCTTTGATGCCTTCTCAAAATATGAGTGAAGAGATTTTCATGAACTAATAAACAGAGTCCTATTAAAAAAAAAACCAAAAGCCAACCTATCATAATTAGAAGTAAATGAAAAAGCACTTACTCCTCAGAGGATACGATGATATCGGGTTTTTTAGTCCACTTAGTTTTGTGGGCCTATAATCACTTCTGTGCTACTCTTGCAACTTTACTTTCTGATTCATTTTTGCTTAGTTATAAAGATTCCATTTCACCCCTAAGATGTTGGTCCATTAGAGGCTTTTAACTATCTACGCTAGTGTAGTTAGTATATGGATGGAGTCTATTGTTCTATTTCCACTGCAGATAATTGATTGATTTTGACACACTAAGTGCATAGAAGCCCATTGGAAAAGCTTAAATCACGAGCTGTCATGAAACCTACTTCGGCCAATGAAGACACAGAATGCTGCATCTCAGAAGTGTGACTCTCAAATCAAAATGAGCCTGAACTTCTCACTTACACTGCCTATCCTTGTTACTCAGAAAGCTCATACCCGAGATAGAAGGCCCACAGCAACATTTCACTAACCCCCCAACCGAGCTGCATGCTAATCACATCCCCACCCCTCACTTGTAAGTATTGGGACTATTTATCACATGAGAAGGGAACTTCAATTCCTTGCCACAGATCAAGCAGAACAGAAGGCTGATAGGAAGAATGAGGTGGTTGCCATAGCAGTGAGCCCAGACTAGGCACAGAGTGACACTTCGGTGCTGCTGGCCTGGCTGAAATTTCCAGCCGTCCCTAACAACTACTAACTCGTTTTCTTCTTCTTCTAATCAATGAGATTTAATCTACCATCCGAGAAATACTTTTATCTTCCCCGAAGAAAGAGGAAATTAAATTCCAGATACAATACTTATAGAATCATAAAATGTCAGAGCTAGAAGGGACCCAGAGATCATCCAGTCCAATATGTCCAAAACAAAACTCATTATCCTGCCCCCTAAACATATTCCTCCTCCAGACTTCCCAATACCACGTAGTACTGCAACTTGGTGTGATGATACCCATGATTAGAACTTGGTTATGGAAGGGCTACATTATTAAGAGGGAAAGGGATAGGTATAAAAGGGGAAATTGGCAGAGTAGCCTTTCTATTCTGTCCTCTCCCTGTACCTCACTCCTCTTAAATTTGTCCTTGTCCTCACCATGGTTTTCAGTCCCTCTGTTCCTCAGTGATATTGCAGGCCATCAGCCCTTATTTGGTTCCACTTTCCGTTGTTCCCAATCTTGACCCTGTAGTTAGCCAGCTGTGCTATCCGTTGTCCATTATTACTGTGTCTTACCAACACGAATGTCTGGCAAACCCCAATCTCATATTATTTCCACTATTCCCTTTCTCCAGTCCTGCTCACCTGCTGCTGAATGGTGCTGGAAGTCACACAAAAGGATGATGACTGAGTCCACTACTAATGCATATTCTCTGATCTCGATGGGGGGGGGGGAGGGGAGCTCATTGTAGCAAGGTAATCTCTTTACTCTTCCCTCATTGACTATCACGCTCCCCACGAAGATTGTTTCAAATCTCCTCTTCTCTACTCAAACCTTCTCTAGTACCCCTTCCCTCTACCTTTCGACAGATTATCTCTATACTAACAGGGATCATCTATTATGAATATATTTTCCCTACCACCTGTACATATCAAAATCCTTTGCCATCATCTTCCAGTTTCTCTTCCTTTAATCTAGTCTCCATTGAACAGTAACCCTTATCCTCATCAAGGCCAACCTTTCTAAGAATCAAGCAGGCTTTTTTTTTCAAATTTGTTATAGAAAAGGAAAGAAAAATCAGACCTAATCTTATAAGCCCTCTAGATTTGGAGAGAATGGATTTATTTCGCAGCATTCAAAGACAGGATGGGGAGAATTCAATCAACTTCAGTTCTATAAGAGGTTGGTTAGTTCATGAGGGATGGAAAGCTCCCTAGAAGAAAATTCTGAAGACGGAAAGAAAAACAAATTAGATGTGGAGAAAGGAGGTACTTGTCTAAAGAGACTCCTGTGGTACACAGGGATCTTTCCAGTTAACTTCAATTTTGAAAAAAGAATATAGAGAAGATAGAAGCATGACAGATAATAGAGCATGAAACCAACGGTGTGGTATGGTCTTGTGAGAACGGTGCTAAATCTCAGAATGAACTAAGATTGGAGATAAAAATCTAATAACAAAAAGGGTTTTAAGCTATATTGGGTAAGAGAAGAAAGTCAAAGAATGGCTAAGAATACTACTCGGGGCTGATGGGACAACAGAAAGAATGCAGACCTCCTCAACTCCTGCTTTTTTTCTTCAGCTTTCCCTGCCTAGAAGATGATCTTTGGACAGGAAAAGATAAAAAACATAATATGCTGTTGACACTTTGGACAAATAGAGAGAAAGGGAATCATTCACTGCCCTTCAAGTTCATCTTCAGGGCCCTGATGAAGTACTTCCAGGGTCTTAAAGGGAATGGTAGCTATGATTCATCAGTGATCATCTAAAGATCTTAGAGAATGGAAGGGGCTCTATAGGAACAAACCAAGACAAATATCTCAATTTTTAAAAAAGGAAAGAGAGTGGAATCTTCAAAACAGCAAACCAGTAAGCTTAACTTTAATGTCTTACTGAATTATCAAGGAGACAGATGGTGAAGGTCTAGAAAAGGAAGAGAAGACAACAAAGAGCTAGTGTGGCTTCATAAAGAAAAGCTTCTGCCAGACAAAGCTTGTTCCCTATAACTTTAGGTATTGCCTCAGTCATACTTTTGGATTAAAAAGTACAAGATCTCCCACTCCATCCTGGGCCATCTCCAGTCATTCTGATCTCTCTCTGGCCAATGGACCCAGATGTTTCCAGAGGAGAAAGTGAGCCAGGTGACCTTGCACAGCACAGCCCTCCCTCACTGAAATCCAACTCACTTGCATGTCATGGTGTCACCTCCCTAATGTCATGGTCCTCTTTGAGAACAAAGGACAAATAATATCATCAACAACAATGACAACTATCTCTGTCAGGATAACTAGGTAATATAGCTACATCAAGGTTATCTTGTTATATATAAACTATAGTTACAGTTTACCTAGATTTTAACAAAATATATATGACAAAGTCTTTCATGTTGTTCTTGTAGACAAGATGGAGAGGTGGAACTGGCTGGGTGGCCAGACTTAATGAGTCATCATTGATGATTTGATATCAGGTTGGAATTTTAAAGTAGGTCACCCAAAGATATGAGCTTACCCCTGCATTGTTCAATATTTTAATCAATGATTTGCATAAAAGCACAGATCAATCCATTAATAAGCAGTGATTAAACCCTGATTATGTACCAGACACTGTGCTAAGTGCTGGGATGCAAAGAAAATCAAATATAAGGTCCCAAATATAAACTCCCTGTAAGAGTTCACCTTCCAATAGAGGAGGTAGCATGTACATAGATAAGCATATAGAAAATAATCTTAGAGGACTGTAGAATGGACTATAGAGTGTGTGGGGAGAAGTCATATGTAAGAAAACTAGAAAGATAAGGCCAGAAGATGTCAAGTGAGTACTGATATTTGATTCTAGAAATAATAGGGAACCATTGGTATTTACTGAGGAAGGAAATAATATGGTCAGACCTGGGCTTTAAGAAAATTCCTTTGGCATTGGTGCAGAGTAAAGAAACTTGTGTTGGGAGGAGGACTGGTTGGGAAGCTATTTCAATAGGTTAGGTGAATGAGGGATGAGGAAGGCCTGAAGTAGAATTGCAGCTGTAACATCAAGGAGACATAAAAAGTGTTTTTAAGCTGACTGGATATATGGGGTGAGTAGCTGTGAGGAGTCGAGGCTGTTACATATAAACGGTTTGCTTATCCAAGGTCCAGATCACCTAAAGATGGTGGAGATGGCTAACATATTGGACAACAGAGGTAGCAACCCAAAAGATTTTGCCAGGTGAGAAGACGGGGCCAAATCTAATCTGAGAATGCTGGGCTTCCTTTAAGGCTTAGCATAGGTGCCACCTTAATGACTATTTGTTGAATTGAGTTTTTCTGGGGGAGGAAACATTGGCCCAATGAGGGGAAATTTTGTTGCCCAAGGTCACACAGCTAGTAAGTGTTAGAGCTGGGACTAGAACAAGTCTTCTGACTCCAAATTCAGTGCTGCTTCCATTATACCACACCCCAATTCTTAATATTTTAATACAAGTCACATTACAAGGAACTTCAAGAGCCTACCCCCATGTCTTTAGCATATGAGAATTTTGCTATGTCAGTTTCGTGGGTTGTTGTGGCCAAAGAATTCATCACCCAGCAGCCAACATGCTGGTGACAAGACTCCGTGTACTTAAGTGGCTCCTTGAACAGCAGACTCAAAGTTCTTTCAGCATGGACGATCTGCCAAGTCTTGCTGGCAAGGCCATTGAGATGCCTTTACCTGGGCATTAGAGCATGATTTTATGGAGGCTGAGGCTTGGCAACTTTGTGGTTATGAAGAGGTTATTAACCTATACATTAAAATAGAGAAGATCTCTAGAATGCCAAGAGCCACCTTGAGTGGAGTGGAGTGGAGGCGGGGGAGGGGGAGGAGGAGATTGCATCTATATGATTATGGCCATTTAAGAGAAGAAGATATCATTAAGTGATTTGCCCAAGATCGCCCAGCATTTGATGTCATCCTTTAAGTGAGATAATAGGATTGGAGGTCTTTTAAGAAATACAATATTTATTTTAAGAGGAAGTTGTTGACAATGCAGCAAGTCTTCAACCATGTGAAGGAGGTAATGAGCTGGGAACCCTAGTGTGTGGTGGGGGTGGGAGTCAGGTGAAGGGCAGACCAGACTGACTCCTTTCCTACAGCCCCTGCATTTGCTAAGTATGATTGTTTAGAAACTCATTAACTGAGCTCATAAAGCAGGTAGATGAATTCCAATGAACTCTTCTCCTTAAGAGGAAACTCTCCTTTCCGGAGCGGTAGGCCACAAAGGAAATAGATAAAGACCATGGGATACCTGCACTGAAAAAAATTCATTTGAGAAATTGTGATCACTTTTCCCTGCAGGGAAGCAGGAGACCCAAGATACAAGCCTTAACCTTCGACCCAGGGTTCAGTAATGGAGGAGGCATCACTGTGCATAGCCAGACATAGACTTTGCTTCTTCAAAACCTAGGAGTCTGAATTGGAGATCTTTCCCTGTTCCTCCTTGCCCCTCCATGTTCTGGACTTTGTATCCCATTCTCTGGTTCTATATCAACCCAGAGCCTTATTATCTCTGCCTTTCCTGCCTCCAGGGAGCCTAGCCCCAACCTGTTTTCTTCACTTGATGATAATACCAGCTAGCATCTGTATAGTACTTGTAAGATTTAGAAAGCCCTTTATAAAGATGACCTCATTTGTTCCTCACAACAACTCTGGGAGGTAGCAGTTATTATTATCCTCATTTTACAGATGAGAAAACTGAGGCAAACAGAGATTAAGTGACCTGCTTAGAGTCACACAATTAATAAGTGTATGAGGTAGGATTGGAACTCAGGTCTTTTTGGCTCCGAGTCCAGCAATCTCTCTACTATGTTACCTGGCTGAAGCTCTAATTTGCTAGCGATCCTGAACTCTGTCCTTATTCTAGACCATCCAAGACCTCCTCCTGACAACCAGAGACCATTAAAATTGGTCACACTTCATTTTGAATAGCCCTCTGCTACAGTTCTCCTCTGATGCCTCATGGAGGCAATGTTGAAGTGGCTTTGGGTTCTTGAGAGCTGTGGGTCTCGTCAAGCCAGAAAAGCACTAAAAATGGGCGCGTTAATGTATCATGTGTCTATTACCACAGAATAGCTAAATTCAGAGAGGCCCACTACCAGATTTTTAGATGCCAGGTGGTGAATTTTTTTCCAGCCAGAGCAACTAAGAAAGATGGCTTACTACATCATTGGAGAGAATATGGTTAACACAAACCCTTTAAGTACTGAAATACATTTTGGTTTTTTTCTGTTTAAAATGTTTTCTTGCTGCTTCTTGTTTTTAACACCGTATTCATTTACCATTACCACTCATTTCACCCCACCTCACATCTCTATCTCCTTAGGATCCTCTCATGGAGAAAAACAGTTAAGCAAAAACCAATCAACACACAGACTGCTTAAGATGGCTTATGTGCCATTCTATATCTGCAGTTGATAACTTCTTTTCCGAGAGGAAGGAAATCTGCTGAAATACACTCAATAGCACCAGGACTGTCAATAGTTGTGTCAAGACTCATATTCTACTGGATTAGTAGTTCTCTATACCACAGACCTCGGTCATTGTAATTATAAAGAACATACCCATTTGAAATTGTTCTTGGCCCCCATTCTCTTTCAAAAAGGCATATTGACAGATGGACTAACTCTCTGCTTTATGATGATCCCCACTTCAATGTTATTTGAAATTTTGTCAGCAAATCAACAAGAGTTTTTACAAGACAAGCATAAAAATTGCAAGCAGTTTGAGCTGAAACAGAGACTTAACTTTGTCTCACTATTAAAGTCTGAAAAATGACCTAAAACACACAGCATTCCCCAGCATCCAACTTGGCTCTTTCACTGCTACCAAAACAAACAGAGCCGATAATACAGTAGATGAAGACTCTGAAAATTAACTTTTCATCTTTGCCAAAATTTCTAAATTCCAAACAGTTGTGAGCAATTTGATCAAGATGACATGAGTCTAAGACACATGGCAGACTTGAGCTATAAATTCTTCTTCTTGCTGAAAATTCTGGACATTTTAATCAGGTCTTAAATTATGTTTATATTACCCCAAAAAAATGGAAAACTCATTATTAATGAGAAAGGATGTTTCAAGTTGTGAAGCTTTCTTTCTGGAATAAATTTCACTGAAAAATTCATCAGGAAAAAGGGATCATAGATCTTTACCCCTAGGCTTCAGTTCCACTGCCACCAAGTTATGCAAGAGATTGAATGTTCTTTTATATTTAAAATTCAGAATGTTGGCCGATTATGACACTATCCTGGATTGGTCATGCAAATGAATGTCCAGATAAGGCTCCCGAAAGAAATGAGGGTGGGCCCCAAAGAAATCAGGTTAAGAGCAAGAGAGAATTGGAATTGAAATTGAAAAGTAGCTCTCACTATAATTATTGTGGTACAGAAGAAAGAGCTTTGCACTGAGAATCAGGAGACCTTGTCTCTAGTTTTGGGTTCTTCTGCTCATTTGACTTTTGCAGGCCTCAGTTTTCTGTTAAAAAAAAAAGATACCTATTCCCACAACAATCCTTCAAAGTAGTTAGCAGAACTATCATCATTCTGATTTCAGAGATGCGGAAACTTAAGTTTCAGAGAAGTTCAGTGACTTGCCTGTTGTCACATAGGTAGTGTCAGAGCTGAAGCTTGAATGGACGTGGCTAATATGGGAATTCATCTTGCTTGACTACACACGTTTGTAAAGGGGTGGGGATAAGAGAATTCAGAGTTGAAAATAAATGTTTTTAAAAGACTGGAATTAAAGTCTCTTGTCTACATGTTCTTTGTACTATATCACTCTCCCTGTGACATATAAAAGAGAGTGTTTAGATGATCTCCGAGTTCCCTGGCAATTCTAACGTTCTATGGTCTACTTTTTCTGACCACCATCACTCTTTGACCCAATATCCTAGGACAAAACATAATAGATAATGGTGATCTATGAAAAGTTTGCCTTTTTTGTGGCAAATGGATCGATTTTGCAGCTTCCTCAAATGCTTCCCTCCATTCTTTCCTGGATTAGAAAAAAATTCTATTTGAAAGGCTGTCTGGCCAAATGAGGCCTGAACATTCTTCTATCGCTGTTTTCATTTGCTTGGAGTTGGTATTTTCCTGTAGTGAGAATACACATTCTAGTGATGAGCCCCACGTATTAATTTGGAGAAATGGAAACACTGATGTTCTAATTCCCCATGGAGATGACTGAGCATTGAAACTATTGACCATGCATCAACCACAAGCATGTGGTTTTGTTCAATCTCTGAAAATGTTTACTCATACTCTGCAGGGGGGGAGCTGACTTTCACCAGAAAAATGGCCGATGCTAGTTATTGAAACAGAGAGAGCAACAAATCTGAGACGCTCTTAAAGTCTGGAATGCGGATCTCTGTAATAGTTGAGGTAGTCACGGCAAATGGTCCTTTTATTCACTTACTGAAGGTACTTGGTAAGAGGGAATGCTTGCATTTTCAAAGATTGGAACATCTTGAGAGTTCTCAGCTAACCCCAATTATTATGCTGTGTTTATAGATCACGAAACTTTGCTGAATATCACCTTGTGGAGCAAAGGAGCTCCCTGGCTTCTTCAAGATTCTACCAGCAGTTCTATGGATTTGAGATTTTGACTTCTAATGGACATTAGAAGCCATCTGGTTATTCCACCTATTTTAACGCAAGCTCCTGTGTCTCCTACCAAGCTGGAAAGGATTTAAGTATGAAAAGGTGCCAGACCTACATGTTAATGTCTGAGGATCAGTCTCCTTGAGAGCAGGGGAGACTTGTCATCTCATCTTTGGTTGGCCTTGGAGGTGATGGATTTTTTTCACCAGAGTAACTCTCAAAGACCATCTAGGAAATGAAAGGGGGCAGCTGCCAGGTCTTCATCAGTAATATGAAAGAAGCCACACCTACATCCCAAATTTGACAAATATTAAGATATTATGCCTTACATTATATAGGGCTTAAAATTTAAAGCGCTAGAATAAACTAGTTATAATGAAATCACTTACCATCTCGAAGGAGCTCTTAGACACAAATGCTTTCTGTTGCCCTAGAACAATTTAGGTCCTGTGATGTTGGCTTCCAAGGGGGAAAACAATAGTGGTAACAGGAACAAGGAAGTTCTTTCCAATAGAGTTTCTTAAGACTAGCAAAGTCCAAAAGAAGGATTGCAAACAGTTTGTTCTAGGAAAGGGTGATGTGGATCTTGTTTTCTTGTCAGTCTCAACAGCTGTAGTCAATAAAACCACTTAAAGTATGTATGATTCAGGAGGTAACTTGGCTGCCTCTGTAATAGCAATAGGATTGGCGCAGCAAGTCCTTGGCTCCACGAGTTGGCTATTGTGATCTTATAGAGAACATTGCATATGTAATTCTCATGGGATGACAGATGTCAATGAAGACCGCGAGTTTTAATTGGGCTTTGCTTTCAATGGAAAGAAATTTTAATCTTCGAATCTCATTTCCTTCAGGTGTTCTTTGCTCCAAAGTAAAGAAACTTCCAAATCCTACTGATTCAATTAGGAGAAAAAAAAAAACCACCACTCCATTTACTCATCAGCAAGCAGGCCTAGAAAACTTAATAATCTCAATAATCAAACTTTCATCAGTAGTTTATTCAAACATACAGATCTCAAAAACAACTTGCAGCTGGCATTTTCCTGACCTTGACAAAATTTTGATGGAGAAAAGTATTTTTTTTCTTCTATGTGAGAACATCGAAGTACAAGAAAATGTAATGAATTACCTAAGCTCGTTAATCTAGTAGCTCAATGAAAACTAAATGGATAATGGTAGAACAATGAAACGAGATGAAATCCACTGTTGTTGAAGGTTTTCCAAGCTCAGGGCAGCTAGATGGCACTATAATGGATAGAACACTGACCCTAGAGTCAGCAGGACCTGAGTTCAAATTCCACCTGAGACACTTAACACTTCCTCGCTGTGTGACCTTGGGCAAGTCACTTAACCCTAATTGCCTCACTAAAGAGAAAAAAATTTTAAAGAGGTTTTCTAACCTCTCTCTCATCTGTCTTTAAAAAAAGAAAAGACAAATCCAATTTGTCAACATCTGGTGGTAGCCAATAACTGGTTTGCAGTAGAAGGTGCCATGTGCATTTGGAATGCACGTAATTCCACTTTGCAGTAGGAATAGAGAAAAAAAAGACAAGAATCACACAGTGTTGTGGTTTGAACAGGCAGAGGACAGGGACCAAAAAATAAAAGAGAAGAGGATATAGTATACTTGAATTGGTCAGTCATAAAGTCAAGACATGGAAAGGAGGAAAGTGAAACCAGAGCTTGTGGTGCCTGGGACTGAAAAAACATGAAGAGAAACAGAAACTTAAGGTTTCAAAAGGAGGAAGGATAGGTTTAGAAGACATGAGGCAGAGGGAGAGATGGAGGCTTGGGGTAAAGAGAGGATTTTCATCTTTCACACAAGCCCCAATTTCCATGACAGCAAAGACAGTTTGGAAATTTATAAGTAAAGGAATTCAGAATCATTCTTCAATATTATTGTAGAACAAAAAAATGCGAAAGGAAAAAAAGGAGAGAAGAAAATCAATCCATAGCAACTCACATGTCTATAGTGCATTAAGACTGACCAAGTGCTTTCCTTACAACCTCAACACAACACCTCTGAGATAATTACAGCCAGTATTATTATCCACATTTTGTGAATGAGGAAACTAAAGCTATAAGAGATCAAACTCTTTGCCCAATTGCAACAAAAGAGCACTGGACTTAGAATCAGAAGGAACTCCATTCAAATCTCAAATCAGACCTTGATTGTCTATGTCAGGGGTCCTCAAAATTTTTTAAATACGGGGCCAGTTCACTGTCCCTCAGACTGTTGGAGGGCCAGACTATAGTAAAAGCAAAAACTTTGTTTTGTGGGCCTTTAAATAAAGAAACTTCACAGCCCTGGGTGAGGGGGATAATCGTCTTCAGCTGCCACATCTGGCCCGCGGGCCTTAGTTTGAGGACCCCTGGGCCCTCTATGTAACCTTAGGGAAGTCATTTTAACTCTCTTAGACTGAGTTTTCTTACCTGTAACATGGATAAATAAGAGTACCCACAACTCAGATTATTTCAAGTATCAAATCAGATAATATATGTAAATTGCTTTTAGACCTTAGAGCACTATGTTAGCTATAATAATCTTTAATAATTACTCATTGTTATAACTGATGGCTATATAATTTAATAATTATTAAATTGTTATAAGCATTAGCCATAATTATTGTGACAAGTATAATGATTGATTGTTATATCTTTTAGTTGCGTTGTTATACTTATTAATTAGTATAATTGTTAGCTATAATCATATTTAATGATTATTAAATTGTTATAATTAAAAGATATTATCTATGTGGTAATCATATAACTATTTATTTGATAATCATACAGATAATCAAATAGCAAAACATAGGGCTTTTTTATGTATCAGTTGATCAAAACCTTCTGTCATCTGGCCCTATCTAATCTGTATATAATGGTATGTGAATTACTTTAGACAAATGATCATTTTGAGATAGCTTCGCTTTGTTACGGCAATAATCATACATATGAGTTTCTACGGATACTAGGTTGACTTAAAATGTCTGGCATTGATATGAGAAAACCAGATGAAACTAGTTTTCCCACTATTAGATCTCTGTCAGTTGATATTTCCTATCATGCCATAATTTCTTTTTAAAGGACTGAAACGTCCTAAAATGATGAATTAGTTCATGTAAAAAAACAAACTTCAATAAATGTCAGAGATTTTGCAGTGGCTATTGGTGTGGGGGAAGTCAGACCTTTTAAGGATCATTCAAACCCATAACAAAACAGGATCAATTATAAAGAAGCAAAGGAAAGTGTGGTCAAAAACATAAATAAGGCCAAGAACTGACAAGCAACACACTTTCTTTTAAATTTAAGATTGTAACAAGACTGCATCAAGATGGAATACTGCAACATGAACTTGTACCCAACCCCATCACAAACAATTGAGAAATAAATCTGAGATATAGAGATAAACTTGAATCAATGATTGGGAACTTACTAGGTTTAAACTTGATCAAGACGATTGTGGGAAATGTTGGCTTGTTCCCCGACAGACACTCCAGTAAAACTCTAAAAATATACTAGAAGAAACAATAAAAAACAAAACCAAAAATCATCAGCTATATATTCTTCCATCTAGAACAGGACTCCACAAAAAGATAGCCAGAATCTTGTGGAAGTATGGAGCAGAGATCAGGTGAAGGGCAAAGTGCAAAGAAGACCAGCCCACAGCACATGATGAAACTAACCCAATGCTCAACAAAGCTGATGGTTAGCCCAGGCCCCAATTCCCATATGTGATAAGTGATACTGTCTCCAGAGCGGGTCCGCCCAGCGCTCCGCGCGGCCGGGCACTTGGCGCCAAAAGCGAGAGCCCCTCAGGCTCGGCCCCCCCCCCCCCCGTTCCCCCCTCACCGAGTCAGTGAAAAAACGATCAGGGTATCATCCTACAACCCGGCAAATAGGCAGTCCATGCCCACTCCAATTTACAGTCAGCTGTGACCCAACCTAAACCATCCTTAGTCAGAAGCCCATGAGGATCAAAGGCCAGATAGTTCCTTCATATGGTAGGGCCTATTCTTAGCCACTGAAGTCAGGATCAAATAGGATCCATCCACACCATCCATGAATATAAGAACAGAGTTTGACCCAAGTACAAGCCTCCAATAAAGAATAAGAAAGTAAATTCACAGCAAGTTAAGAACATCTGAGAAAACAATATTTTGGCTATAAGGTCTATAAGAGTACCTGGGATAAATGATGGAGGAAGAAGAGGAGGAGGAGCAGGAGGAAGAGAAGGAGGAGGAGGAGAAATAGCTAGGGAAGAAAAAATGGCAAAGAGAATTAATACCTTAGAAGAGACAGAGAAAGCTTAATGAACAATCAAATTTCCTGAAAATTAGAATAGGCCAAAGAGAAAACAATTCCATGAGACAAAATGAAATATTAAAGCAGAATTAAAGGATGTAAAAAACAGGAGAAAATAAAAGGTATATAATATCAAAAACAATCGATCTAGAAAACAGATAGATAATCTAAAAATCATTACACTATCCAAAAAAGCATCACCAAAAAAATGAAAGATTGAGTACCGTATTTCAAGAAATCATATATGAAAACTTTCTAGGTCTCTTAAACCAGAAGGAAAAGGGAATGTAAAATGAACTCACCAGTCAATCTCCTGGAAAAAGAATGAAAATTCTCAGAAATGTCATAGAACTATAAGGTTAAAGAAAAAATATTTCAAGCAGCGAGAAAAAAAATATTTCAAGTTTAAAAGGGGACAACAACAGGGAAAGAGGAAATTAAAAGCGATGACAGAATAGATGAAATAATAGTCAGAAGCAAAACAAACTCTAATGACAGAGTGGGGAGCAGAAAGCAAGAAAGAAACAGGAAGGAAGGGAGGAAGGAAAGGAAGGAAGGAAGAGAGGTAGGAAGGAAGGAAGGAAGGAAGGAAGGAAGGAAGGAAGGAAGGAAGGAAGGAAGGAAGGAAGGAAGGAAGGAAGGAAGGAAGGAAGGGAAATACTAAAAACTTCAACCTAACAACACTAAAGTTCATCTTCCACAACCATGTAATAAGGCACTCTTCTATAGTCTTGCTGTAACTAGAGGCAGGGTAAGAGAATGGACATCAATTATTTATAAAAGACAAATATTAGGCAAACTTCTCATCTTCTTCACTGTAAAGTGAGAGAAGGGGACAAAAAAAGGAAAAAAATGCAAGAGGGAAATGAGGGAAATATATAATTAACAATCACAAGCATGAAAGGAAAGTAAATGGTTTTGAACTAATGTAGAAAATGTAAAAGGATAGCAGAACAGCTTAGAAACCAGAAATCAACAAAACATGCTTGAAACATAAAATTTCACAAAGCATTAAAATGTAAAGTCAAAGCAGAATATTTTATGCTTCAGTTGAACTCAAAAAGTCAGAGATGCAATCAAGATGTCAGATACAGTAAAAATAGACAAGGTAAAAATCAGGGAAACTACATTAACAAATCATCATCAAATCCCTTTTATACTTAACTCTTACAAAAACATGAAGGAAAGATGTTAATAAATAAAACTTTAGAAAAATTAAAGATATTTCTGTACTAATTACTGAATGGAACAGGAAAAGGTCTACATAAAAATGAACAAGGAGAATTCACAACAAATGAATTGAATTAAAAAACCTTACAGAATTACAGAACCATACCATTGGGAAAATATCAATTGCTCATGGGTAAACTGTGCCAATAAAATAAAAATAATGATATAATTCATTGGAGGGACAAAACAATCAAGAACCTCAAGGAGAACTAGAAGTATCATAGACCAAACTAACTTGCAAAGTAGTAATCCTCAAAATGATTTGGTACTTCTTGAAAAATGGAGGAGTGAGTCAGCAGAAGAGATTAGGTATACAATGTACCAAAGCAAATGAACCTAGCAGAACAGTATTTCATAAACCCAAAGATTATTGGGATAAGGATTTAATATTTGACAAAAACTGATGGGCAAATAAGAATATAGTGTACTAATAATTAGGTTTAGACTAATAATGAATGTCATAGTATAAAAATCAACTCCCAAAAAACACAGGTTCAATCTGATAGATGAAAAGTTCAAGACCAAACAATGGATAAGAAGGATCACAGAAATCAAAATGGTTGGTTTTTATTATATAAAATTTAAGAGTTTTTATCCAAAACTAATACAGTTAAAATTAGAAAGTAAACAGGGAATTAGGAAAAATTATAGCAGGCATCTCTGATAAAGTTCTCATATCCAAGATTATAAAGAACTGATTCAAATTTGTAAGACTAACAGCCATTGGTCAATAGAAAAATTGTCAAAGAATATTAATAGGAAGTTTCCAAAGGAGGAAATAAAATCCTATAGAGTAATATAAAAATGCTCCAAATCACCAATAATTAGAAAAAGCAATAAACTGCACCCACCTCATACCAGTCTAAACAAAACTGACAAAAGAGGACAATGACAGATGAAAGGGTTGCTGAAAAATGAGCACATTGATGCATTGTTAATGGAGTTGAGATTTGATCTAACTATATACTACCATGCCCCCAAATGAATAAACTGACCATCCCCTCTAACCCAGAAATAATACTACTAAACTCCTAGAAATTAAACAAAAAGAAATAGGTCCCAAATGTACAAAAATATTTATATCAGCTCTCTTCTTAGTAATCTCCTCCCCAAAAAAGATGAAATCCAAAAGCTAAGGTGACAACCACCTATTGAGGAATGGTGACTATAACATAATATTATTGTGTCATATAAAACGACAAAATGGACAGTTTCAGAAAAAACTGGGAAGACTTCTATGAGCTAATACAAGTGAAATGAGCAGAAATAGAATAATTTATAAATTGACAAAAAAATATTATAAAGAAAAACAACTTTGAAAGACTTTAGAATTCTGATCAATAGAATGATGGACCACATTTCCAAAAGATCAAAGAAGAAGCCCACTACCCACTTCCTGTAAGAGTAGTAGAGGACTTAGAATAAAGAATGAGATCATATAGTTTCAGATATGGCCAGTGTGGAAATTTGTTTTCTGGACAAAGCATGTTTATAGTTATGAAGATTTTATTATTTCTCAAATTGGAGTGGGGAATAGCAGAGAAAGAGAACAAATGCTTGTTAAATGAATCTCTAGTGTTTATAAAGGTTACAATAATAGAAATAACTAGAATAATAAAAACTTTTGAAAATAGATTGGTACAGTCCCAAATAGTCTCAATCTCCAGACTACTTAGAATAAAAAAAAAAAGCTTTCAAAAAAGTAGAGGTACCTGACAGGAATTAAAAATTCTATGGAAGCAGGATGAAGTTTAGACATCATCACATCATTTCATCTGCTACTGGAGCCATATTGAATAAATATGTTTTCAGTGAACTTACTGAGGATGAGCTAAAAATATCAATTCTTTGATTCAACCACAAAAGAAAGTTATTTTATCCACTTGTATAACAGTCAATAAGATAATAAATAAAAAAGAATAATAGCAGGATAGTTACTTGTCCCAGGACCAATTTTATCCAAGACTAATTGAAAAAGATAGGAATAAGAAAACATCACAATAATTCACCTCTACAAAGAATTTTTCAGTTTACAAGGTTCTTAGGAGCTACATAATACAAAAATTGTGATTACCATTTTACATGTAAAGAAACTGTGGCCCAATATAAAATCTGGATCTTCTCATGATAAATCCAGGACTCTACAGTCCTTACACTATACAACACTTCCTCTTCAAAATTTTCTGTATTAAAAGGCTAATATGCAAGGTTAATAACTCATTTTGTTCTTTCAGTTAACTGACACTCCTCAGAGAAAGTTATAAATATGATGGAATTGCCTAAAAATAATGACGCCAAAAGCTAAATCATAGTAATGCCTCATAGAGCTACATGTGTATACAACTTTAATGTTTAAAATATGCCACATTTCTTGTTTCACTAAACCTTAACAACAGCCCATTGAGATAAGCAGAGCAAGACCTAATATTCTAATTTTGCAGATGAGACCCAAAGATGGGAGATAATTTGCCCATAATAAAAAGGTAGGGATGATAAGAGAGAGATGTAAGATTATGGGGGAAATAGGAAAAGGGAGAGAGAAAGGGAAGATACCACTGGGAATTTGCTGGAGGAGAAGACAGACAGGGAAGCAGAAGAGTAAGACAAATAGAGAAGAGATTACTATTCATTGGAAAGGGAGAGAACAAGAGAGGGAACAGACCACTGTGAGTAGGGGAAAAAATAGACAGTTGGAAGAGAACACTGGGAAGAAGAGTTAAAAACAAAAGGAAGATCACACTTTGCCATTTTTAACAAACACCTTTATAAACTTTTAGTAGGAAATATGTTTTTTTTGCTGCAGTCATTTCTTTTATTTGGCATTTTAACAATATTTGGACACATACTTTAATTCTTCATCATCAAACCACTGTTGGATATCCAGAGCAATAATGATGAACAATTCATTTTTCAGTCTTTCTTGAATATAGTAGATGAATTTCCAATTTGTAGCTTTTTATTATTAATTTTATTCTGAATTTAAGCAACACCAAATAGAATGGGCAGTTACATAAATGTAATATATATATATATATTACATTTATGTAAATGACCATTAATTAATTAATGAGTTGAAACCACAGGTTTCTATTACACACAACTTGCTTTTCTTTTTAAGTCTATAGCAAAATCTACTTGTAGCTTTCAAAGCCATTCTACTTGTCTCACCTTTTTATGGCCTTCTTTTTGTTCTTTTCTCTTCCTTAAAAAAAAAAAAAAAAAAAAAAAAAAAAAAAAAAAAAAAAAAGATGCCATCATAATAACCTCCCTCCCTCTCTCTCTTTCCTTTCTTTCTCTTCCTTTTTTGCTAACCTATCCCTATCCTTCCTCGCTTCAACACACACTCCCATTAAAAGACCTTGTAACAAATATTCATTATCAGGCAAAACAAATCCACACGCAGTTCATTCAAAAATGTATGTCTTCCTATATACCCTTTATCAATTTTTTTTCCTTCTCAATAAGGAGGCAAGGGAGAAAAGGACTTTTGGAACTTCATAAAATGAATGCTAAAAATTGTTTTGCATATAACTGGGGAAAAAAGAAAAATTAAATATCTTTTAAAATATATGTCTTATTCTGCATTTTGAATTCCCCACCTCTCTGTCAAGAGGTGGAAAGTGTGCTTCCTTGTCAGTCCTCTTCAATAATGATTGATCACTGCATTGACCAGAGTTTATAAGTCTTTCAAAGATGCTTTTCTTTATAATGTTGCTATTGTATAATTTTTTCTCCTGATTCTCCTCACTTTCCTATGAATCAATTGAAACAGGTCTTTACCAGTTATTTCAGAATCATCCATTTTATCCTATTTTATGGCACAATAATCCTCCATTATACTCATATCCCATTATATATTTAGCTACTCCCCAAAAGATGAGCATCTTTTTAGTTTCTGATTCTTTTCTATTGGAAAAAAATCATGCTCGAAGTGCTTTTAGATATATGGTTCTTTTTCTTCTTTCTTTGATGAAAACTCTCTAGATATATAAGCCTAGTAATGGTGTAGCTGGGTCAAAGGATATGCAAGTTAGTGATTTTGTATGCATAGTTCCAAATTGCTTTCCAGAATGGTTGGTCCAATTCACTCTAACAACAATGTGTTAGTATGCCAGTTTCCCTGCAGTCCCAGTTATTAAACTGTAATCATGCTTTTTTGTTACCTTTGCCAATCTGATGGATGGGGGTTTCAGCCTCAGAGTTGCATTAATATGTATTTCTCTAATTATTAGATAGCTTAGACTAATAGCTTGGATTGCTATCTGTGAAAATTACCTATTCATAGTGGGTAAAGCACTGGGCCTGAAGTCAAAAATACCCAAGTTCAAATAGCCTTAATAGCTGTATAAGCCTGGGCAAGTCCATCAATAAATAAACATTTATTAAGTACCCCCTTTGTCCCAGGCACTTGATCTCTCCCAATCAGTTTCTTCATCTGCAAAGTGAGGATAATGATAGCACCTACCTCCCAAGATTGATTGTGAAGATCAAATGAGGCCATATTTGTTCAGTTTTTTGAAAATCTTATAAGTGCTATTAGAAATGCTAGCTATTATTTAGTCACATCCTTTGAGCATTTTTCTATTGAGGAATAGCTCTTGCTCTCATCAATTTGAATAAATTCCTTATGATTATGGATGGGAGATCTTTGGTAGAGAAATCTGCAGCAAAATTTTTCCCCCAGTTAGTTATTTTCCTTTTATTTTTAACTGTGGTTAGTTTATACACAAACCTTTTAATTTTATACAATCAAAATTGTCCATTTCATTTTCTATGACTATGCTTTGTTTGGTCTTGATCAGAAAGATGATTTCTTCCTTAATCCTAATTTGTTTATCTTTTTATACCTAAATTACATATCCTTTTAGAGGTAATCCTCCCATAGAGTATTTGGTGTTGGACTCAGTTCAGTTTCTACAAGACCGATTTCCAGTTTTCCCAGCAGTTTTTTTCCCAAGAGTAACTCCTTAACCTAGTAGCTGGGATTTGGGGACTTAATAAGCACTAGTGTACTAAGTCTTTTGCTTCTGTATTCTGTGTCCCTAACCTATTTCACCGATCGACCTGTTTTTTTAATCCAGTATCAAATTGTTTTGATGATTACTGCTTTGAGTTGGGGGTATGATATTGCTTCATACATTTTCTGCATTATCTCACTCACATACTATCCTCAGTTCTGGTTTGACAATCTTGTCACCCTAATAAAATTGTCAGCATCTTAAAAATGGAGACAAAACCTACTGCTTTTGTAAGTGTCACATTGAGCTGAGGCTAGTGCTAGGCACAAAACAGCCAATCGACAAATACTTGGTGGCTGGCATTAATTCTCAGCAGCACTGAGTGTCATAGACTTAGAACTGGAAAAGATTCTGGAGATCATCCAGTCCAGCTTCATTTGACAGAGAAGGAAACTGAGGCTCAACGAAGTGAAATGATTTGCTTATGGTCTCACAGATTATTAAGTGGCTACCAGAATTCAAATCCAGATCCTCTGACTTCAAATCCCACTCTTTTCATGTGAGCATAAATTATTCACCACTCTTTTCTTCTCAATGTATTTTGGAGCTATTTCTACAGCCTTGCTACACAGACTATGAAAAGCACAGAACATCAAAATTTCATCTGGTCCAATCTGCCTCCTGCTGAAATCCCATCTATATCATCCTTAGTAGGTACCCAGTGGAAAATTTCAATACTTGATCTGTAAAATTAGAAGCTTAAATTAGATGACCTCTAAGTTTCCTTCCTATTCAAAAACCTATGATCCTATGAATTTCATGATGGAGAGCTCACTACCTCATGAGGCAGACTCTTTCATTGCTGGATGCCTGTAATTGGTAATATATATATTTATGTATATACATATACATATACATATATAGAGATATATTTCTTTATTCCAAACGGAAATATGGCTTCCTGTAACTTTCCCCAACTATACAAGAGTTTGAATGAAAACTATTCCTTTATTTTCTACCCAACCAAGCTCCCTACAGAGGTAAATAAGGGTTGTTGTTTTTTACGTAAATCACATTTAGCTTACGCATTGAGGGAGGAATAGAAATGAAGCTCAAATGGATCTCATGAGTCATAGTTTTTCAGTGGGATAAAAAGCAGCCCTGCCTCAAAAATCAATTCAATTAATTCTATTATATGCCATGTAAATGGGCTTTTAAAGATGAATAAAGACAGTTACATATAATTGTCTAAAAATACATGAAAATGTAAATTATTGTTTGCTTTTCTGGGTACAGGCCTGGTTGGAAGAAGACATTTAAAATGGAAAATAAAACATGAATGCAGTATGTTAAGAGAAAAAAACAAAGCAAGAATGCTAGTTGTGCATGAATTAGAAATTAGCCAAAGCAAAATATATGAATGGACATTCTATTATAATTAAAAGCTTTGTCCACAGAGGCAAGGGTAGCAATTTAGAAAGAATACTGGACTAGATGTTGGACAATGTGGACTCAACACGAGATGAGTGGTCAGGAGAAAGGAAAAATTTTCAAAGGACAAATTGCAAACTCTAAAAAGCCATGTGGAAAAAAAATACTCCCAAAGCACTAATAATAAGAAAAGTGCAAATTAGAATGCCTCTGATGTTTCTCCTTATACCTTGTAAACTGGAAAAAAAGACAAAAAACAGCAACAGCCAGTGTTGGAGGGGCTGAGAGAAGACAGTTTATGACTCCACTGTTGATGGAGCTGTCAGCCAACTGGTCTGAATTTCAGTTGGAAATTATACAAGAAAAGACACTAACCTGTCTATATCTTCTGACTCGGTGGTCTCACTACTGGAAGACAAAGACAGAACCAAAGTTATGATATGTACCAAAATATTCTTAGCAGGGTTTTTTGTGGTAAGAAAGCACTGGCAATCATGTGGGTATGTAGCCATGGAATGGAGGAAATGATGGCATACAGATGTAATAGAACATTACTATGGTGTAATAAGAAATGATGGATATAAGGAGTCAGGGAGAGGTGAGGAGATTTGTGAAAGCTGATTGATGCAGAGTGAAATAACCTCAACCAAGAGAAAAATGTGTTCACTCAAGGGAGTTGAACTCCAAGTAATGGAAAAAACCAATGACATTCTCAGAGAAGAGATGATGAAAAATGCCCTTCCCTCACGAGAGAGAGGTGGGGAACTACTAGGCCAGAATATGGTATGTACTGTCAGGGCCCATATCCATCCATATACGTTGTTTTGGTCAAATCATTTTTCTTTGTGGTAAGGGAGAGTTCTCTCGAGAGGGGGTGGGTGGGAGGTGACGGTGATAGGAAGCAAAAAGGCACCAATAAATGATATGTTTTGAAAAAGCTTGGCTCCGTTTCTCATTCTAATGATTAATAGCTATGGGACCTTATTCTTTGTGGGCTGCAGCTTCATCAGCTATAAAAAGAGAATAATATCATCTGTCTTAACTCCCTTAAAGACTGTTAGAAAGTTCACATGAGATCATGTATACAATCTATAAAATTTTGAGCTCAGTTAAGAGATTATTGTTATTGGTGGTGGCAGTAGTAATAATAATGAACGTTTTATGGAGCGCCTACTATGTGCCAGACACTATGCTAAGTGTCTTAGCACTAAGTGCCAGACACTATGCTATCTTGTTAGATCCTCACAGCTGGGAAGTGGACCTACTGTAATCCCCATTTTACAAATGGGGAAAATGAAGCAGAAAGATGTGACTTGCCTGGGGTTTCAAGTAGTAAGTTTTTGAGGACTAATTTGAATTCAGTATTTCCTGACTCCAGGTCTAGGCACTCTATTCACTGCAATACCTGGCTGGTAGAAGAAGGAGGAGTAAGAATGACAGGGACAGCACAAAAAGGAGAATGAGAAGGAAGAATAGCAATAGTAGCAATGGATCTAAAAGCACTGATTAGGTTCCTACTAGGTTCCAGGCGAAGCACTAAGGATACAAAGGCAGGCAAATTTTTGCCTTGAGAAGTTCGTACTCCAAGGGGGGAGAAGGCATGTAAATAACTAGGCTCATACAAGATCTACACAGAGTAGATTAAAGTAATCCGAGGAAGACAATGTCAGCTGAGGGGACAGGAAAAGGTCTTCTGCAGAAAGAGAGATTTGAGCTGAATCTTACAGGAAGCCAGGGAAATGAACCGGTAGTGGTGAGGGAGCAAAGACTAGAAGCAAGGGGGACAGCCAGTGGAAAAATACGGATATAGAAAGTATGGGAAACAGCAAAGAAGCCACTGGCTGTAGATTACAAAATGTACAGTGGGGAGTAAAGTGAAGAAGGCCAGGAAGAAAAGAAAGATTCAACTCCAAACAAAGGATTTTATTATGGATCCTGGAGCTAACTGGGAGCCAATGAAGTTTATTGAGTAATGGGGTGGCACAGTGAAGAAAAGCACTTTGGTATCTGAGGGGAGGATAAAATGGAGCAGGCAGAGACATGAGGCTAGGAGGCTAATGAGAAGGCTATTTCAGGGGAAGCTAGAAAGTACGGTAGATCAAGAGTTGAATTCAAATTCTGTCTCAGATAACTGGGGAAGATAAATGAGGAACTTACTCAACTTTTCTCAGTCTCAGTTTCTTCTATTGTAAAATGGGGGCAATAATAGTTCCTACCTCCCAGGGAGGAAGAAGTGGAAGAATATGAAGAGGAAGAAAAAGAGGAGGAGAAGAAAAGAATAAGAGGAGGAGGAGGAAGAGGAGAAAAAGACAAAAAGGAGGAGGAGAAGAAGAAGAAAAAGAGGAGGAGAAGAAAAAGAAGAGGAGGAGGAGGAGAAAGAAGAATTGACACTGTACCTAAAATTGGCAAATCACTTTTAAAATATTTTACTTCATTCTCACAAGAGCCCTGAAAGATAGGTGCTGTTATTATCCTCATTATACAGAAGAGGCAAATAGAGCTTAAGTGACTTGCCCAGGGTGACATAGCTAGGAACTATCTGAAACTAGATATGACCTCAGGCCTTCCTGCCTCCAGGTCCTGCTCTCTATCCACAGTGCCATCTACCTACTCCAACCCTGAAGTGCCAAATGGTAGGGCTTCTTAAACTTTTTCCATCTATGACCCCTTTTCACCCAAGAAATGTTTAGGTGCCCCAGGTATATAGGTATATTAAAAAGGATATACAAATCAAACACTGACTGATAATAAATCATAATTTTGTGACCCTCACATTCAGTTACAAGACCCCATATGGGATCGGGACCCACAATTTAAGAAACCAAGCTCTATAGTTATTTATTATCATTATTATCATCATCCCCGGTTAGACCCAATGTGGACCCACAAAGTCCCTTGTGGCAAGGGAGATGGCTGAGAGATATTATGAAGGTAAGAGTGATAAGATTTGGTGATGGTTGGCTATGTTAGAGTAAGAATCGAGGTTGGCACCAATGTTTCCTACTTGGACAACTGTATTAGGGAAATTCAGGAAGAGAGGAGGATTTGGGGAGAAAGATGAGAAGTCCTGTTTGGGATATTTTACGTTTGAGATATCTACCAGACATCCAGTTTGATATGTCCAAAAGTCTTGGGGACCACTCACTGCTGACAGGCATGACATAGATGAAGAATCAGCAAAGGGGATGACAAAGAGTAGTCAGAGAGGTAGGAAAAAGACCAGGAAAGTGCAGGGTCATAAAACCTGACAGGGAAGAGAATATTTGGGAGGAGACGGTGGTCAATAGTGTCAAAAGATGGAGAGAAAAAAGCAGAGAACTCAAGAAGAATGAGGATTGAGAAATGGTCATTAGGTGACCTCTATGAGGTCACAGATAACTTTTGGAAAGGGCCAGGGAACAGCCAATTAAGTCAGTGACACTTAACTCTAGATTGTTTATTAAGCACCTGCTATGTGCCAGACACTGTGCAAAGTGCTGGGAATACAAAAAAGGCAAAAACCAGTCCCCAATCTCCAGGAGGTCAGTCTAATGGGGGAGATAACGTGCAAATAATTATGTAGGACAAATGGGAGATAATCAATGGAGGGAAGGGACTAACAGTAAGGAAGACTCTCAAGGGGTTTAATGAAGAGATTAAAGAAAGATAGAGGATGAAAGCTAGCAGGAGTGGTAGTAATAGAACTTTCCATATCAAAACTGTGCATACCCTTTGATCCAGCAGTGTTTCTACTGAGCTTATATCCCAAAGAGATCATAAAGGAGGGAAAGGGACTCACATGTGCAAGAATGTTTGTGGTGGCCCTCTTTGTAGTGGCCAGAAACTGGAAACTGAGTGGATGCCCATCAGTTGGAGAATGGCTGAATAAACTGTGGCACGTGAATGTTATGGAATATTATTGTTCTGTAAGAAATGACCAACAGGATGAATACAGAGAGGCTTGGAGAGACTTACAGGAACTGATGCTGTATCAACTGTGCTACACATGGCTCTTTTTTCTTTCTTTTTTTTTCTGAGGCAATTAGGGTTAAGTGACTTGCCCAGGGTCACACAGGTAGGAAGTATAAAGTATCTGACAGCAGATTTGAACTCAGGTCCTCCTGACTGCAGGGCTGGTGTGCTATCCACTGCATCACCTAGCTTCCCCAACATGGCTCTTTTCAACAATGAGACGATTCAGGCCTGTTCCAATGATCTTGTGATGAAGAGAGCCATCGACATCCAGAGAGAGGACTGTGGGAGCTGACTGTGGACCACAACATAGCAATTTCATTCTTTTTGTTGTTGTTTGTTTGCATGTTGTTTTCTCTCATTTTTCTTCCTTTTTGATCTGATTTTTCTTATGTAGCATGATAAATGTAGACATATGTTAGAAAGAAAAATCTCACATTTAATCTATATTGGGTTGCTTACTGTCTAAGGGAGGTGGGGGACAGAGGGAGAAAAATTTGGAACACAAGTTTTGCAAAGGTGAGTATAGAAAACTCTTACACGTATTTTGAAAAATAAATTAAAAAATCAAAAGCTATTATATCTTTCAAAGAACTGCTTAACTGTGGAAAATCACCCTGCATGGATGAATACAGAGAGGCCTGGAGAGACTTACATGAACTGATGCTGAGTGAAATGAGCAGAACCAGGAGATCATTATACATGGCAACAACGATACTGTACGAGGATGTATTCTGATGGAAGTGGATTTCTTTGACAAAGAGAAGATCTAACTCGGTTCCAATTGATCAATGATGGTCAGAAGCAGCTACACCCAGAGAAAGAACACTGGGAAATGAGTGTAAACTGTTTCCATTTTTGTTTTTTTCCCAGGCTATTTTTACCTTCTGAATCCAATTCACCCTGAGCAACAAGAGAACTGTTCGGTTCCGCACACATATATTGTAGCTAGAATATATTGTAACATATTAACATGTATAGGACTGCTTGCCATCTAGTGGAGGGGGTGAAGGGAGTGAAGGGAAAAGTCGGAACAGAAGTGAGTGCAAGGGATAATGTTGTAAGAAAATTACCCTGGCATGGGTTCTGTCAATAAAAAGTTATTATAAAAAAAAATACTAAAACAAATTACAAAAAAAAGAAAAAAAGAAATGAAAATCAACATGTATAACCTATATCAGATTGTTTACTGTCATAGAGAGGCAAGAGGAGAAAGGGAGGGTTAGAATTTGGAACTTAAAACTTAAAAACAAAACTGAGTGTTAAAAATCGTTTTTACTTTTTTTGTTTTATGTAAGTGGAGAAATTAAATATTATTTAAAAGAGAAATAAATGGGATAGGAAAAAAAAAAAAAGAAAATCACCCTGCACATCAAGTTCCTGAAATGATAATATTAACTGATCTATATAGTGCTTTATAGTTTGTAGAGCCCTTTAAATGAAATCTCATTTAAGCCTCACAAAAAGTTTCTGAGACAGGTACTACAGGTATTATTATCATTCCCATTTTACAGATGAGGAAAGTCTGGCTCATTGAAGTTAGATAATAGCTTAAGAATGTTAGGAGTAGAATTCAAATTGAGCTTGTCCAGACTCCGAATCTAGGAGCTGCCTCTTCATTTTCCAAGATGGAAAAAACTCTAAATAAAACAAAAACATGCTTCATCAAGTAATAGAGAGGTAAAGTGGTACCACCATACTGAGATTGTTAGATTTGGAGTCAATGGAACTAGGTTCAAATTCTGGCCCTGTCATTAATGATGTGTCATCTTGAGCAGTTCTTTTAGTATTTAGTATCTCTAGGTTGGATATCTATCTCCAGAGAGAGAACTAATGATGTGAGTGCAGTTGAAGCAAACTTTTTTCACTTTATTTTTTATGTTTTCATTTTCAATAAGGTCAATATGGAAATATGCTTTGCATGACTTCACATGTATAATTGAATCTTATTGCTCACCTTCTCAAGGAGTGGTGGAGAGACAGGACAGCGAATTTAGAACTCAAAATTTTTAAAAATGAATGCAAAAAATTATTTTAAATGTAATTGGGAAATATTTAACAAAATAAATTTTAAAGTATATCTATTTTTAAATGAGTAAATAATCGCTAAGGTCTGATATTGGATATGATTACTATGATAGTAAAAACTGGACATAAGAGGCACTTAAGGAGAATGTCATGGACTCACCAGGTAAAGTAAGTATAAGACCCTTCCTTAAGATTTCTAAAGCAATAAAATGCTAATTTTTTCTCAACAGATAATCTGTTTCAATGGTGACTCATTGCCCTTTGTCTTGCATGATTTTGATGATATGAAGGAAAGGCAAAGGTCACCATTTAGATCAATATTATCTTCCAGTAAAAGTAGAGGTGAGTCACCCAATGAAAATAACACTTAACTGTAGTTACCATTTTTGTTGTATGTTCTCTCCTGCACGATACTCCACTAGTACCTTCAGTTGTGCAGCTTGGCATTCAAAAGAGCCAACTTCTGGATATCAGCATATGGTTGCCCTTTCATCGTGGCAAAGAAACATTGAAATTCTCACATTTGAATTATTAAATAGCTTTGCAGAATCTGTCACCCTTGCCCTAAGGCTTACCCATAGGTTTAGAAGAAGCACTTTACAAGAACAGGGTGGAGAAGTGTCTAGACAACTGTTCCTGTGAAAAGATCAAAATTCTTTGAGAGGCTGAAAGCTCTGGAGAAGGTAGCAGTAACATGGCAACCATAAAAGCTAACATGGTTTGAAGCTACATTAAGCGAAGTGTACTGTCCATGTCTAACAACCTAATAGCCTCATTGTATTCTGCCCCAGACAAGTCATACTGGAAATACTGTGTCTAGGTCTACATGGTAGATTTTTAGAAGAATGATGGTAAAGTGGAAAGCATGCAGAGGAGGGTTTTTTTTTTCAGTTGTTCAATCAAGCATCATCAGTAATGGTGATGTTACTGAAGAGTATACCATCTATAAATCAGTTGAAAGAACTGGGGGATATATAGACCAGAGATACTAGATCTATAGCTAAATAATAGAAAGAAGGTCATACGGAAGAGGGATTAGACTTGATCCACTTGGCCCCAGGGGGAAGAATTAGGAATAATATATGTAATTGCAAAAAGGCAGATTTAGGCTTGCTGTAAGAAAACAAACAAACAAACTTCCTAACAAGTAGAACTGCCTTCATATGGACTGCATCGACTTGGGAGATATTGGGATTGAATGACCCCACCTGTTCTGTTCTTTTCAAAACGTGGAGAACTGGGGCAGTGGGAACAGAGTGTGGAGAAATGCAGACAACTAATTAGGTTTGTATGCTGATGAATCTGTGAATAAGAAAGATTTCACTACTGTGATATGTATTTCAAATTAATCAAAGTGCATTTCTTTTTTGGAGGCGATTAGGGTTAAGTGACTTGTCTAGGGTCACATAGCTTGGAAGTGTCTGTCCAAGTCTGACACTTGGAAATGTCAGAAGTGACAATCTGAGTCAAATTGCCAAGGACCAATTTGAACTCAGGTCCTCCTGATTCCAGCGCCCTATCCACTGCAGCATCACTTAGTTACCCCAAAACTGCATTTCCTTTTAAAGTTCAGAATTTTCACTAATTCTGACTTGGCTTCCCTGCATGGTTTGAACTAGGAAAGTTGTTCAGATATGGTAGACCTTTGCCCTCTTCCTATTGGTCCATTGCTCAGCCTTAATTGTCAGCTAGACAAGAATTCATATTATCCTCTGAGGTGTACATCTGATTGTTCTCGAGAACAAACTAGGAGCAGGGGTTAGAAATTGCAAACAGGCAGATTTAAACTACAATGTAAAGAAGAACTTCTACAGTTTCCCAAAACTGGAATGGTAGTTCCTCCTCCTCACTGGACCTCTTCAAGCCAAGCCTCAGTGTCCAATTGCTGGCAATCTTTTTTTAAATAGATCCTTATAGTATATTTTATTGTTATATACCTTATATTTGGTGACTTTAATTCCTTCCCTTTTACATTGTTATATTTGTTGTGCATATGGTTTTCCTGGATCTGCTTACTTCACTCTGCCTCAGTTCATCTAAGTTGTTTCGTGCTTCTTCTGTATCATGTTCATTGTTTCTTACAACACAGTAATGTTTCATTACATTCATGTGCCTGTTTGTTTTCTCATCCCCCCAATTGAGGAATATCTGCTTTATTTTCGAGTCTTTGCTACTACTAAAAGTATTGCACTATATAACAAGATATTTCTGGAGCATTTCTCTCTGCTTCTCTGTCTCTTTCTTTCTGCTCTTTCTTTCTCTCTCCCTCCTCATCTCTCTCAATGACCTCTTTGTTGGGGTATATACCTAGTGTGGACATTTTAGTCATCTGCATGATTCCACGTTCCAGATTTCCCAGGTTGATTATACTAATTCACAGTTCCACCAGCAATACAACGATGTGCCTTCTTTCTACAACCCTTTCAATATTGATTACTGCCATCTTTTGGCATTTTGCCAATTTTCTTTTTTTTTTTTTAATTTAATAGCCTTTTATTTACAGGTTGTATGTATGGGTAACTTTACAGCATTAACAATTGCCAAACCTCTTGTTCCAATTTTTCACCTCTTACCCCCCACCCCCTCCCCCAGATGGCAGGATGACCAGTTGCTGTTAAATATATTAAAATATAAATTAGATACACAATAAGTATACATGACCAAACCGTTATTTTGCTGTACAAAAAGAATCAGACTCTGAAATATTGTACAATTAGCTTGTGAAGGAAATCAAAAATGCAGGTGGGCATAAATAGAGGGATTGGGAATTCAATGTAATGGTTCATAATCATCTCCCAGCGTTCTTTCTCTGGGCGTAGCTGGTTTAGTTCATTACTGCTCCATTGGAGATGATTTGGTTGATCTCATTGCTGAGGATGGCCAGGTCCATCAGAACTGGTCATCATATAGTATTGTTGTTGAAGTATATAATGATCTCCTGGTCCTGCTCATTTCACTCAGCATCAGTTCGTGTAAGTCTCTCCAGGCCTTTCTGAAATCATCCTGTTGGACATTTCTTACAGAACAATAAGATTCCATAATATTCATATGCCACAATTTATTCAGCCATTCTCCAACTGATGGGCATCCACTCAGTTTCCAGTTTCTAGCCACTACAAAGTGGGCTGCCACAAACATTCGTGCACATACAGGTCCCTTTCCCTTCTTTATAATGTCTTTGGGATATAAGCCCAGTAGTAACACTGCTGGATCAAAGGTTATGCACAGTTTGATAACTTTTTGAGCAGAGTTCGAAACTACTCTCCAGAATGGTTGGATTCGTTCACAACTCCACCAACAATTTTTTTTGCCAATTTTCTAAGAATGAAGTAAAACCTCAAGGCCATTTTGATCTGTATCTCTATTTTTATTAGTGATTTAGAGAATTCTTTCTTATGATTGTTAATAGCTTGTAATTCTTTCATATTATTGTTTGCTTGACCACTTGTCTACTGGAAAATGACTTTTGGTCCTAAATATTTCTACTTATTGTCTCTATATCTTGGATATCAAACCTTTCTTAGAGATATTTGATACAAAAATTTCCCTCCCTCCATCAACTGCTTCCCTTTTGATCTTCCCTTACTCCTTATTCATTTAATTGTGAAAAAGCTTTTTAATTTCATGTAATAAAAATTAGTTATTTTATCTTTTAAAATTAGGTCAATCCTTTGTATGTTTAAGAGTTCATCTGCTACCCCTAGCTGCAAAAAATACAGGATTTGTTTCTCTTCTGTTCAGGTCACATATCTGTTATAGATTTATTGTGGAACATGGTGTAAGATGTTAGTCTTAACCTAATTTCTGCCAGATTACTTTTTGTGATTTTCCCAGCAGTTTTTATCAAGTGAGGAACTTATTCCTATCTAATTTATGTTCTGGAATTTAACGAAGACTGTTTTGTCAAGTTCAGTTATTGCTTAGTCTTTGAACTTCATTGCTCACTTGCTAATGATCTTGTATGAAAAGGGATTCCTGTTCAGGTACAAGTTAGAATCTGAGGTCCCTTCCAACACTGAGACTCTGTGGCTGAGATAATAATACCTCACTTTTCTATCATGCTTTACAAATTGCTTTCCTCACAATACTGTGACAGAGATAGTAACTTGATCATGGAGGTAATAAGGAGGTCACTGGAGTTTACTGAGTACAGAGTTGGTATAGTCAGACTCCATTTTAGATTTGGAAAATTGAGACACAACAATATGACATGACTTGCTGGAGGACACACATTAAGTGTTGGGGATGAAATTAAACTTTGGTCTTGACTCCAAGCCCAGCCTTTATAGGACCACACATTCATAGATTTTGCACCGGAGGGGATCTGAATAGTTATCAAATCCAAACTCTTCAGTTTCTAGATGACCTTTGCCGTAATATACTATCCCAAAATCTGCGGGTTACTTACCATGACCCTAAATTTCCTACCAATCAGTAGCAGTAATTGGAGAATAATTTTAATTGAAATACTTTGCTTTACTCTATATTAGTCTTGAAAATAAGCAAAAGAAAATACCTAGCAATTTATTTGGGGGAGACTATATCACATCTCCCCCAAAAGATCACAGGATATGCTAATGATGGCGAAATAGTGATGTATTCTTGAAACCCACAACACCTCAGTTCTGGTCCTGGCTTTGCTGTGAATCCGGCTGTGTGGCCTTGGGTAAGTCCATCACTTCTGGAGATCTTGGTTTCCTGCTCTGAAAAACAAAGGGGTTGAACTAGATGATCTCTAAGGACCCTTTGAGCTCTAATGAATTACACATTTCTATCTAAGCATTCTTTACCAAGAGAGCCCCCTTGTGTTGTGTTGAGATACTTCCATACTACAAAGTCAAATAATGCAAATAAGGACTATCTACAACCAACCACCAAGGCAATTAGATCCAACATTGGTCCTCAAGTGACAAGAAATGCCTTGGATGATACCAGAATTGGGGTGCAAAAAGTAATTCTGACTATGATATGTTATTTAATTTGCCAGTAGATAAAAACCATCTGGGAAATGATCTGACATTCAGGTGAGACCATTGTGAGCATTGGACAAAGAAAGAAGCTCAGAATTAGGAGATGATGGCTTGAGTCCTAACTCTACCTCTCCATGTGACCAGGTTACTACTCTGATTCTCAATTTCCTGTTGTAAAACTGGGGTGATAATTCTGGGTACTACCAAAACTGCAGGGTTGTTAGGAAATCATTTTGTAAAACTCCACATAATTATAAAGTTGGAAGGAACCTCAGTGACCATCCAGTCCGATCTATATCCAAAAGAGAATTCCTACAAATGGTCTCCAGTAAGAGAAAGAATCCATTCTCTCTCCAAGTGGACCATTCCATTTTTGGACAGCTCTAGTTGTTAGGAAATTTTTCTTGACATCAGGCCTAAATTTGTCTCTTTGTAACTTCCACCCTCCTGGTCCTAGTTCTGTCTCAGTTGTAAAAGGAAGAGTTTGAACTAGATGATCTCTGATATCTTTGATCCTATGAGCCTGTTTCCACATGACAGACTTTCAAGTACTTAAATATAGCTATAATATTCTCCTGGACATTTTAGATGTGCCCAATTCCTATAATTGATCCTCACATGGCATGGACTCAAAGTCAAGGCACTTTACCTCAGAGGCAGCTGGTGACACAGTACAAAGAGTGCTGGAACTAGAATCAGGAAACTCCAAGTTTCAAGTTACTTAACTCTGTTTGCCTCATTTTCTTCCTCTGTAAAATGGGGATAATAACACCATCTACCTTACAGAACTGTTGTTTATTCCCTTCCATTCACTATCTTGATTGCCCTCCCTTGTATAATCTCTAGTTTATCATCATTTTTTGAAAATATGGTACCTGGAATTGAACACAATACTTCAGGTTGCTCCCTGTCAGGTTCTGATATGCGGCTTTGCCAGCCTAGTCATCAGGAACACATACTGATATAGCAGAAGATGAGAGAGGACACATCCTGTACTTTACCCACATCATGGCAAATAAAGCAATGTAGAAAAAAATGGAATGGGATTGATGTGGGATTTGAATATTATATCATCTATTAAATCCTATCATGTACCACTGGGGATACAAAGATTTTAAAAAATAGTCCCTGACCTCAGGGGCTTACATTCTAAGAAAGGGAAGAACATGCAGTACTTCTTTTTTAAATTTTTTATTAAAGCTTTTTATTTTTCAAAACATCTGCATGGATAATTCTACAACATTAGCCCTTGCAAAACTTTGTGCTCCAGTTCCCCGCCCCCTTCTCCTACCTCCCTCCCCTAGATGGTAAGTAGTCTAATATATAGTGCTTCTTTTTTTAGACATGATTAATGCAGGGCATTTGTTTTGCTTGATTATGCGTTTTTGTACCATGTTTTGTTTTTCTTGCTTTCTCGATAGATGCAGTGGGGGAGAGGAAAGAGAAGAATTCAGAACTGAAAATAAAATTTAATTTAATTAAAAAAATAAGTGAATGCAGAACATGTGCAAAATAAATTCAAGGTAATGTTGGAAAAGAGGCATTAAGAGATGATTGGAGGAGGCGGAGGAGGTGTTTGATATAGAAGGTGGAGCCTGAGTAAAACTCTTACCGAAAATTGAAGGATTTTAAGAGGCAGAAGTGAAGGAGTACATTCCAGGCACAGGAGACAGCCAGAGCAATGGTAAGAAATTCAGAAGATGTCATCTTGTGTGTGAAGAATAGCATGAAAGTCAGACTAAGATGAACAGTAGAGTATGAAAAGAGAAGGAATGAATAATAAGTCTGGAAAGCCATGTTATGAAAGACTTTAAATATCAAACAGGGAAATTTCTATTTCATCCTAGAGGCAAAAAAAGTCACTGGAGTTTATTGAGGGAGAGTGACATGGTCAAATCGATACTTTAGGAAAATACTTTGGATGCCTTGTGGAAGATGGACTGGTGGGGAGCAAGGCTTAAGGCAAGAAGTCCAATTAAGAGACTACTTTAATAATATAGGCAAGAGGTAATGAGGGCCTGAGCTAGGGTGGTGGCTATGAAAGTAGTGAAGGGGACAGATGGAAGGAAGAGAAGTTATAGAAGTATAAATTATAAGACTTTGGGTGGGATAAAAGGAGAGAAAAGAATAAATAAGGTATGCAGCAGAAAATAAAAGAAAAATTTACAAGGAAGTAAAGAAAAAATGAATATCAAATATAATTTCATAATATAATTTTATATAAAGTACACACACACACATACTTTCTTGATCTGGTAATTTGATGTTACTTATTTTGAATCCTTCCTGATGTTCTGCTGGGCATTGACAATGTTCTTTTTTGTTTTGTTTTGTATTCCTTTTCTGTTTTTCTTATTTGGTTTTCAAATAAAATAAATTTTTAAAAAAGAAGAAGCAGGACACAAAATAAATTCATGAACATCATCAGCATTTCTATATAGTGATGAGGTAATCCTGAAGGATATAAGAGAAATGGAAATTTATTTATAATAACTACAAAATACATAGAATATTTTGGGAGTCCATCAACCAAGGAACCTATATGAATGTTTTCAAAGCACCTCCTCCTTATTTAGTTAAGAATGATGTAAATAACTGAAAAGATAGTCAGTACTCATGCCTGGACCATACCACTATATATAGCAATATTACCCAAATTAATTTGTAGACTTCATGATGAACCAAGCAAACTATCAAAGGAACATATTACAGAACTACACAAAATAACAAAAAATTCATTTGAAGTAACATAAGATCTGTAATCTTAAGGAAAATAATGTAAAAAATAGGAATGAAGAAAAAGCAGCACTTCCAGATTTCAAATTATATTCTAAAGAAGAACTCATCAAAATTATTTAGTATTAAGATACTGAAAAGTAGAAAAGTGGGATAGACTACATAAGGAAGAAAGAAACAATTAAACTCAGTAATATAGTCTTTCAGAAATTATAGAAAATAAAATTTCTGAGGAAAAGCTCCCTACTTGTCAACGATTGCTGGGAAAACTACAAAGCAATTTGGCAGAAATTTAGATTCAGACCAGCATCTTATGTCATATACCATAATAAGCTCAAAATGGATATGTGACCTGAATATTAAAGATCATATTATTTTGAAAAAAGAAAATAATCATATCAGGTAATTTTTATAACTCTAAAGAACAAATGTGACATAGAAATGATCACAGAAGATAATATAGGTAATTTCAATTATTTGAAATTGAAAAAATTTTACACAAGCAAAATTAATACAACTATGATAAGAAGAGAAATGGCTAACTGGAAAAAGTCTTCCCCCTGAATAACTATGATAAGGATCTCTCCTCTCCAAAATTTATAGGGAACTACAAAAATAACGATAAAAAATTATTCCTCAAGAGATATGTGGTCAGAGGATATGAATAAACAATTCTTTAAAAAGTTGCAACCTTGAAAGAATGCTCCAAATTACTACTAATAAGAAAAATGCAAGTCAAAATAACTCTGAGGCTCTATCTCACACATAGCAGATCAATAAAAACAACAAAAGATGGTAATAGTTGGGGTGGTGAGATGGTATAGTGGACAGAGCACATGCCTTGGAGTCAGGAGGATCTGAGTTCAAATCTGACCTTAAAACTTAACACTTCTTCACTGTGTGGCCCTGGGCAAGTCACTTAACCCCAAATGCCTTGCCAAAAAAAAAAAAAAAAAGTCAATGTTGTAGATACTACAGAGAGACACACTAACATGTTTTGGGGGGACCTATGAATTGACCCATGCATTATGGAAAGCATTAATTATGCTAACGATTTGGGATTATGAAAAGAAAGTAACAAAACTGTCTAAAACCTGTGGCACTGAGATTTTATTGCTAGGCATGATATAGCCCAAGGTGGTCACTGACAGAGAGAAAATCCCCACATACACCATTATAACAGCATTTTAGCGGTGGCAAAGAAATTATTGTTGTTTGTCCTCCGTTCTGGAAGAGGACCATGACATCGGGGAGGTGATGCTATGATATGCAAGTGAATTGGATTGAAGTGAGGGAGGCTGTGGAATAACCAGTCTCACAGTCTCTTCCAGAGCCATCAGGGTCCAGTGACAAGAGACTTTAATTCATTACAATGTAAGACACTCCCAAATTCCCCTTAGAAGAAAATCTATCAGATGAGAACAATAGCTTTTATTCTGAGAGCACATTAAGGTTCGCAAGCATTTTCTATATGTTAAACGTTCATTTGATCCTCATGGCAACCACGGAAGTAGATAGATAGCTGTTATTCTCTTTTTATCGATGAGGAAACAGACTGAGGGAAATGAAGAGACTTTCCCAGTATCATATCGATGGTAACTATGTGAGGCAGGATATCAATACAGGTTTCTGAACTCCAAGTCCAACATTATCCACTATAGCACGCTGCCTTTCAAGCCCTTTGGCAGTCTATGATTTGACTGTCTTATTTATATTTAAGATTTCTGTTAAATTTTTTTTGTTTTTACATCATCAACATTTCCCAGTATATCCCTTACCATGCCCACGACTGTACTTTATTTTAAAAAAAAAAGTATAACAAAATCAACCAACACCTTTACCAAGGCTACAATTATATGTAATAGTCCACACCCATTGTCTGCCATCTCTGCAAAGGAGGGAGGGAGGAATTTTCCTAGCTCTTCTTTGGAGCCAATCTCACTGATTATAATTTCACACTATCTACGTTAGGTTTTATTGTTATTCTTTCCATTTGCATTGTTGAAGTATATATTGCTTTCCTGATGCTGTTTATTTCACTTTGCATCTACTTGCTCATGTCTTCCCATGTTCCTTTGCACTTGGTGGTCATGTTCAAAAATGGAACACAGTAAGATTCCATTCCATTGATGCAGCACAACTTGTCTTAGCCCTTTTGAGGCTGCAAGGTGGTGCAGTGGATAACCACTGAGTCTAAAATGTGTAACCTTGGGCATCTCACTTAACCTGTTCATCTCAGTTTTCTCACCTGTAAAATGGGGATAATAACAACCATTTGCCAAGATGGCTGTTAGGATCAGCTGAGATGATATTTGTAAAATACTTATCACAGTGCCTGACATGTGATGAGCATCATATAAATGCCTATTCCTTTCCCCTTGCCTTTCCTTTCCCTGCCAATGGCATCAGTTTTGTTTCCAGTTTTTGGTTACTACAAATATTGCTCTCATAAATATTTTGGAGGTGGGATCTTCTTTGGATCATCGACCTCACTGAGGAATATACCTCATACCACAGTGAATCTCTGGATCATGGGTGTGGAAATTTTAGTCACTTTCTTAACATAAATCCTTTTAAAAAATTAATTTCTATTTTAAAAATTCTGAAGTTAAACACACAAAAAAAACCATATTTCCATAAACACAGCAGGACACAAAAAGATCATTATATACATATGAAAACATGAATCTCCATTTCATACCACTTGCTTTTTAAAAAAAAAGTACGTAATAAATTCCACACATTACTTACAAAACTGCCCTGCTTGTCTGGTTTCTTCTGAACTTCTTTCTGTTCTCTTCTGTATATTTCTAAAAATGTTTCAATGGCCCTCTTTTTTGGGATATCACTATTGCTTACCTCCCCCTCTCCTCATAGCTCTAAACCCCCAATTAAGAAACCCAGAGAAAGAAAAAGAAAATTCTTGTAATGAATTAGCATAGTCGAGCAAAATAAACCCACACGGTGTCCATGTTCAAAAATATACGGCTCTTTCTGCACCTTGCGTCCATCACCCTCTTTGTCAGGAAGTGGCTAACATGTTTCATCACAGGGCCTCTGGAGACCTGGTCCATCATTGCACTGATCAGAGCTCTTAAGACGTTCTGGGGGGGTTTTCTTTACAGTGTTCTTATATAAATAGCTCTACTCACTCTGCTTACTTCACTCTGCATTATTCCACACTATTCAGAATTTTCTGAAATGACCTCATTCATGATTTCTTATAGCACAATAACATTCCACAATATTCAAATACCACCTTTTCCCCCTCAGGCATTCCCGTATTAATGGGCACTCCTTTACATTCTGGTTCTTTAAATTTCTTTTTCTTTTAATTCCCCTTTTTCAAAAAATACATTTTTATTATCTTTTGTTTTTAATATAGTATAGATCTCCTTATGCTATTTCTCTCCCTGCTTCTCCCAGTCATCCCTTATAACAAAGAATTTTAATTTTAAAAGAGGAAAAAGGAAGAAGAAGAAATAACCCAGTTATCTATTAATACAATGAAAAGATCTGACATCATAAGCACTGTTCCACCTTCTTGGACCCTGACTTTTTTCCCTAAAAGGAGTCAAGGAAAGAGAACTTCTCTTATCTCTGATTCTTGTTCTTTGTAATTTCAGTTTCCGTTTTTGCCTGTTGTGAGCTGTTGTTCTCTTTACGTATATTGTTGTAGTTATCATGCATATTTTTCCCTGTCTCTGCTTACTTCACTTTGCATCACTTCATCCGAGTCTTAGGACACAGTAAGACTGCATTCCATTCACGTAACATAATTTATTTCGCCATTCCCCAAAGGATGAGCATCTATTTTGTTTCTAGTTCTTTGTTACCGTCCTCCTCTTAGCCTCCCTCAATCTGTTTCCTTATCAATAAAAAAAGAATAACTACCACCCAGCTTTCTTGGTTGCTGTGAGGCTTAAATGAGCTAAAGTATGGAAAGTGCCTGCCAAAGTGAAAGTGCTATCAAAATGAAAGCTATTGTTGTCATCTGATAGATTTTCCTCCAAGGAGGATTTGGGAATGACTTACGTGGTAATGAATTAATGTCTACATATGTTGTACAGTCTGTTCTTAAGCAATTGTCAAGGTCAATATTGACTCCTCCCTTTAAATGTATGATTTCTTGATTCTTCTCATCTCTATTCTCCAAAATTGTATACAAAGGATAAGAAAAACACCCAGAAGGAGAATGGAGTCAGCTCCCAGAAACCTTTGCTGGGCCAATTAGAATAGGCTCATAGGATTGAGAACTGAAAAGAACCTTAGAACTCCCAGTTCCAACCCATTTATTTTACAAAGGAGGAAACTGAGTGTCAGAGAGGTAAAATAACTTGTGTTCTTTTCCTGCTGCACTCATTCTTCTTTCTCTTGCAACTATTTGTTTGGGGCATTGATTTTTAGAAAATTTGAGTCCCCAATTCTCTCCCTCCCATTGAGAAGAAAAGCAATAGATACCCTATTGTACGCGTAAGTCATGTCCGTGAAGTCATGTGGGAAAATAGATTTCCATATTAGCCATGTTGCTAAAAAGCAAGAAAAATAAAGTTTAAAAAGCATGTTTCAATGTGCAGAGCAGATGAAGCTATTCTGAAAAGAGCAGCTCTCATGCCAGCTCATACACCTCCTGTAACCTTCTGGATTGCCCCCTATACCTTTACTTTAGCTTTGTTCTGCACCTTTCTGATGTACTTGTAACACTGTGTACATTATAATTGTCTATATTACAGCTCCTTTTTACGCTGTGAGCTCCCTAAAGGTAGGGACCATATCTTATTTAAACTTCAGCTAATGGGAACAGTATATAGAGCACTGGGCCCCGTGTCAGGAAGACCTAAATTCAAATCCAGCTAGTATCTATTTGCCAGCTATGTAACCCTGGGCAACTCAATTTACCCTGTGTGCCTCAGTTTGCTCACTATAAAATGAGCTGAAGAAGGAATTGACAAACTACTCCAATATCTTTGCCAAAAAAGTTACCCCAAATCTTGGGCCACGAAAAGTCGGACGTGACTGAAATGACTGATCAACCACAACAAACAATGATCTGCCCAGGAGACAGCGTGGAACAGTGGCGAGAATGCTGACCTCAGAGTTAGGATGACCCGGATTCCTTCCCTAAGGGGTGATATTAGAATTAGGACAAGATAATGAACACACAGAGCTCTAAGCAATGGCACAAAACAAGCATGTTAGGGGCATATCCCCAGTGAGAACAGCTTTCTTTTCTGCTAAAGCCAGAGATATAACACAACTAATCCGATTATGGAAATCTCTACATTTGGACCCACCTTTGTTTGGGAGGAACACACTCTCCATAGCCACTCTCCAATAGACTTCTCTCTCTTCCAACTAAGAAGAAACTGCCTGTACCAGAGACTGAAATTAAAATTATGATTAGTTTTGTGAGTTATTCCCTAGACATCTGAAGGTATGCTTTAAAATGTAAAGCCTGGCTTAAGTTGAGGAGTTGAGAAACTAAAGCAATAGAAAAACAACATCTTTGGATTTTGTTATTATTTTTACTCTCAGCTCATCCCAGGTCTCCCATCTGACATATAACTTTAGCCAAGTCATTTAATTTTGGGTTCCCCAGAGGACCCAAGATTCTAGCTAAGAGAAGGTTCATTTGCATTGGGAGAATGAGTTTCTTCAGTTTCCTAAACTGGTCAAATCACAAATAAGCAAGAAAAACCCCCACACAAAACAAAAACAAAAACTCCTCAGTGCACGATGTATTTATACATAACTGTTACTTAATAAATCTCTTCTAAACTGCCTGAGGTCCCATGGGTAGTGGGAAATTTAGGATTTTAACCTAGGTCTTCTGATGTCAATACCGTTCTTTCCAGCGCCATATGCTAGCTACATTTTTCTTGTTCATTAACTTGACCTTGTTGCCCAGGCTCCTAAATAAATGTGAGAGTAGGCCCCTGTGACAATGTGCTGGGGTTTTTATTAAACTTCTAGTTGGGGAATTGGAGTTGAGGAATGAGGAGATAAGTACAGGCAGACCTAAGAGGAAGAAAGAGACTATGAGCCAAATAGGAATGGCCAGTTCAACTTGGCAGGCAAAAAAGCCAATGGGATCTTTGCCCATGTTAACAAAGGTAAGGAATATGGAACAAGTGAAGTGATGCCCAGTTCTGCAGTCATAGCCTGTGGCAGAGTATATCTGGAATCCTGCATTCAAGGGCTTATGTCCCATTTTATGGAGGGTTTGCACAAGCTAGAGTTTGTCTATCAGAGAGTGACCAGGATGGTAAGGGGATTAGAGGCCATACCATAAGAACATTGAAGGAACTAATGAAATTTAGCCTAAAGAAGAGAAGATTGAGGGGGGAATAGGACAGCCATATTTGAAGGACTGTTATGTGAAAGAGAATTGAGGCTCTTCTGTTTGACCCCTAGAGGGCAAAACGAGGAGTTCAGGAGTACATCTAAGCATCTAACACCAAGAAATGACAAGGTTCCCTCTCACTGGACGTCTGCAAGTGTAGGCTGGAAGACCACTTGTTGAGGATGTTGTTGGAGAAGGTGGGGGCAAAGGTCTTCCTGTTCTTATATACAGTTGAGATGCTCTGATTTTATGCTTTGGTTTTCGAATGTTTTTAAGAACAGGAGAACAATTTTTGTTTTTCTTCCCGGGTTATTTCTACCTTCTGAATCCAATTCTTCCTCTGCAACAAGAGAACTGTTCGGTTCTGCACACAGATATTGGATGTAGGATATACTGCGACACATTTAACATGTATAGGACTGCTTGCCATCTAGGGGAGGGGATGGAGAGAGGGAGGGGGACAATTGGAACAGAAATGAGTCAAAGGGATAATGTTGTAAAAAAAAAATTACCCTGGCATGGGTCCTGTCAATAAAAAGTTATTAAAAAAAAAGAGCAGGAGAACATTTAGGAAATAGGCTAATTCTCATTTCTATAAAAATATCCTTCATTAATACTTAGCTAAACTTTATTTTAAATAACCTACAGCTTTGATAGACAGACACACACATATACATTCATTATCCACAGCTTAATACCCTGCCACCTGCCTTTGATCCTCATTCTGCTCCTGACTTGCCTTGTCGTTGTTCAATTGTTTTCCAGTCACGTCTGACTGTTGGTGACCCCATCTGGGGTTTGCTTGGCAGAGATACTGGAGTGTTTTTGTGTCTCCTTCTCCAACTCACTTTACAGATGAGGAAACTGAGGCAAATACAGTAAGGGGACTTTCCCAGAGTCACACAGCTGATAAGAGTCTGAGGCCAGATTTGAATGACAGGTCTTTCCAACTCCAGGTCCAATGCTCCGGGTACTCACTTCCCCTCTGTAACCTCACTTGCTTCTACGGTACAATGAGGGAGTTAGCCTTAACGGGCTCCAACTTTGCTTCCAGCTTAAAAGTTCTATGATTCTATGATCTGTTTACAAATCACTGCTGTATAATTGCTTAAAAGCTTTCTTTGTCGAAGCCTCCATTAGGCTGGGATTCAATAAACTCCACATACTTGTTCAAAAGGGTCATTGCAAAATAACAAAACAAGCAAGCATATATTTTCATGGTAAACTCATTTAGCAACCATGTAGGGGGTTGATGTGAGGAAAGTGCTTGGTAAATAGCAATGGATTACATAAATGACAGTCATTTTGATACTTGTAAAATGCCAAATATTAATAAAATCTGGCAGATTTGGAAAATGTGATTGATTGACGGAGGTGTTGTTATAAAACTAGTCTTTTTTTGGCAGAGACCATCTGGCCTGAACTCAGAGCATACCATCATCCTTTGAAGGAAAAGGTGAAATAGGGTGAGAGCAAGGGGAAGCTGAAGCATTTGAATAACTGACTAGAGGTTCTAGCTTTTTGACATCTAGAGCTAGTGAGCAGGCATCTGGAGAATGAACAGCAGGATGATATAGAAGGGGAAAAAACTAGATATAGAATTATAAGGCCTGGGTTCAAATCCTATCTTCCCGATTTCCTGTATGAACTTGGGCAAGTCTACTCCTGGCTCTGAACATTGGTGCCCCAATGTGTAAATTGTACTCTGTATCTCAGAGTGTTTTTAACAAGGAAGGCACTTTGTAAGCTTCAATGCTACAAAAATGCAAGCTGGTTTTCATTTGCCTCAAATGCAGAGGTTATGGGGCTTGGGAGGCCTGAAAAGCACTTTCATTCTCAGCTAAGTGTGACTGAAACAAGGACTCCTTGGTTATGAGCCCCTAAGAATCTTTGAAGCACCTCATCACCCACCAGCTTGGTTAAGTTACCGACAGTCTCCAACTAGGGTACCTACTGTCATTCTTGAGACCATACCTACTGTAAGAGCTAAACTTCATGGTTTGTGTACAGTTACAAGGTATTTCTTATGATCCACAAGAATTAGGAAGAGCTATTTATTGGTACAGTCACTAATATGATTTTTTTTAAAGTCAAATAACATTAGAGGTCCTCCTCTATACAATTGTAATAGAAGGAGAAGCAGTATGGCCTAGGAGAAAAAGTCAGGAGGCCTGGGCTCCAGGTAGCCCTTATACTAACTAGCTGTGTGATTTTGGACAAGTCACTTCCCCATCTGGAAAATGTGAAGTACTGAGGGGGCAGCTAGATGGCAGGCACAGTGGAGTCAGGAGGAGCTGAGTTCAAGTGTGGCCTCAGACACTTAACACTTCCAAGCTGTGTGATCCTGGGCAAGTCAACCCCAACTGCCTCAGCCAAAACAAAAAACCAGGTTAAAAAATGTGAAGTATTGAGCTTCATGATGTCTTCTGGTTCTAATGATCTACGAACTTCATCTTGTATAGCAGTTGTTTACAGAGAGTCAACTTTATGCTAATTATGTAAAGTTTTGATTAAACATGTATAGTCAGATCGATTCAGTTAACATAAACTAGATACCCCCCACTCAGCAAGCCTGACCTGTTAGCTATTCATATAACCTGGGAAGGAGGAAAATACATAAGATGGGCCTATTAATGAAAAGGAACCTCCAAAATTTAAAAACATTGCAGTCCAACCCTTCACCCAGGCCTGAACCAAAGTGCCCCAAACTTCGCCATTAGCTACCTCTCCTCCCAATCAGCATTTTCTTTCCACACTCCGATGTAGTGATCATCTCAGCTAGGAAGGAGAAGGAAAGCAATCTCATTGAAAAGGATCTTAAAGGGCACATATTCCAACTCCCTCATTTTCCAGATGAAGAAACTGAGGTCCAGAGACACTGAACAAATCTTCCACTCACACAGGTAAGAAGTGATAGAACTGAGGCACATAAGCATGGAGAAGGGTTAAAAGGAGCCTCCATTAGCACCACAATCTTGCTATACTACAAGAAAACTGACTCAATCTTTAAAAAGGATAGATTTGTAATTAATAGTTCAGCCTTACAAAAATCATAATTGGGAAGGGCTATTTCCCCCTTTAGCCTACCACATATGGTACAACTAGGGAGAATGACAGAGGTGATAGAAGGGATCTTAGGAGTTACCAAAGGGACTTTAGAAATCATCCCTTCTCTGGCATCCCCCGTCACTAATCACCCACCCTTGCCCTGCAAACTGTCCATGATGTAGAACAAGCTGCCTTCCTAAAGGTAGCCCATTTATCTGCATCATAAAAGGACTTCCAGGGGAGAGAAAGAAGGGGATCATAAATTTAGAGGCCGAAAGACCCTTAGTTGCCATCTAGGCCCAGCCCACTCACAAAAGCCACATTTCCAATCCAGGTGCCTAAGATAAGCTGGACCTTTCCACTATGGAGAGCAAACAACAAAGCCGGGTTCTCTTCTATTTTTTAAAGTGTGGGGAAAATGGCAAAAAAAGAAAAATTCATTTAGGTACATTTCAACCTAATTTTGGAAGCACCAGTTAGGGTTTTACTCAAAAGATGAAGATTACTGACTTTTAGATTAAAAAGTGACCAGAAGATACATAAATCAATTCATCAGCCAACAAACATTTACTGAGAGGCAAATACATGTAGGGTAGTGAGGTGGACAAATCTGGGGCACTTTCGAGCCCCCAAGTTTTCTTTCAGTTCTAAGACTTCCATAGCACCAGGTATAGAGCTGGAGAGAGGCGCTCTGGTGGGTTGTACTGCCTTTCTTGCTCAACGAATTTACTGTCTTCACATTAGCAAAGCAGTGTTTATATAAGGACTATCTGGGCTATGGAAATAACCTCCTTATATTGAACTGGACTTTCAATGGAGCATTCATTAAAAACTGGTTTCTACCTGCATCAGCTAAAGTTAGTGATTCTAAAAACGAAAGGAAAACAACATAATTTAATTTCAATCACAAATTGTCAAATAAATAAATGGGCACCTATTTAAGAGCCTTTAAATCAAGCATTAAAAAGATAGGGAGTTGATGGAAATTCAGATACTGTATATCACCTTAAAGTGGTCTACAATAACATCTCATTTCTCCAATGCTATCAGCTAATGAGAGGTTCCAAAGGAGGGATTTGCCAGTCAGGTAGACTTAACTTACTTTCTCAACTTTGCCAGTCAGTAGATCCTTCCTCTATGCAAGACCCTTTTTTAGGTGCTGGAGATACAAAGATAGCTCTTCTACAGTCTTTGCCCTTGAGGTGGGATGAGGAAAGGGGAGGGGACAGAGAGACACACACATGCACATACACACACACATACACATACACACACACACACACACACACACGCTCCACACTCAAATATGCCTGCACACACAGACAGCTGAGCAAGGTTGTATGTGATGGGGAAAAGGAAAAATCCAGATACCACGCTCTAAGCATGGTAAGAAAATTGGAGGTCAGTAAGAGAAGGCTCTACAGGGAAAAGTGGCAACTGGACTGAATTTTGAAAGCTAAGGATTCTGGAAAAGTGGGAGGGAAAATGAGGAAGGAATATGGTACAACTAGGGAGAATGACAGAGGTGATAGAAGGGATCTTAGGAGTAACCAAAGGGACTTTAGAAGTCATCTAGTTCAACCATCTCATTTTAAGAGGAGGAAACTGAGGTCCAGAGGAAATAAAGTGATTCACTCAAGGTCATACAGATAGAAATTCAACTCCCAGTCTATAGAAAGCTTTGAGTAATGTAAAAAGTCTGGAGAGGTAGACTGGAGCAGATTGTAGAAAAATTTAAAGGCCAGGCAAAGTAGCATCTTAATTGGGCAGCTAGGTAGTACAGTGGGTAGAGTGTCCGGCCTGAACTCAGGGAAGACTCGAGTGGTCTCATTTACTAGCTGTATGATTCTGAGCAAGTCGCTTAATCTGTGTGTGCCACATCAGTACTCATCTGAAAACTGTGCATAATAACTTCAATGCCAAGGTTGTTAGGAGGATCAAATGAGATAAATGTAAAGTACTTAGCACAATGCCTGACACATAACAAAGCTACATAAGTAATATTATTAATTTATAGGCAATTATGGAGCCACTGAAAGTTTTTAAACAAGGGGGATTTCATGGTCAGACATATACCTTAGGAAAATTATTTTGAAGAGAAAAATTAAGTAGCTATTACTGCATTGTAATATAATATTGGTTTAAAAAATGACAAGGTGGTCACTGGGCAAGAGTGGTCAGGAGGCAAATGCAAGAGATTTCATAAAGTTAGAATCATTGGGACTTGGCAGCTAAAAGGCTCGTGGGGGAGGGGAGGTAAAGGGAAAGAAAGAACCAAAAATAGCTCAGAGGTTATAAACTCAGCTGCCTGGGATGTTCAGAGACATTTGGATGGTGCAGCTCAGGGAGGTTTAGGGGAGAGGATTTTACTGTGGGAATTGTTGAGTTTGACAAGCCAGTGAAACATTCCGATGGTAATATCCAGCGAGGCAGTTATCAATGGAGGGCTGGAGGTCAAGGAAAAGATTAGGACTGATATATAGATCTGGGTGTTATCTACCTTGGTGGGATAAATGAGCCCATGGGAACAGCTGAAATCCACTAAGGGAGGTATCATTTTCTAAAAAATGATACTCCTCGGCCTTCTTCAAACAGAAATGAAATATCATTTAACCATAATGATTCAAGGTCACTGAAATATCTTGCTATTTGTCCCCTCCCTTAACTATCCCTTCAAGTTTTCACTGTGCCTGCCTCTAATTTGCATCTTTTTGTGTATATGAAAGCAAATAATCAAGATCCTTAGGAATTGCATGTTACAGATGGTGAACTTCAGAAATGAAGGGCTAACACCTGAATAGAGAAGATTCTAAAAGATTGGCTTGACAATAATGAGGGGATGTTTTGTATGACTTCATATGTAAAATGGGTATCATATTTCTTGCCTTCTCGATGAGGAAGGAAAGGGATGGAGGAGGGGAGAGACTATAACTAAAAATAAACATTAAAAATGTTTCTGCCAAGGAGAAACATTACAAGGTTTTGTTGGCTTTTTTCTAAGGACTGTAGGGTAGGACACTAAACGATCTCTAGGTTCTCCTATACCCAAAGGGCTATCAAACAGTGCATAGTCTTTGATCCAGCAATGTCTCTACTGGGACTGTATCCCAGAGATCATAAAAAAGGGAAAGGGACCCACATGTGCAAAAATGTTTGTGGCAGCCCTGTTTGTAGTGGCCAGAAACTGGAAACTGAGTGGATGCCCATCAGTTGGAGAATGGTTGGGTAAATTGTGGTATATCAATGTTATGGAATGTTATTGTTCTGTAAGAAATGACCAGCAGGACGAATACAGAGAGGCCTGGAGAGACTTACAGGAACTGATGCTGAGTGAAGTGAGTAGAATCTGGAGATCATTGTACATGGCAACAAGATTGTGTGGTGATCAACTGAGAAGGATGTGGCTCTTCTCAACAGCAAGGTGACTCAGGCTAGTTCCAATGGCATTGTGATGGAGAGAGCCAACTGCACCCAGAGAGGACTCTGGGAACTGAGTGTGAATCACAACATAGTATGTTCACCTTTGTTATGGTTTGCTTTTTTTCTCGTTTTCCTTTTTGATCTGATTTTTCTTGTGCAGCATAATAAATGTGGAATTGTATTTATGAATAATTGCACATGTTTAACCTATGCTGGATTGTTTGCTATGTAGGGGAGGGAGGGAGAAAAACATGCACCACACGGTTTTGCAAGTGTGAATGTTGAAGACTATGTTTGCATGTATTTTGAAAAATAAAAAACTATTATAAAGAAATCAATCTGTAGATTCTCACAATTTCTCCAGGTATGAAATGGAGATAATAAGTCTTGTACTATCTATTCAGCCCCTGAACTTTAAAGCCCTCTAGAATTCTGAATTATTAATACATGCATAATCCAGTGAACTTTAATTGTTAGGGAGTTATTCACATTTATTCTCAGATCTGTTTCTTGCTGGTTTGAGATTCGGTCGATTTCTCATTTAAGAAAAAAGAAGTATGGGAAATTAAAGGTTTTGTATAGTATTAAAGGGAATCTTTTCTGAACATTTCTATTACAGGCATTTCTTCAGACAGATTAATGGCTAAACTAATTAATATTAGTTCTTCATATTTCATTTTATGCAATATTTACTAAATATCTGTGCCAACTAATCAAAATGTGCTCAGATACAAAGATTAAAAAAATCAATCCCCTGCCCTCAAAGAGTTTACATTCTATTGGGAGTGAAAAGACTCCCCATCATGGGGAAGCTGGAAAGAGGGGGGATCTTAACCAGGAAGTCCATTAATTTGGAGGGAAAACAAATTTTCTGTTTTCACTAACCTTTAAGTGAATTTTAGAATTTCCTTCATTTAAAAACTTTATCCTGAAAAGGGTCCATAGGTGTCACCAGACTGCCTGCCCAATGGTTCTAGAACACAAAAGAATAAAGAATCCCCGTTTTCAATTGTTACCCCACCCAGAAATTAGTGTTTTTTCCAATGATTTCTCTTCCTATTTTTCCATCCTAAGAATCTAAGCAACTACAAACTGGTAATACTTTAAATTTCTCTGAAGCCATGAAGTGCTCCTCTCTTAGGCTAAGGGATGGCCTCAGGGAACAGGGGTTCCCATCTCTTTGACAGTCCTGGACTGGGTTACCTTGGATGTTGCTCCAGCTAGTCTCCTCCTGCAAGATAAAAGGATAAGATGAGATGACCTCTAAAGTTTCTTCCAGCTCTGAATGGATGATTTAAAGTCTGAATTTGAAATGAGAAATGGGATTTTATGCAGTAGGTGTCAGCCTACTGTAGCCTAGGCACTTGAATCATACCTTACTATTATGTGTTGGCACGCTGAACAGAAAAGGGAGAGAACAACATCTTTGTGGCAATGGGAGTCTAAGGCCGGCTCCCCAGGAATTGGCTGGTCATCTCTGTTTGACCATCGGCAATCAAGTCTAACACACCTAAATGCTTTCTGAAAAATCTGGGCTTATCTTACAATTATTCCTCACAGTTCTCTTCATTTTCTACAGGAAATTTAATAACAGGAAGGAATACTAATAAGAGGCTACAAGTATTTAACTAGTATACTTTGGGATTGCATGTAGACTTTTAATGATCTCAGTAACAAACCGGTACAAACAAAAAGATGAGACTATATTACAGACTCCATTTAGATAGTCATTAGAAAAAAATTCATTTTAAAAAGTAATAGCAATTCACAGTTTAAAGACTGAAATCCTCCCTTTCCTTCCATTATTACTGTCTTAAACATTTTTAAAAATAGCAGTCATTGGGTACAAAGCACTCCTGCTCCCTCCAAAATTCATCTAATATTATTATATTATATTCATCTGGACTCTGGGTTGTAGAGCAATTAAAATGGTTTTAGTTCTGTTAGGATTGGGGGGTGTTCTTAATTCTTCTATCACATAGCATTGTTTTCAAGATCAATTTCAAAACTTGTTTACTGATAGAGATAATTTTGGAGTAATTGGGGATAGACAAATATAAGAGTATCTTTCAAAAGGTTCAAATACTGCTTTCAAATACCCAGAACAACAAAATGAATTAATGAAAATGTTGCCAGAACTTGATCCAAAGTAGAGGTGTTAAAGGCTGCTTTAATGAAAAGATAAAAAAATTATTTGGAATTATCCTTTAAAATTAATTAATAGTTGTAATTAATGGAGATTTCTAGACCTAGAAAATATTTCACTTGAAAGTGGCCCTCCAGCAAACATATCATTCATTTCTACCATGTTATATAAAAAGCAGGTGATTACTAGAGGACCTAAATAGGGTGTTTGCTGAGTTAGGGATAGGGCAGAATGCTCTAGAGAAAAGGAGTCCTGATCTTGGTACCCAAGCTCTACTGCTGACCTAATGTCAGCCATTTAAGTTAAGTGTTTCATGCTCCTCAAACTGTAAAATGGGGACAATGACCAAAGAGAAAGCACTCTGGAATGAACCAAAAGTACTGGACACATGGAAAGTGACTGTTCCAAACTGGTATTTCCTTTACCTTTGGTTTGAGGATTTTCCCCCTTGGACATAACCTGATACCTGCTGCTTCACTGGTCCACTTGGACAGGAACCATACTTTTCCAGAAAAAAAAAAAAAAAAAAAGATAGCTGAAAGAAAAATACCACAAACTTCTAAGAAGGCAATGACGAGACTTGTTTGAAGATGACAACTTTCTATTTTCAAAGACCCTTCTGCAGTGGATTTGGGACAGAGGGTGCTAGAAACCTAGAGTCACACGTGAAAGAGCGGGACTGTTGTCTCTGGAATTTGCTTATCAGGGACTTTGGGCAACTGACCTAATACTCTTTTGTCATTAAATCAACCACCATTTAATAAGAGCCAATGGAGGAGCCATCATGTCAGGCACTGGGGATAGGAACACAAGTGAAATCATTTCTACTCTGCCACCTCCTGGGGAGTTGTGTGGGAGGAGGGCATGTTTAGCTCCTTTAACACCAAACCCAATTACTAAAGCCTAATATCACAAGTAAAATGGTATTCAATTAAATAGCTAATGAGAATAAAGGTATCCAGCAGCAAAAGTGGATTTTTTTTCCATTTTCTGCATAATGGGGACATTCAGAAAAGAGAGGTAGAGAGTGATAAGTGACCAAGTGAGGGTCTGTAATGGACAGTTATCTGCAATCAGCTCTTCCTTGTGATTTGTAATAAAACAAGTTTTAAATATCTGCAAGGGTTCATAACAAATCTTTATTAAGATGTTTTACAGGAGGCACATACATTGTGTAAGACGATCTTTTCAGTGAAGTACCTTCCAAAATAAAAAAGGCAGACATTTTTACAGACATGCAGTAGGAAAACCGTTTCTTGGAAAATAAGATGATTTTATTCGTTTTTTTTTCAATTTTCAGGACCTCATTCTAATAGTAGAAACTTTCTTCTGTTCACCAACTTATACAAGAACATGACGAAGAGTAGGGATCCCATACCCTAAGTGAACACCTGTGAACTGCAGAAAAGAAAAGTACTTGAATCACACACTCAAAACTCAATTTAAAAAAAGGAAAGAAACGCCTCCTCCCATCCCATATAACAAGAAAAACTAGGAATGATGTAAAAAGAAATTGCATAGGTTATGTAGGTGGTAAGAAGGAGTTCTGATTAAGATGAAGCAACTGAAATCAAAGGCTCTTCCAGAAGACTATTAAAAGCCTTGGCCAAAAAAGAAGCCTCTGCAGAAACTCCAGGTTCCCCATTTTCCATTGAAAAGTGGTGAGGAGATCCTGTACTGAAGGGCAAAAATAGCAGTCCAATAAATTCAGACATCCTTACATTGTGCTACTTCTTAATCATGTCGATTTCAATTCCTTTGCCTGCTTTTTACCTTTTATCATCTCTCTTTATTTCCTCAGTTTACTTTTCCTATGCAAAACTACTTGAAATTCTATATGAAAACACCAAGAAGAAAGGCAAGCTATGAATAATAAGTCCATGTCAGAACTTTCACTACAGGAAGCTCTGATACTGAAAACTGATTTCTGGTTAAAAAAAAATCCATAGTGAGACTGACCTAAAACAAAGTGATATATGAAAATGCCCACCAGAAAAACAAGGAAGTCAGAATTGGGTGAATTCTTCATTTGCTTAGATCAAAGATTTCTCTAAAATCAGAAAAAGGCCACAAATACTAGGCACTGGTAACTTCAAATGATTGGAAAGAACACTAGCCCAAGGCATCTTCATTATGCCGGTGCTATGATCCGTGCTCCTCACCCTCAAGCAAGAACAATATCAATTTAAAATTGTTGTAGGCCCAGCAAGCACCACATATGACTCAGCAGGTACTTCACCAAGATCTGTTACTAAATGGAACTTCCTTCTCATTGACAAGACCCAAGTGAACAGTTGCCATTTCAAGGGCTGTACTTCTCAGGTGACTAAAAATCACCTGGCCTCAGGCTAACAGGAATGTTTTATTCACTACCTGGTACTTATGCAAAGTATTGAATTATTTTAAATTAAGACAAGTTATTGTTGAATTGGTAGTCAGTGTAGTGTAAAAAAACTCCAAGTTCTCTTTCAATAGTCAGTTTTCTAGAGAAACAAGACCCTGCTTTAGCACATGCTTCCTTCTAAAAACCAAATATGCTTTTGCACGAATGGCTATGATTTATTTGTTTTTATCCAAAATAATGTACTGAAAAATTCACACTATGGAATAAATCTTAATGTGCAACATCTCAGTGAAAGATTAACATCAGCATCTAAAACCTGAGCATTTATCTACATGAAAGGAAAACACAAAACAAAACAAAAAACATAAAAAACAATGCAATCTAATGGCCTAAGCAGCTTTTACTCATTTCCAGTGTAAAATGCAGTTTAATTTGCTTGATAAAACCTGCATGTGTCCTGAACAATCATGTGAGCAATACAACTAAACACTATTAAATATATTTTTTGTTAAAAAGATGAAATTCTTTGCCTATCGAGTCCAGCTAGTTGGCTTTTAACTTATAATTTTGCACTAGCACGATTATCAGTGAAGAGATACCCATTTCATAAGCTACTGTACTACGAGAAGCATGACTACTCAGTTAGAGCCTGACTTAAGCAGTTCCCTGCATTTTAGCCTAATCATAAACATACTCTGTACCTATTTTCTTATTTTATCCATTATCAAAAGGTGATACTCGTTAGTCCTGTTTGCCTTCCCGCCACTGGCGTGTGCCTTCATTCCATGCAGCATAGACGAACAGCCCCAGTACCATGTGAACAGCAACAACAGCAACAATTGCAGCATAGAAATAGCTATCTCGGTTGGACATCCCAAAGGCACCTGGAAGGAAAACAAAACCACACACATTTTGTTTCAGACTCAAACATACACAGCGATCCTCTTATTTGTGGAGCTAGTTCCCTAGTAGGGGGGCTTGGGTCTGTGAAGTAACCGGGCCCACTGAGACAAGACAATTATTCTGGAGAACTACAACTAGAACTTTCTCTAGGACTTCAGCTACTCTCTTCCAATGTCTGTAAAAGGGGCATTCTTTAGCTCCTGCCTCCTATGCCAGAGCCTGATCCCAGTGAGACACCAAAGACAACTTACAAGATTAAACTAAGCCATTTTGCAGAAAACGATCAATAAGTAAGATGTCAAGCTCCAAATGAAGTAAACAAGCAAAAAAAAAATGGCCTTTCTGGAAGGGACTAAGAACAATCTGACTTTGGAGAAAACAGCCACAGAATCTTAAAGAAACCAAATTATGAGTATATGTTAACAAGTATAAAATGGGTCGTAAAAGTACACAAACAAGTTATGAAAAAAATGTCTGGTTTTCTAGGTTTAGAATTACCTTCAAACACATAAGATTTAGAAGAAAAATATAATCCAATAGGTAAAGTGATCATTAAAGCTGTGAAAACCAGAAGAGTCTTCAGAGTCGATGTTAATGAACCGTCATTTCTGAAAGGGACAAAAGTATATACAGATAAAAGTCAAGCTACTCAATAATGCAGTATTGCATACCAGTGGTAGCCCATGCTAGGCACTGCAGGCTGGCACACAGACCCAGACAAACCCTATGTGTTTAAGTAACTTCAAATCTATTAAAGGAAGAGGATATGGATGGAAAAGAACTAATGAAGGCATCCAAAGCAACATATCAATAAGGGCAAATCAATACAGGGCAAGCTGATTAAGTGGTGAGGAGATGAAAGAGGTGGAGTGATTGGGGTCATTCAGAATATTGCCCACATTTCTTTAACATCCCTTCAAACAAATAATTACAGTACAATAGAAAAAGCCTTCATTCAACAAAGCAGCTATGGTTCAATATTGTAAAGCACATTAATGATGATTCAAACCTTCCCCCACCATCTTCCATTATAAAACCACAGCTTGGGGTGTGGGAGATTGGGTGGGGGGGACAAGAAAAACTGGCTCTTAGTCACAAAAATCCTGAAGTTTAAATGTATTCAGCTTTAAAACCTTTTTAAAATCAAAAATCAAAAGTGTTATTGTAACCAGGAAATGTCACAGCCGGAAGGGATCTTGAAGATCATGGGATGCTACATCTTCATCAGACTGGAAGAAGTCACTGTTCAGAGAGGAACAAGAGCTCCTGCCATGGCACCATCCATGCTGCCTATGCTGCATGCTACCCAATGTCAGTCACCAACTGAAAACACTGAAAGGTTCAACTATGACATTATAGCAGAGACTCTGGCAATGACTTGTTTCCCTAATGTCATTCCCCTTGTAGATGGCCAAACTGCCTGAGCGTGGGCATTCACAGAAGCTGTATTTGCTCAGCCTCAGACTGCCTGAACTTTTCTGCCAAACACACCCAAACACAACCAAGCCTGAGCCAGTTCATCTAACTGTTTCACATGAATTTTGCCTCTTTCCCCTTGGTATTAGCACCCCCTCGAATTATCACATATAATGATCTCTTTACCTGTCATATCCCACCATTAGACTAAGTTCCAAAGCAGGACAGTTATCTAAGTTTGATTTGATTTAAGCTTTGATAGTGGTCTGAGTGTATTAAGGTAGTGGTTTTTAACGTGGGGTCTGTGACTTTTAAAAAAATACATTTTGATAACTATATCTCAGTGATTGGTTTCTTTTGTAATGCCACTATTTTATTGCATGCATTTGAAAATATTCTGGAAAAGGGGCTGTAGGTTTCACTAGACCCCCCCCCAGGGGGTTCATGATATAAAAAGGTTAAGACTCCCCCCAAAGACCTTAATACGTGCTGGTCATATTGTTCTTCTACTTCTTTGTATATCAACCTGTCAAGGATGTGTGATCCCTCAAGTGTGGGTACTCCTTCCCCAGATTCAGAGAGGAAATGCGCTGTAATTTAGTTTCTGGTCTTTGAAAGGTGTTAAAGAATTTCATCACCCTGCACTCAACAGTTCTTCACCTAGCCTGTATCACAACTGGTAAGACTTGTCACAATTTGTGATTTGGGAGAATTGTCTTTGAGAACCCGGGATATTTTTTGTTAAGTCAATGTATTTTGGTGTTTTTTTTTTTTAACATCATCCCCATCACTTGAACCTTGAACAAATGCTTATATAGTCTGTTACCAAAAGGAGAAAACAATCAACTGGCCCCTATTTGTGAAGTGCCAGGTACTGTGGATAAAAATGGGAGCCAGTCTCCACAGAGCTGACCTTAGAGTTAGATTAAGATGACAGGTATTGAAATGGCCTATCTTGCCTTAGTTGTGGAGGTTCATCTACATACACACATCAGTGATGTCAGGGCTACCACTAGAAACAAAATGACACAGTTTATTGACTGAACCCTTCCTTACCCAGTCATTTTAATGACTATACCCATGTTAAAATGGTTGGCTACAGAACCAAACATAATGCCCATTTGCTGAAGGCAATTAGCTGCTGGGTTTTACCTGTAACATATGAAAACTTGAAGGGAGTGGCAAAAAACCTAGAGAGGACACAAAACCTTAAGAATTAGAGCAGGAAAAAAAAACACCAATATCATTTGGGACAATTTTCTCCCTTTAAAGATTGAGAAATTGAGGTTCAAAAGGATTCGAATGACTTGTTCATGGTCACATTACTAGTAAGTGGCAGAATGGAGATTCAAACTGAGATCCGCTAACGCAAAACTCAAAATTCTTCCCATGATATCATGCTACTATAAATGACAAGTGGTGACACAAGATACTCCAGTACCATAAGAATGACTCGTTTTCCCAACAGGAATTGGACTACCATGCTTGATGTTTTAAGACTGTATCTGCAGGGGGCCAGTTCCAATGACCTTGTGATGGAGAGAGCCATCTATACCCAGAGAGAGGACTGTGGGAACTGAATGTGGATTACAACATAACATTCTCACTTCTTTTGTTGTTGTTTGAATTTTGTTTTGTCATGTTTTTTTAACTTTTTGATCTGATTTTTATTGTGCAGCAAGGTAAATATGTATACCTATATTTGATTTACATGTATTTTTATGATCTTTAACATATGTTGGATTAGTTGCCATCTAGGGGAGGGGGTGGGGAAAAGGGGAGGAATTGGATTACAAGTTTTTTTTTTTTTTTGCAAGGGTCAGTGTTGAAAAATTATCCTTGCATATGTTTTGAAAATAGAAAGCTTCAATTAAAAAAAAAAAAGAACTGCATATATTTAACATAAAAAAGACTGTATCTCCAGTGGCTGAAATGATTATCAAGTAATATAATTGGAAATCTACTATAATGTGTCTTATGGAAAAAATAATAGAGTAAAAACAAGACAATCTTATTTCATTTAAGCAATAGCAATGTAGATGTTTCTATAACTCTGAGATACTTTCAATCGCTGTCTTTATTATCCACTTTGCCATGTTTGGAAATTAACATCAGTAGCATTCGGGATTGTGACCAGGATATTATGGGGCTGCATAGATTTGGCAAGTTCAAGGTAAGAACACACTAATTCTCTAGTTACCTCTGAACTCCAACCTGTTTCAACTGGTGCCTCTGCTACTTCAAAGGTTTTCAGTATTTGCCCCCCTAGCACCACCACCAAAAGCACTTGATTGTATCCAGGTTGAGGAAAAAATGGAGGTTTGTTGAATTAAAATTTGACTCTGTACTATAAAAGTCACTACTGGTAGAACTCTGTGGAAACAAGAATGATGTGTGGTGGGGTGGACAAGAATTTAAAGTTAGTCTACAAAATGCTGGTAGCTTCAATACTTTAAAGACTGATCATTTCAATGGTGTGAATGACTGCTCCCTTTCAAATCTTTCGTACCTCATTAGATGGCTTAGGGGAGCTGCTCTAGCCAAAAGATTAATCACCTAGTAGCCAATATGGTGATAAAAAATCTTTATTAACACTTAGTCCGGTCCCTGGATAACAGGCATAAAGCCCATCACTGCTGAAATTACGTGGCACACAGAGCAAAGATTTCAGATCTGAATTAGGGGACTTGGGGCAAATCCTAGTTCTCCTATTTAATATTTGTGTAACAATGGGCACAAGTCACATCTTTTCTCCGAGGCTCAGTTTCCTCAAATGTCAAATAAGAGGTTGAATTAGGGGGCAGCTAGATGATGCAGTGGATAGAACACCAGCCCTGCAGTCAGGAAGCCCTGAGTTCAAATCTGGCCTCAGACACTTAACACTTCCTAGTTGGGTGACTCTGGGCAAGTCACTTAATCCCAAATACCTCAGGCAAAAAGAAAAAAAGAGAGAGATTGAATTAGTTGACGTGGTCCTTTCCAAGTCTAAATAGGTCTCCATTGGAGTTTATTCAGGTCCTCTTTTCCTAATAGCAGATTTTACTTGATGATCTCTCATCAGATCCCATTAATTTAATGGCCATCAATATTGATGATTCTCAAATCTACCTCACATTGTCTTTCAGACATTTCAAACAAAGTGCAGTAGACCCTTGAACTCAGTCTGTCCAGAAAAAATTCATAATCTTTCCCCCTACTCCCTCCCAGTTTCCCAATTACTGTAGAGGGCAATACCATCCTCCCAGTCCTTCAGACTCTCAAGCAAAAATTCTTGATCTCTCTTAACTCTCACATCCAATATGGGACCAAAGCCTATGGATCTCATCCTTACAGCACCTCTAAAACATTCTCCCTGCCTCTCTCTGATAGTCTAGTACAGGTCCTTAGTATTGTTGGACTACTACAATAACTAACTGGTGGGTCTCTCCTCATTCTAGTCCATCCTCCATTCAGGCACTAAAGTGATTTCCTTAAAATTGCAGGTTCAACCAAGTCACATGGACAAACCTTACCCCCTACTCAATAAATTCCAGTGGTTTCCTATTGCCTCCAAGAACAAATATAAAAAAATGCTTTCCTTGGCATTCAAAATGCTCTTAATCCACCCCTTTCTACCTTTCCAATTTTCTTAAACGTTATGCCATACGGAGGCGCTGGTCTTCTCACTGTTTCACTAACACTGCATCTCTGAGCTCTGGGCATTTTGTGTGTCCCCTCCTGCCCCATTCCTGGAATGTTATGCCTTATATTCTGACTACTGTTCCCCCTGATTTCCCTTTAAATTCCACCTTCTACAGGAAACCTTCCCCAATCCCTCCTCATTCCAATCCCTTCCCTCCATTATTTCTTTCCTATTTCTCCCACATATTCCTCCATATATTTGTTTGCATACTGTCTTCCCCTCCCAAAGTCCGTAGTAAGCTCTTTTTTTTTTTTTTTTTTTTTTTTTAATAGCCTTTAATTTACAGGATATATACATGGGTAACTTTACAGCATTAACAATTGCCAAACCTCTTGTTCCAATTTTTCACCTCTTACCCCCCACCCCCTCCCCCAGATGGCAGGATGACCAGTAGATGTTAAATATATTAAAATATAACTTAGATACACAATAAGTATACATGACCAAAACATTATTTTGCGTAGTAAGCTCTTTAAGGACATCCCCAGAGCTTAACACAACGTATGGCACATAGCAGCCACTTGCCAAATGTTTACTGATTAAATCTAGAACCTAACTTTTCAGCATGGGAGGCCTGGCACACCTTGTGCTCTATAATAAAATGGAGCATAGGCGTTGTAATGTACTAAGGTAGATGTTAAAAAAAACTATTTTCACAAGACATTCAATTGTCATTCCCACCATCTCTGTAAAGGAAGGGAAAAATTATCCATGTGTATGTTTTGAAAATTAAAAAGCTTTAATAAAAAAAAAAAAAAGAAAGCTTGAGGTTGATTCACTCAAAAATCACTTTTGCATAATTACAGAAAGGGTAGGCTATCAGATTCTTGGTAAAGCAAACAAGTTTCCCTTCATTTGAATAGGGCTCTCTCAGCCTTCCCATTGAGAACTCTAGTGGCTAAGAGGCAGTGAAAATGATTTGTTCTGGAGGGCTACAGGCTTCTATGGTTTCCTGGTCTATAAATTCGGGCTGTATTAGAACTCACGAGTCCAACCCTTTTATTTTCAGGAAGAAAAAAAAAGGCAGAATAGGTAACTTATTAGGGGTCATACAGGGTATGGGAAGAGACCTATATCTGAACCCTGCTCCCTTAACTACACATCCTGCTCCCTTTGCGGGTTTATCTCAGAGATCTTAAACTGTGGATTGTTGTCCTGGGAGACAGGAACCCCTGGGTTTGAATTCTTGCACTAATACTCACTAGCTGTGTGAGCTTCCACTTGCTCATCTGTACCCATTTTACAGGGTGTTATTAAGGCTCAAGGAGCTCATGTAGGTGAAGTGCTTCGAAGTAGTTCGTGATGCCAAGGTGTGGCAACAGGACACTCAGAAGGCCTCGAAGGACAAACTGGGGAGTTCGTTTAAGAAGGGACTACTAGGGGAGAGCTAGGTAGCTCGGTAGATAGAGCACCAGCCCTGAAGTCAGGAGGACCCGAGTTCAAATCTGATCTCGGACATTTAACACTTCCTGGCTGTGGGACCCTGGGCAAGTCACTTAACCCCAAATGCCTCGGCAGGGGAAAAAAAAAAGAGAGACTACTAGAGTAAAGCAGCAGGGTATAACAGCTCGAGTGGGCATCTGGACCTAGATAGGCTGGGGTCCAGCTAGAGCAGATAGGGCACGTGGGCAGCCTCTCGGTGCCTGCTTTCCCCCTTCCCCCTCCTCCCCCGAGCCAGGCAGGTCCCAGCCGCGCCCCCAACCCTGCCCGGCTCTCTTGGAAAGGGGAGAGGAGCCGGGGCCCGGGGCTCTCCCTCGGGGCGGCCGCGCTGGCTACCTCAGCTCGGGCGGCTGCACTGCATTCAGCGCCGTCTTCTCAGACCGCTCCATCTTAGTCTGTGCTGCGAGACGCGAGGCGAGCAACTATTACAGCGACTCAGACTGGCTCACTTACGCGTTTGATCCTCTACCCAACGTTGGGGGTGGGGAAGCGCAGTGGAACACTCCGCGAGCACGCCCCGTCAGCTGACCCCCGGCGGCTGCACGAGTCCTGCCCCTAAGGCTGGCGGAGGGAAGGGACAGGAGGACTGGAGTCACGTGAGCGCAGATCCATGGGGTCACGTGGTGCTCCCGGCACTTGCGCCTGCGCCTGCGACTGCGCCCTGCCCACACTGTACTGGCTTTAAATTGCAGCATTCTGAAGCCGGTTCATTTGGGTGTTCGCCAGCTTCCGAATTTAGATCTTTGGGAGGTGGTCGCAGTTAGTCCTTGGGAGTCACCCTCGCTCCCTGCCTCGATTTCTTTGCTCAAACTTTTCTCTCTGTAACCTTCTCTCCTCCTTAGGTCTTCAGGAGATGTGCCCTGAAGTGTTTTCTCTTTTCCTCTCTAACATCTCAATCTCAGTTCCTCTAAGTCTACCAAGAAGCCGAAAGAAGCTGAACTTTTCCTTCTGCTCTTTATCTTTTGTGTAGATTAGCGGGTAAAACTTGGAGCCGCTTTAGGAAAGGGAGAGAAATGAAGAAAGAAAGGGTTTGGTTTAGAAACTTCCCAAAGAAAATGAAGCAAAGAAAATAGCCGGGAAAAAAAGGCAAATAGCTTAAAAGTTATATTTCAGGGATAACTTTTACTAAGAATTTGAATTTATTTGGAAAATGCTTATTTGATAACGAAGTGCAAGTCCAGGCTTTCTGCATCTTAGAAATTGCAAGCTCGGGCTTTACTTGCATACTTACCTATCCTCTATCAAACAATCTCAATTCCTCTTTTCTAAGTAGTCTCGTCCTACCAAGGAGCCTAAAGAAACTGAACTTTTCTTCCTATTCTTTACCCTTTCATAGGTTAGTGGGTAAAATTTGGAGCCGCTTTAGCAAAGGGAGAGAAATGAAGAAACAATGGGTTTCGTTTAGAAACTTCTCAAAGCAAATGAAAGCAAGAAAATATCCAAAGAAAAGGCAAATAGCTTAAAAGTTATATTTCGGGGATGAGTACAATAGATTTTACTAGGAATTTGGATTTATTTGGAAGATAATTATTTGATAACAAAATGCAAGTCAAAGCTTTTCTGCCTCTTAGAAATTGCAAGCTCGGGGTTTGCTTTGCCTCCCTCTACCTATCCTCTACCAAACAAACTCATTTCCTCTTTTCTAAGTAGTCTCATCCTACTAAGAAGCCTAAAGAAGCTGAGTTTTTCTACCTATTCTTTGTCCTTCATAGATTAGTACGTAAAATTTCGAGCCCCATTCTAAGAAGGGAAGAGAAAGAAAGGACGGGTTTCCTTTAGAAGTTACTCAAATGAAATGAAGAAAATATTGGTTTTTATTTGAGAATATTTATTTTTCCCAAAGAAAAGGCAAATAGCTTAATGGTCATTTCAGGGATGAGTACAAGAAAGACCTTTTGGAATTTGTATTCGGAAAATGCTTACAATTGGATTAAGAAATATAAATCAAGGTTTTCTGCATCTTAGAAATTAAAAGCTCGGGGTTTTACTTGCTGCCAATCTTCTACCAAGTAATCTCAATTCTTTTCTGAGGTTGAACTTTTCCCCCTATTCTTTATCTTTTAAAGATTAGTGGGTAAAATTTGGAGCTACTTTAGAACAGGAGGGAGAAACTATTTAGAAGCTTCTCAAAGAAAATGAAGGAAAGAAAATGTTGTTTAAGTAAAGACCCAAAGAAAAGGTTTTAAAGTTCTATTTCAGAGAGGAGTACTACAGTCCACTTGAAATTTTTATTTGTTTGAAAAATGCTTACAATGTAAATAAGAAACATGTAAATCAAGGCTTTCTGTATCTTGGAGATTAAAAGCTCAGGGTTTACTTGCTACTTATCCTCTACCAAAAAATCTTCCTTCTGCACGAAAGATGGGCTTCCTGACAGAAAGGCAGGAAAGGAACTATTCACAAATAATACAAAGCAAACTTAAGATATTAGAAAATATATCCATGTAGACAATACTACTCTCCAAAGTTTTCCTTTTTTTTTTTTTTCTTATATCATCTGCCCACGGAATATTGCAAATAGATAAAACTCCTAAATTCATGTGAAGAAATTGAACAGAAGCTAAGAACAGCTACACTGCCTCTCAGGAATATTTTTAAGAGGTCCTTCAAGTTTTTTTTTTCTTCCTTGGGGAACTTGGGGGGGGGGAAACGAAGGAGCTGTGAACAAGGCTATTGAGCCTGAACTCATGGTCAGGAAAAGGGGGGAGAAGAGTAAAAACATAGAAACAAAATTATTCTACTGTATGTTTAGTTTTCCTGCGTTGTATAAATGGTTAAAAGAAAACAGCTCAGCAGCATCTCGGACCTCAATTTTGAAAGAAAATGCTTAAGAATCAGAACATGTCTTTGCTTTGTATCTTCAGGGCCAAGCAAGTATGTAGAGTATTATATATTTTAAAAGGTGACTTATTTATAGGATTAAAAAAAGATCTTGCAGTATATCTGATATATGCATTACATAGCAAAAAAAAAAAAAAAGTAACTCAAGACTGGTTTCCAGTGGGAAATGGTTGAAGAAATTATGGTATAGGAACGGAATGGGACATTTTAAGTAAGGATGAAATGAAGAATCTAAGTAGAAATGGAAAGATGTACATGAAATTATGCAAGTGGAAAAACCAAAGCCAAAAAAATGCAAACATTGAGTATAATTATATAGTTTTAATGACAAAAATAATAGCAAATCTGTCTCCATAAAAGGAAAAAAGAAACCCGAAAACAAGTATGATGTGGTTAGTACTGAGGGAAAGTCAATATAAACATCCTTTGGGTTGGTGTTAACAATCAGTAAATAACCCAGGGCTACAGACTTTTGTAACAATCATTTGCAGTCTGCTCTGGCTTTCTCCTGCATGTTCATTTTTCTTAAACTCTGCTTTATACATTTGAATACTTGTGCCTCTTGATGGAAGCTAAAATGTATATTTGAAAGAAAACTTTGACATGAGGGGGGAGGCCACCATGTCCCCCACCCAATCCTCACTCTATATTTATTTCTCCCCAACAAAGACTTTTTTAAAAATTCCTGTTTCTTCTTGCCTGTACCCTCGAGTGACTCAAATGGTCACTAATGAGATTGCACCTGTATAAAAATGTTAAATACTGGGGAAAGAAAGTGTGTTTTGCTCAGACCTTGCAACCTTCACTCCTCTCCCTCTTACTTCCATTCCCCTTTCCTCCCCTTACATCTCCAGGGACATCCCTGCTGGCTAGAATCCTAATTGAAAATGTGTGCTGCATCAATTTCAAAGTAGACTGCAGGAGGGGGGTGTAATTGTTATAAGTGAGGCTGAGAAATAGAAATCAGATTATTTTTGGAAGACAAATTAGAGATTCTATCACCGACACAAACCCACGAACTCCAGCTTCTCATTTTACAAAAAAAAAATCCTTATAAAGTTTCATTAATTAAGGAGTTTCTTTGGGTCTTCTAAACTAGAATTCTAAGAGTTTAGCTTGTAGCATTTTTTTTTCTGGAACTTGCTACCTTTATGTGTGGTAAGGTTTAATCTCACCCCAAGGTGCTGAGAGAAATGTAATCTTAGTGTGGGGATCAGATTTATAAACAAGTATGTGTGAGGAAGAGTGAGATGGGAACAAAGGAGAGATCCTGGCAGAAGGTGCAGAGAAAATTGGGGGAGGTTTGAAAAGACACTGGACTCTGAATTGAGGTCGTAGAGAGGTGGTAGCATTTGAGCTAGGCCTCCAAAGAACATAAAAGATTCAGAAAATTTTATCCCAGACCAAAGGGTACTGCCTCTGTAAAATGAGGAGGCAGGGAACTGAAGATTGTTGGCTGGAATATAAAATAGTAAGGTGGAAGAAGATTGAACACAAATTTGCAGGGGGCTGTAAATGATAGGCAGAGGTTATACTTTACATGGGGAGGAAGAAAAAACCACAAAGTTGGTGTAGGGGCGGTGTATTTAAAAGCAGGGGAGTGATACGATCAGATTGCTCATTAGCTATTTTTGGACAACTTTGGAGGGGAGAGAGACTGGAGGCCTTTACAGTACTGAACTGGGGAGGCTAGCTGAAAGACCCCCAAAAGAGGGCATATTTCTGTGACCTTTTCTGAAAATGAAGAGTGCCAAACAGTATCTTTTAAAGTGGGAGTCTCCTTAAAATTCAGACTTCAGAGATGTCCTGTGCTGCCCTCTCCTCCAGATAAAGTTCAAGCCAGGATGTGGCTGCTTGTGTAAAGGACAGCCAAAAATGCTAATGTGATCTTAGACTGCAATGAAGCACAGTGTCCAAAATGATGAAGGCATTAGTCCTGCTTTACTCTCTTCTGGTCGGCCCACTCACATCTGGAGCATTGTGATCAGTGCAGGGTGTGACATTTTAGGAGAGATATTGACAAGCTGGAATTGGTCCAGAGAAAGCCAGGCAGGATGGTGAAGGGGATTTGACACCCTGCCATCTGAGGAGCAATAGGAAGAATGGGAGGCTTAGCCCATAGAAGAGACGGCTGATTGGTGGGGACAGTGTTTGAATAGCAATCATACTGAAGGGGAATTGATGCCAGTGGCAGAGGAGCAGATTTAAGTTGAATGTAAGGGAAAGTTTTTCAACAATTAAAAAACTTATAAAGAAGTGGGATGGGTCACCTCTAGATGTAAAAAAGATGCTCATCCCTGGAGATCATCAAGGAAAAGCTGGAGCAGCACTTGGAAGATTTTTGTTCAGATTTGGTTCAGAATAGATGGTCCTGAGGTGCTTGCAACTTCGACATTGCGGGAGAACTGGCTTGCGTCATTATCTTGAGGACATGCAAAGCTACTCCCAGTATAAGGTTTAATCAAAGTACAAAGGATCCAAGTGGGTGATGACAAAGTTGCAACAGGATCCAGTCTCGCTCAATCAGGGATATCTGAGCCAAGCTCTGAAAGAAGTTAGTTTCTTTTCCTCAATATATTTCTGCCTTAAACAGTCTAAGCTCTCTGTACCTGCTGGTCCTAACCAGCCTTTCTTCTCCCATACAACCTGGGTTTGGGCACAATGGCTACCTACGCCCCCCCCCAAGGTGGTCAAATTGGTGGCAGTCTGGAGACCTGTTACCTTGCCTCTGCTGCTGCTCCTCTCCTTTGGCTAACCCGGCTTCTTTTTTTAAATAGCTTTTTATTTACAAGTTATCTGCATGGGTAATTTTTTACAGCACTGACAATTGCCAAAGCTTTTGTTGCAATTTTTCACCTCTTACCCCCCCACCCCTCCCCTAGATGGCAGGATGACCAGTAAATGTTAAATATTGTGTGTAAAGTGTAAATTAGATACACAATAAGTATCCATGACCAAACCGTTATTTTGCCGTACAAAAAGAATCGGACTCTGAAATATTGTGCAAGTTAGCCTGTGAAGGAAATCAGAAATGCAGGCGGGCAAAAATATAGGGATTGGGAATTCAATGTAAGGGTTCTTAGTCATCTCCCAGAGTTCTTTTCTCTGGGCGTAGCTGGTTCAGTTCATTCCTGCTCCATTGGAAATGATTTGGTTGATCTCATTGCTGAGGATGGCCTGGTCCATCGGAATTGATCATCGTATAGTATTGTTGAAGTATCTCATTATCTCATGATCTCCTGGTCCTCCTCATTTCACTCAGCGTCAGTTCGTGTAAGTCTCTCCAGGCCTTTCTGAAATCATCCTGCTGGTCATTTCTTACAGAACAATAATAATATTCCACAATTTATTCAGCCATTCTCCAACTGATGGGCATCCACTCAGTTTCCAGTTTCTGGCCACTACAAAGAGGGATGCCACAAACATTGAGAATGTATATACAGGTCTCTTTCCCTTATTTGATCTCTTTGGGACGTAAGCCCAGTAGTAACAACTGCTGGATCAAAGTAACCCAGCTTCTTAATGCTTAATACTAAGAATGGAAAGCTGTATTGGAAGTTTGTCAGGAAGCAAATTTTGAATTAACTAAGGACAAACTTCCTGATAATTAGACTTGCATAAAAGGTAAATGAGCTGCCTCAGCAAGTGGTAAATTGTTTATCACAGGAGGTCTGCAAATAGAGGCCAGACTGCAGCTACTTATTGGGGATATTGAGAAGGGCATTAATGCTCAGATACAGGTTGAACCAGATGGACTTCAGCAGTGGTTCCCCTCCCCCAAACTCTTGAGACTTGACGATAAATCATCATGATAGTTTTCTTTTACTTTGCTTGACTGCTTGTTCAGAAGAAGAAAAATGTCTAATTGTGGGGGGATTGGCACCCAAGATGCCAGATCTCTTGGCACCCCAGAGATCACCAAATTGCAATGAATGGATGGAGTTGGGGGGGGGGGTCAGATGAGACCATCTGCCAGATCCCTTCCAGCTTTGATGGGGGGGAAGGGGGAGGCACTATAGGTTTCTGACAGTAAATTGGAAATACAAAGAAAGTAGTCATAAGTGCTTCTATTCTATTTTGTTCTAATAGCATCTGTTTCAATTTATACAATCATCGTACAACCTGTTGGCGGTAGCTTTGGCTCGCTACCTGATGTGAGAATAAGATTTACAGGAAGATAGGATTGTTGGAAGAACCTCAAGAAATGACTTCAAAACTATTGAGCATTAGTGCCAACGACAATCTGTTGCCCAAGTATAATGTACGCCAGAGTGCTTTAGCATCCCACAGCACTAATCAAATTATTTTAAAAGGTAAACTGACAAGCAGAGGCAGGCAGTGTCTGGGGAAGAGGGGGGGAGAGAAAGGATGCCCAAGGGCCTGCAAAGAAATACCCCATCATGGCCTTTTGAAGAGTAACCACGTGGGGAGGAACCTAGGTGGTTGTCATTTGAAGGCAGAGAATGAAGGGGGGGATAGGGCAGGGTAGGAGAAGTGCAGTCTGAAGCTGCCCTCAGTAATAAGTTATCGTCCTCTTAGCTTTTTTACCTCATCCTTCCTTATAGAGATGTTCAGATCCTTGATTTTTCCACCTTGTTAGCAAGCTATCACCTTTGCTCTGGTCTCTCTTCTGTTTGTGGACTTAATCCGTTGGTAAGCCAGGTCCACTCTATATTCTCAATCCTTGACTCTCTTGCACAGCCCCCTACTAGTCCTCCTGCTGAATCTTGACCTCTGCTGGTCTTCAATCCTAGCTCATTTCCACCAGCCACTTTTTCTCTTAAGTCTTTGAATACCTTGAAGAAAATCCCGGGTAATTCATGGCCTTGAATCCATAATATGAATGAGTGTTTGAGGGCTTTCTCACTTGAAGCGTGACAGTCCTTTGAATTCTTCCTTTACTCTCTTTCCTTCCTGAAAGGGAGATCCAGAAGAGACCCCTTCCCCATTTTCACCCCTGTTACTCTTTTCTCAACAGCTTTCTAACTTTGCCTAGACTCTGTTCTGGTCATTCATCTCTCCTAGTCAAAACCTCTCTGCAGAGGGTGATGTTGGTCTGCAGCTTTTTAATTTGAGATACAAAGGAAGCGGAAGCCCATTCCAAATGTGGCAATCCCGGATCATGCGGCCCCAAATACCTTTGAATATACCTATCGAGTCGACCCAGATATGGAGGAATTCAGAATTGATAAAATCCCTTTGGTGTCAGGAGCTCTCAATGATGGGACTAATCAGTCATTCCAGCTGTTTGGCTACTTATCTCCCTCTTCCTGCACGTCTCTGGGGAAAGGGGTCTAGTCTGAGAGGCCAAGCATTTCTCTTCTGTGCAACTGATCTCTCCGTATTTATTCATTGCTTTTTTTTTTTATTAGTCCTGATTATTCTCCTTTGTTACCCCTCGGGCGTGAGTGGCACCCATGGCTCTGTCCTGAGCTTTCTTCTCTTTCTATAATATATTGTCTCCTCTGATGAGTCTCATTAACTCCCGTGGGGTCAATTATCATCACTACTCCCAGATCCTATATATTCAGTCCTTCTGTTCTCTGTTGAACACTCTAGCCCTGCATCACTAAACTGCCTGCTGGCTGTTTCTACCTGAATCCCATAAAGGCGTCTCAAGCCTGTCATCGTTAACAGTGAAGGCATTTTGTTATCATCATTTGCTGCATACAGAATCTATCATTTCAAAATTTAACTGAAATGCCTTTCTTCGGTGTATTGTGGATGGGGGAGGAGTGCTGCCCACCAAAAAAAAAAAAAAACAGGCAGCTAAGATTAATTGGGGAGAACACAGGGCCAGACCTGAATTCAAATGTGGCTTCAAGACTCCTGAACTCCTCCAGCTTCAGTCTTTCCCCATCTGCAAAATAGGGTCTGAATAGCATCTACCTTACAAGACTGAGGGTCGCCTGAAATAATGTGTAAAGCTCTTCTTAAAATGCTCAGCGAATACTAGCTATTAATGTTGGACAAGGTAAATTTGTCCTTTCAAAAAGAAGAAAGGGCCACCCTGACTGAGGCCAAAATTCCTGTGACCTCATGCACATCTTGGTCACCAACTCTTAAGAAAAACTGAAATAAGTTAGCTACTCGTCAGGTCTCCACATGTGGTTTACTCCTTTGGAGATTTGTCTGCTATAAACTGTGAATACCCCTGCTACTGGGCTTCTTCCTACTTTTAGCTATTGTGTGCCAGGAAAATGCACTGATTTTAATACTGGACTGATTAGAAAAGGAACTCTGCTATCGCTGGGAGGAGAAAAATAACATTTTCCAAAGCCAAATAAAAAGGGGGGTAGGGGGGGTGGCTATATTCACTCTTTCTTCACAACTGGCCTGAAGCACAGAGTTGTCTGTACTCGGGAGTAACTTCAATGGTATGTTTCAGGGGACACTAATGAAATCCATTTTCTAAAGTACTTGAGGCTTCTTAGGAGAAAAATGTAAAAAACATTAGCCATAGCACATTTGTACTTTATAACTAGCAACCTCAGAGAGAAGAAAGAGAACTATGAGAGACAATATTCAAAGCGGCAAGGAACCCCAAGGCCCCCTCGCAAACACAGTAGGATAAACACTTCTGGAGAAACGTGGGGAGCCGCAGAGCAGAAATGGCTCTAGTTGCTGGCAGAAAAGAAGCCGATTCTCTCCAAGCCCCTTCAGCCATCTTACTATCCCCTCAGCCATTGTGGCTAATGAGGGCCTGCAGTGGAAAACATTGGCTGTTTTCTTCACTCTGTGGGAATTCGCTACTGAAATTCTTTTTTTTTTTTTTTTTTTTTTTTTTTGGTCTGGTTTGGTGGATGGCTGCTAAGTTTAGAATAAAAACACTAAAAAGAATATACGAAATATCAAGGTATTATTTTGATAATTGTTTTAAAAATCTATATATTAACTCATTGAATGATATAATTTATGCTTTATGTTCCTTTCAGATGCCTTTTTCATCCATCTTTTCCACTGACATACATCCCTACACACAGACATTACACATGTGATTTTCTCTCTCTATATATTTTTTTTATATAACCCTAGTCAGTATATTGTTTTGATTCTGCTTTCCTCACTGTCATTTTGTATAAATCTTGCCATGTTCCTCTGTATTACTCATATTTGCCATTCCTTATTGGCACAATAATCTATTGGGTTCACACGCTACAATTTGTTCATCCGTTCCCCAGTCATTGGACATATGGGTTGTTTGGAAATGCACAGACCAGAAGCCAGTCTTATTCTCCTACCTGAGGAGACTCCTGAACAGATCAAGTGTATCCCAAGTGACCCCTTAGTGTACCCTCCTGGATTAAACAGTACCAGGATTTATCATTTACTCCTGCAGAACAATGCTGCTTCCCTGGCTGTTCTGGCTCCAGTTACCTGGGGAAATCGACAAAATAGTCAAGGAGGCAAGATTGGTGCATGGTCCAAGGGCATTTCTCAGGATCGATGTTTCCTTGTGGAGTTCTTCTCCCAGCTCGTTCCATAATAGATTCTCAGTTTGCCAACTTTCACAACGTAAGTTGGCTTAACACGATATTTATTTTCCAGATGGTCTCTTCTAAGTAACCTGTGCCTACAGAACCCCATCCCACTGGCCACCCCTTTCATGTTGGCCTATCTGTGGCGTTTATTATGTTGTTATGTAGTATTTGCTCTGTGGGGAGGGAGGAACACGGGGGGGCGGGGGAGAAGGGAGAAAATGTCAACTCTCCAGCTAAAAAAAGGACTGTGGCTTCATTGGCATCCCCCACAGCCCCTGATATATGGTGGTAGGTTTTATAGCAAACTGACAATAAATGTTCATTGAAAAGTGGGATGAATTTAAATTCCACTCCTACATCGGCTCCTCTTCCCCATTGAAACCAGACTTCAGCCCCATCATATCTTCTCTAGGATTAATGCAGCCCTCAGGCTGGAGAAAAATAACAAGGATTTTTGATTTTCTGGGATTTGTAGCTCAGGCAGGGATGACTTGGTTAGCCTTGTCCAGTAGTCTTATAATTTTCTAGTACCGGGACTCTGAACTTCCCAATGACTTAGCTTCCACTTTGTGTGCAGTTCCCACATTTGGGTCTTTGCTTCCTCTCCCAGTGTTCAAGTCCCTGCCTTGGTTACCAATCCTATGTGCCATTCTCCTAGGATGCTGTGTTGCTCACCAAGTCGCCTGTCACCACCTATTGCATACCAACTTCCTATCTGTCTAGACTTCTTGTTGGTTTCTGGGCACTTCACTGATGGCTTGCCCTGGCCCAGTGAATCTGCTTAAGTCCCATCCCAGCACTGTCCTGCTCGGTGATGTTTTTTGCCCTGTACTTTTAGGCCTGCTAGAAACTTGATGCAGTCAGGAAATAAGCATTTGTTATGTGTTAAGCTATATGCTAGGTTCAGAGCTAAGCTGTAGTTAAAAGAAAGGCAAAAATAATCCCTGACCTCCAAGAGCTCACTTTCTAATCAGGCAGACTATATGTAAATAACTAGGTACATAATAGATCCTTGCAGAGATCATAGATGGAAGGCAATCTCAGCAGGGAGGACACAAGCAGCTGGAGGAAACTGGAAAGGAACCTACAGAAATAAATGAGGTTTGAACTTAACAGAGGAGAGGATGGAAAATATCAGAATCATAGGGCACAGCCAGTGCCAAGGAATGAGAGGGAGAGATGGGGTGAAGTGGGGGAAAATCTGGGGGGGGAATAAAGGGCAAATATGGCAAAGGTAGGAAAGGGGCCAGATTGGTAAACACTATGCTAAATAGATGGCTTTGTATTTGATCCTTGAGGTAATAGGGAGCCAGCCATTAGAATTTATTGATTGGGGGGAGAAGTGGTGACATGTTAAGACTTACACTAAGAAAATTACTTTGGCAGCCAAGGAGAGAGGATAGAGATGGGGCTGGAGAGGTTTGAGGGAGAAAGCTATTGTAATATTCTAGGCAAGAAATTATATGTACCAAGATGGGTACATATAATTTTTCAGCATTAATCCTTGAAAATAAATATGGAACACTTCACGAAATTGTCATCCTTGCACAGGGACCATGCTGATCTTATAAGTGAACTGACTTGTCCAAGACCAAACATCAAAATTGGGGCCTGAACCTTAGGACCTGGTCATTGACATGCTCTGCTTAAACTCCAAAGTTGAAAACCAGAAGAGGTACACAATCTCATAATTAGTCCAGTTTCTTATACCCAGGCCTCTACTTACATTGGGATTTTGGGAATAACCATGAAGGGGTTATGTCTAATGGAAAGAATTTAGGAGGGAACAATATGCTTAAGTAATTTAACTAGTTAACATAACTTCAAATTAGACTTTTCAAAGGGATGTTTACTGAAGGTACAGCTAGGTCCAAAGCACTACAGCATCATCCATACACCAAACTTTGTCCTTTACATCCCTCTCAAGCTCTCTATTAAGAGAGAGGTGTGGACTCTAACTTTAAGTGGTTGCTAAAATACTCTCCTGCTTTCCCTTGGGAAGTTTGGCCTTTTCTTGGCAAACACTGGAGTTGTTTTCTATTTCTTTCCTCAACTAGTTTTATAGATGAGGAAAATTAAAGTGAAAAAGTGTTGCGAGTTGCTTACACACCTAGTAAGTGCCCTGGCACTCTGCCATATTACCAGCTGCCCCCCAAGATCTTTTACTTTGCCCCATTTGCCAGGCAGAGAAATCCCTAAGACCTGGGAAATGACTGAAATAATAGGAGTAATGCTATAAGAAAATTCTGCTCCTGGCAGTTCAAATGACAGAGTTTTATAGAGGAGAAAAAAGGAAGGCAGCGGGACAGCCAAAGGCATAGTCTGAGGGGGAGAAATTTCCTCCCTAGTTATGCTAAAGATATGAAGGAAAGGGCATATTCAGATAAGAGTGGCCTTTTTCTAGCTATTGGGGGAAAGGTTGGAGTCTAGTCTTGAAAATTTATGGCCATTTCTCTTTTCACCCCTACTTCCAAACGGTGTTCTCCACTGTGGGAGGAGGAGGAGGGGAAGAGAGTTTGTTTGTTTTTTTTTTTTTTTTTAAACTAGAAACCAAGCCTAGATGATGTAATATATTGATGCCCCGGGGTCCTACCAAGGTGCTTGCCTCAGTTGTCCAGTATGTTTTAGCCAGTGCTTGCAACTGGGATGAGATGAGAAAGAAGCAATCCAAGTTTACAATGGAATAAGTTTTAATGGCTTGTAGTCTATTTTTGCTTTCCCTGGGATCTAAAGGTGCTTCCATTAATAATGGCAACTTTGAAACGCTTTTTTTCTTTTACTTCTGACATAATCTGGTTAGACCACTTAGTTTCTTGACAGTCTTTCTGTTCTTCAAGCCTCACCGAAAGCAAGAGGAGCTAAAGCTAATAAACCTGAGGCCAGAGCTCTTAGTCTGGTGGCAAGACTTCTCTTCACCTTCAAAAAGGGGAGCTGACCTGATCCCACATCTGGTGTCACTGCCTTCCTGGACCAATGGGGGTAAAGCCCTAGACTCCAAAAGATAAATGAAGGCAAGGCATGTCAGTGTGCTGCTCGAGATCTCTGAACACAGTCCCTGCTCCTCTTGGGAAAAGGGAAATGTATGGCATGGGAATGGTAATAATCATAAAGACAGTCCTTGTATTTGGTTTGGTCTTTGACCTGAAGGGGAAGACACTTGGAAATGGTAATTTCCCCTAAAATATTGCTTTCTCCAGGTAACGATAGTATTCTCTACCAATAGAGATGAGAATAATAAATAAAAGAAACATTTAGAGATTCAGCTTGCATTTGAAGTAGGAGAAGCAAGGTTTTAATTCAGGCTATGCTACTGAATATCTCTGAGGCCTTGGGCACATCACTCAGTCTTTCCAGGCCTCAGTTTCTTGAACCTATCCATTGAGGCGATCAGATCAGATATCTTCTGAGGTCTCATCTAACTAAATGTATTATTTTGTGACCTATTACATATAAGGTGCTGGTATATGCTGGGACTATAAATAAAACAGGCCCTACCTTCAAAGTTTACATTCTTTTAGGGTAACAAAATCGGTAACAATGAGAAGTGCATGTAAACTTTGTTAGTGTAATCTCTGACCCAGCTCCCTAGGTTCTTGGTTTATTCAGAATGCGGTCCGTTGTGGGAGCCAAAATCATTTCCTTGGCTCCTTACCCTTATCCTGAAATGTCTCTAATGTCTCAAAATAGAACCCAAACAGAACTTGTGTCAGTTTCCACTATAGTGGATAACAGCATCCCTAGATTCTATTAAGCACTCAAGCTAATAATTTTATGGAAGGGGGTACCGGAGAGCCTTTTTAGCCCTTTGAAAGATACATAAAGGGTTTCTAATATCCCATAGGCAATAAATGCAATTCTCCTTCTATTCCCCTGAGTATAATCCTCCGGACTTAGAATGACACCTTGTGTTATAGATTGTACTCAGGAAATGAATAGGGCTGCTGGAGAGGCAGCTGCCAACAGTTCTGTGAAGTACCATTGTCGTCTCTGGGCTATAGTGGCCCTATGGAACTATCCTAAGGGTTTAAAAACACTTTATTCCCCTACCCCAAACTAAAAAGCTTATTTGGGATTCCTGAAGAAACAAACTCCTTCCCATTGGACTTTACTTAGTACTCATAACACTTGGACAGTGTATTTAGTATTTGATGTTACAAGCAATAGTATTAGGAAGTCTTCATTTTTTTGCTTCCTTATATCATGGCTTGGTCCCTCACCATTCTTCTAGCTGCCCTGATTCTGCTGGGACTTACATACTTGGCTAGGAAATCAACTTGTCTTTCTAGGAAGCCAAGGTTGTGGGAGAGCAGGTAAATTCTGAGGCTGGAGTAGAGAGAAAAGAAGGCTGTGTACATACAGATTTCTCACTCCTCCAGGAACCAAATCTGGGGTTTGGGGCTTGTGTCCTTTAGAAAAGAGTAAAAGGCTGACTCTACAACTTAGCTTTATAGATCAATGTAAAGGGGAACCACCCCCCCCCAATCCAAAAATTAATTGATATACCAAAGGCTAAGGCAAGGAAAAAAAATGTCTTTGACCTGGGTCATGGATATCTGGCCTTTTGGATAAACCTTTATTAATGGGACCAAGTGACTCTAGCCCATATTTGAACAAAAAGAGCCAGATATCTTCTGCAGGTCCTTTTAGGAGGAGAGAGCAGGTGAGGGACTGGGAAGGTACAGCTCTTGGAATGTCTACCGGCATTAACTTAGCTTATTGGAGCTTTAAAATGAGAGATTTTTGTCTGTTGAGCAGCAAGGAACTGCACTCTTAGAGGAAATGAATCAGATCAATCTTGACATTTCTTCCCATAAATGAAAGCAGCAGACAGGGCATTTGCCACTAAATGGAAGGGGGGTGGTGGCTCAGATTCCTTGGAGAGACCAATAAAAGAGCTGGCAGAATTCACTTTATCATGTGTCCAAAGACGAGGGGCACAGTTTCATGGGATGCTTAGTCATCTCATATTAGTGTGCCTAAGTTTGTAAAAGGCCATCATGAAAATAATTGTATGTGTCGAATGGTTGCAAAGGACAGAAAACTTTCGATTCTCCTTGGATGCAGCTTTACTTACAGCTAACCAAGCCTTCAACCAGGTGTATCGCTGGTCAGTACTAGCGATAGTACTAAAATACCTCTAAAGGTTTTCCTCTAGCTATTTGATAGGACTAAAACCTGGGGCAACTGCCCAAAGGAAATTGGTTCCTCTTTGCACAGCGATGGGTAGAACAGCAGCAAAGAAAAAAGGCACAGTAGCATTAGAAGCAGAGACACGAAGGTGGTCTCCAGATCTGAGACGAGAAATATGTGGCAAACGCCATTTTCTTTTTCTAGCACTGTTGGGGAAGATTTGAAGCCAAGATCAAGCATAACAGTGGTTGATGCTGTGATCTTGGCTATGAGGGAAACTGAGATTGGTAGTTCCGAGCTGCTTCTTAGCTATCCAGATATGATGCCCACATTAAGTAGTAAAAAAAAAAGAAAAAACCAAAAAACTAGAAAAATAATTTTAAAAAGAAAAAAAAATTATAAAATGGTAAGCACTGAGGAACAAGGGGGTACCAACCAATTGGGAAATAGAGCAAATCAAAGCTCATCAGACAATAATGGGATCAGACCCAGGAGTAACCCCAGCATTTCCAGCCTGGTTGAGGTGGGAAGATAAAACGTTTAAACAAAATTCAACTTTAAGTATTCAACCGATGTCTCCTTAAACTCTTGGGTTTGGGAATTTGCTCAGAAACTAAGTTTGTTAGCTGCTTCCCCCTTTTCCTATTGGTTATATAAAAAGTTGTATATAGAGTTAAGCCGTGCTAATGTGACTTGACTGCATTATACCACACTTGCATGGCCGAATGTCACTGATGGGAGTTTGCTGGAGCATGAGGGGCCCCAGAGTCCAATTGTCTAAATCCAGACAATATTTCCTAGACTCTCCTGAGTAGTATTGCAACTCACAAATGGGTAGAAAAAGGCTTAGTAGCAAGTAACTGGTCTTCAGAAAGCCAGACAACACTTAGTATTCATTCCCCTATACCGTCTGAGTGCTGCTGGGTGTTCGGCCCAGTACATAACTGTCCACCTTCAAAATGTGGGCATCAAGAAGAAAATACTAAGTTAATAGGGTGGGTAGTGTACCTGGTTTTTGTTAGCTGGATGTGATCTGGCCGTGTCACCCTGCTCTTATCAGGAAGGTGCCTCCATTGCAGTCCAAAGCCAAGATGGATGACTGGAGACCCTAAAAAGATGAAAGCCAGAAGCTGGCATCAAGAGTTCCATCACTCATCTGAGTTGACATAGTCTGCTCAAAGCAGGGAAAAGGCCAGGAATGAGGGGCATAGAGCAACCAGGAGGTGTAGAAATGGACCAGAGCTGAGGTCCAGATTCTGGCCCACAGAGGGCATCACAAAGTCATCAACCACCCTTGGGTATAGATGTGCCCTCTTAAGGCATGTCTTGGTTCATGTTTATTGCCCAAGTGTGTACCTCTTGCATGCCCACTCTTCTATAGAGAGGATATGTATTTTTGGGACAGAGTACCTTATTGCTATTGTTACTTTACTAGGTTGTTCTGTTAAGTGCCTTTGCTTTGCTCTAATTTGGAGAAAATAGGACATTGGTTGGTGTGGGAACTATGTTGTGGTATAGAGATGTGGACATATGGAGTACCTTGAACCTGGACACATGGGGAGGGGAGGATGTGTCCAAGGTTCTACATGAAGAAATAATCCCTAACCATTAGTTATCTAAAAGTGGAACAGGTTGTTTCCAAAGTAACAAATCCCTTGTCCTGGAGGTCATTAAGCAAAAGCTGGATGACTGCTTGGGGCAACTGAGTGGTGTTACAGTGGCTACAGTTTTGAACCTGAGGTCAGGAAGGCTTATTTTCCAGTGTTCAAATCTCGCCTCATACTTAATAGCTATGTGATCCTGGCCATGAGACTTTACTCTGCCCCTTTCCTCCTCTGTCAATAGAACTGAAAAGGGAAATGACAAAGCTGCTTTGCAAAGAACCACAAATGGGGCCATGAAGTTACATGTGACCAAAACAACCGAAATGAGAAAAGATGACAGCTTGTCAAGGCTGGTTGACTTGAGACTTGCTCAGGTGGTGGTCAGAATAGATGGCCCTGGGGTCCCTCCCAAGTTGGACATTCTGGGAGAAGTGAGCTGAAGAAGAATTCCTATCAAGAGAGCATCTGAAGCTACACCCCATGCCAAGTTTAATCAAGGTACAAACTATACAAATGGCTAATGACAGAAGGGGGGGAGAGAGAGTTCTGCCATTTGTAGCTTAGAAGGAAGTACTGACCTGGAAATCCCTAAGCCACAGAATCTCTTGGCTTAGTTCACTGAGGCTGGGCTCCTTCCAATCCTCTGCTAATCTCTCAAAGGAATGTTTCTTTCCTGTGTCCCCTTTAAATCTAAGCAGGACTTCCTTCCCCTCCTTAGGCTCCTTATGGTTGCCTGAAGGTCTTAGCAAACTCCCCCCACCCAATCTGCTTGGGTTCAGACAGAATAGTTCTGAGTAAGATTTCTCTCCCATTACACTTCCTATTGGGGTCATTCTGTATAGAGGTCTGCCCTGTGCCTCTAATGCTGCTCCTTTCCTTTGGCCAAACCAGCTTCAAAAAGTATGGTATGTGCCCTCTACAACCCCAAAGTCCACAGGTCCTGGCCACTTTTTTTTGGTCTGGAATTGCTTAGCCCCAAACATGGGCTTTTACATTCATTGAAGAGTAGCAGACACAAAGTGTCAAAGTGAAAAAGGAGAAAATATTGACATCTTGTCTATAGAACATGCAGAAAGAACACCTACAATGTACAGCTTTTTCTTGTCCACACTCAAATAGAATGCTTTGGAGATTGGATTAAAAGTTTTGTACAGGCACTCACTTCTCTTTCCATTTCTCATGTCCATAGCATTATCTCTAAAAAGGAAATGGGACCTTGGGCCACATAGTAATCCTATCTGGGCTCCACATCTCTACTAGGGCCCAGTCAGGCCAAAAATCCCTTGATAATAACAGTTGGAGGAGCAATATGTCGGCAGTTCTAGTATATAAGCAGGAGCATTAAAGTGAGAGGCAGAGGCCGGGCTTCTAGTGGTTGGCTCTTTGACTCAGGATAGAAGGATTTAGAGATTCGAGGTCATCTAGTCCTCATTTGACCAGTAAGGAAAATAAAGCTCAGAGGGGAACTAAGCCAGCATTTGAACTTGGTTCTTAGTATCCAATTGCATTTTTTTCCATGAGGCAGTTAGGTGGCACAATGGATAGTGTGCTGGATTTGGAGTCATTTCAAGTCAGCCAATTTCTTCATCTAAAAAAATCAGGAAGATAATAGTACCTGCTGTAAAGATCTTTACAAAACTCGAAATCTTTAATAAATGCTAACTGGTATTACATAACATCTGGGCCACAGGAGTCCCTCTCTAAAATTGAGGTAGTTGAATGACATAATTTTCTAAGGTTTCTCTGCTCCCAATCGAAGCTCTAATGAGGAATTGCCAGGTCTGAAGAAACAAGGAACTTGGTTGAAATTTCCATCTGTGCCAGTTGACTGGGTGATCTTGAATGTGGGTCCCTTAATCTTTCATCTGTAACAATGAGAGGATTGGATTGGATGGCCTGATGATTGTCATTATTCCTAAAGAGTTTCTCCTAAAACTGAGAGGTTAGCAGTTTTTAAAACGTCCCTAGATTTTTCTGGATTTTCAATTGTTGTTTTTTGAAAGTCTTCCAGCAGGCTAATCTGGACTTCGATGTTTGTTACCTGTAACGGATAGGGGAAATTGGGGGGCACTCAAAGACTTGAGTAATTGCTTCTCCCCAGCAGCTTGAGATCAGCCTAGAAGCTTGTTTCCAAAGGAACGAGAGCGTGCATGTGTATGTGTCACAGTGTTGCTGAATGACAGACACTAGATGGCGATGTGAATTAAACCTGGCTTCCTTCCTTCCCCACCCCTCCCAGCTTCAGAGGTCCCCTGGATGGCGCTACTTGGCCACACACACTGCCAGGCACTAAAGGCTGCTCAGTTAGCCTTTCTGTCCTGGAGCAGCTGGAGTTGCCACTGCAGAACCCCATCCAATGTGCTGATAAGTTAGTCCCCACACTCCCTCCATCCCTCCCTGCTCCCTCTGGCTTTCATCTTAAGGTAGGAACCACAGGTTTTGGTACAAGACTGCTGAAGGTGAATAGGAGCAGTATGGACTAGGCAGGCTTGAGAAGGGCAGGTTTTTAGAAATTCTGGAAGCAGCAAGGAAGGGGGAGGGACAATGAAACAGGACACAGCCCCCTTCTCTGACCTATGCTATTTGGGGATTGGGGACCTCCAAAGGGAAACTCTGTTCAGGGCAGAATTGTTTAACAGGAAATGATCAACAAGCAGTTATCAAGTCTACTATATGGCAAGCACTGGGCTATGGGAGAGTTGGGGGTGCCAGTCAAACTCCATCCCTGAGCCAGGTACTCAGACCAGGCTTTGTGCCCTCTCTCTGATTTGATTGACTCCTCTGTAAAATAGACACCATAATTGTGAGCAGCTGGCATGTGCAGAAGGGGGTAGAACGTCAGAAGATATAAAAGAGAAAAATGTGGAGAAAATGGTATGAAAAAAGGTACATATAAAGTGCTACAAAGGATGGCCAAGGGTGCAAGTCATAAGGAAGATGGGATTCAGTAATGGCTACAAGAGAAAGTATTACTGACACAAAAAAATAAAATAGTAAGGAAGTGTGTTGCTTTATAGACCAAGAATTCCAGAGGGCACAATGGAAGGGTGGCCAGAGTTGCAAGGGGGATGTGAAAGACACAGGGCTGAGGAGGAGGGAGATGAGAAAACAGGAGGTTAACACAGTCTTATCTAACAGGAAGTACATTAATAAAAGGATAAGAATTGAGGATGGAAAACTATGCTAATAAAGAATGAGTTGTCACAAATTTTCAATGTCCCTGAGTTGGAATCATTGCCCACCTTTATTAATCAGTAGCTTAGCTAATAAGAAATGAAAATGACATAAATTGTTGCTTATTGTTGAGAATTTATAGTCTGAAGGAAAAAATGAGAAACACATTATAATGAAGTGGTTGACAAAAAGGAAAAAATTCAATATATGGAAAAAATAAGATTTGCATAATGACTAGATCAGCTATCTAACTAGATTAGATGGAGATGGCAGTGAGTTCAAGACTACAGATTGAACACATAGCTATGTTTTTCCTCTAGATTGAGTCCAATATTCCAAGTGCCTGCTAAATATTTTTCTCTTTGGAAATCTTACTGTTAACAAAAGACTGAGGACCTGCCACAAATGCTAATGAGTTTGCTTTATCTTTATAATGGATCAATTTAGAACTACATGTATGCATGTCTAATGCTCCTTTTCCAGATAGGTGTATTTTCACCATCATTTACTGGTATTACCTTTCTTGATTACTTCTACCTCCTAGACACCAATAGGTTGCTAGATTTCCCCTCCTCAGTCCTTAAAGCTGTTCAATTACCTCTCTTCCTATTTTCTAATAAGTAAAGGAAGTACACAAGTTGCCTATTCCAGATCACTGCCTCCTCTTTTTCCAGTCTTGAATTTTTCACCAGGAAGATTACTAATTGGTGATCTAATCCTCCTTTTTCACATCACTGACTCCTGTTTTTCAGATAGGTGGATTTTCACCATTTCTCATATACCATTCCTGTTTTCTACTCTTCTAATGCCCACCAATAACTTGCTAGTTTTGCTCTAATAAGCCCTTAAAACTATTGAAGTAACTCTCTGGCTGTATCCTAATAAGCAAAAAACATTAACTACTTAGTGATCGAATCTTATTTTTTCAGATTATGAGTTGACTATTTTGTGATCTGATGCACCTCGTATAAATCACAGATTAATCCTTTTCAAATTCTTGTATTTTCACCAGGAAGTCTACTATTTGGTGAACGAATCATGTATTCCACATCACGGCCTCCTCTTTTCCCATATTTTTGTGTTTTCACCAGTGGGTTTTCTAGTAGATAATTGAAGGATCCTTTTCCAGATAACTGATAACTATTTTGCAGCTTGGTGTATTCTCACCAAGGAATTTAAGATTTTGTGATCAAATGCTCCTTTTCTTGATCACAACCCTCCTCCTTTTCCAGATGATTGTATTTTCACAGGGAACGTTTTAATAGTTGATGATCTATTCCTTTATCAGATGAGGGTATTTGTACCTCCCAGGTGACAGTTTTCTGATTTTGTATTTCTTTTACAGACCACTGACTCCTGCTTTGAAGATGGTTGTATTTTCACAAGGAAATTTACTGCTTAGGGATATGTAAGTCCTTATCAAGATAGAAAACTAGGAGTTGGTGATCTCAAAAACCAAAAGATTACACTTAGAAGGCTCCCATAGGAAAATAGAAAACATGGGTGAATATTCGACACGGAAATGACAGTTGATGGCCTTCTCTTTGCAGATACTGGTATTTTCACCAGTAAATTTCCTACTTGGTGATAAAATATTCCTTACCTATACTGATAAGTTAGGAGTCAGGGATCTGAAGAATAAGCATTATTTAACCTCCAAGTAATCTCCCTGGGGGAAATAGTACACATTGGGGAATTTTCCACAAGAAAGAGGCAGTTAATAGCTTACTTCTTTAAAAGTAACTGTATTTTCACTAGGAAAACTCCTTCATGGTAATATACTCCTACTTAAATGAACTGAAAACTAGGAGCCAAGGATCTCAAAGTAAACCAATAGATCACCTAGTAAGCTAACTAGGGAAAACAGAGCCCCTTAGTGAATGTTCTACAGGGAATTGACAGGTAGGACACAGTGATGTAAAGGAAGACCATGACATCCCCAAGAGCTCCTGGGGAAAATATTGCATGTTGGTGAATTTTGCACATGGAAATGACAGTCAATGGCCTCCTTCCGTGACAAGTTCCTGTATCTTCACCAGGAAAACTCCAACTTGTTGATATATACTCTTCCTTATTCAGGGTGAAAAGTAGGAGTCAGTGATCTGAAGGAAGACCATTAAGTCACCTCCTAGTAAGCTCCCTGCAGGAAAATGGTGCATGTTGGTGAATTTTGCACATGGAAATGACAGCCAATGGCCTCCTTCCGTGACAAGTTCCTGTATCTTCACCAGGAAAACTCCAACTTGTTGATATATACTCTTCCTTATTCAGGGTGAAAAGTAGGAGTCAGTGATCTGAAGGAAGACCATTAGATCACCTCCAAGTAATCTCCCTGCAGGAAAATGGTGCATGTTGGTGAATTTTGCACATGGAAATGACAGCCAATGGCCTCCTTCCGTGACAAGTTCCTGTATCTTCACCAGGAAAACTCCAACTTGTTGATATATACTCTTCCTTATTCAGGGTGAAAAGTAGGAGTCAGTGATCTGAAGGAAGACCATTAAGTCACCTCCTAGTAAGCTCCCTGGGGAAAATAGAGCAGTGGTGAATGTTCCACAGGGAAATGACAGACAGGATGCAATGATCTCTGAAGGAAGAGAATGACATCCCCTAGAAAGCTCCCTAGGGGAAATAGAGCATGTTTGTGAATTTTGCAGAGGAAAATCACACTTTGTGACCTATTTACTTCAAGTTCCTGTATTTTCACCAGGAAAACTCCAATTTGTTGATATATACTCTTCCTTATTCAGGGTGAAAAGTAGGAGTCAGTGATCTGAAGGAAGACCATTAGATCACCTCCAAGTAATCTCCCTGCAGGAAATGGTGCATGTTGGTGAATTTTGCACATGAAAATGAAGCTGTGTAGCCTCCTCCTTTGGAGAGGAGCCTGTATTCTCATCAGGAAAACTCCAATTTGGAGATATATACTTCTTTTTTCAATTGAAAACAAGCAGCAGTGACCTGAAGGAAGACCATTAGCTTGCCTCCTAGTAAGCTTGCTGGGGAAAATAGAGAGCAGTGTGGTGAATGTTCCACAGGGCAATGACAGAGAGGATGCAGTGATCTGAAGGAAGAGCATGACCTCCCCTAGAAAGCTCTCTGGCGTAAATAGTGCATGTTGGTGAATTTTGCTCAGGAACATGACACTGCTGCCCTCCTTCCTTTACAAGTTCCTGTATTTTCACCAGGAAACCTCTACTTTGGTGATATACTCTTCCTTATTTAGATAGAAAAATCAGTGATCTGGAAAAAAGACCATTAGATCACCTCCTAGTAAGATCCCTTGCTACTAGTAGCTGATGTCATTAACTTTTTTCAGATTACTGACTCCTATTTTACAGCTTGGTGTATTTTCACCTGGAACTTGACTTACAAGTCTGGTGCTGCTGTCACCATCATAATGGCCTCCTTTGCAGGTTCTTGCATTTTGAAGAGGAAGCTTGCTTAGTAAGTGATCTAATGGTCTTTTTGAGTTCACTGACTAATATTTTGCAACTTGGTGTGTTTTCCCCAGAGATCTAGTCCTGCTCTAATCATTGTATCTGCATACTATGCAGGTGCTTGTATTTTCAGCAGGTGGTTTACTAGTACGTGACCTAGCGGTTTTTATTCAGGTCACTGAATCCTATTTTGCAGCTTGGTTTATTTTCAGGAGGGATTTGACTGATTAGAGTAACACTAGACCTGTAATCATCATGCTGGCCTCCGTTGCAGGTTCTTTACTTTTCACCAGGAAGCTTGCTAGTAGGTGATCTAAAGAACTTTTTTCAGATCACTGACACGGATTTTCCATCTTGGTGCCTTTTTACCAGGGACTTGACTGATTACAAGTCTAGTGCTGGTGTCACCATCATAATGGCCTCTTTTGCATGATGTTGCCTTTTCACCAGGAGCTTTACTACTAGCTGATTTAATGGTCATTATCAGATCATTGACTCCTATTTTGCAGCTGGGTGTATTTTCACCAGGCAATTGACTGATTACAGGTCTAGTGCTTCTGTCTTCATCATGTCTTGCGTCCTTTGCAGGTTCTTGAATTTTCACCAGGAGTTTTATTAATAGCTGATCTAATGGTCTTTTTTCAGATCACTGACTCCTATTTTGCAGCTTGGTCTATTTTCACCAGGGACTATACTAGGTGGTGGTGTCTAATGCTCCTTTTATACAAAACAGCCGCCTTTTTACCACATTGTGCCGTTTTCACCAGCAAGTTTACTAGGAGGTAATCTAAGGCTCTTTTTTCAAATCACTGACTCCTGTTTTGCATCTTGGTGCATTTTCACCCGGGAATTGAGTCGTTTTTTATCCAACACTCCTCTTACAGATCCTGGCCTCCCGCTTTTCAGACTCTTGCATTTCCCACCCAGGTTTATTAGTTGGTGATCTAATGCACAACAGACAGAATAGTGTATTTTCACCAGGGACTATACTAGGTGGTGTTCTAATGCTCCTTTTATACAAAACAGCCCCCTTTTTACCACATTTTGGCATTTTCACCAGCAAGTTTACTAGGAGGTAATCTAAGGCTTCTTTTTCAAATCACTGGCTCCTGTTTTTGCATCTTGGTGTATTTTCACCAGGGAATTGACTGACTCCAGGTCTAGTGCTGCTGTCACCATCATTATGGCTTTCTTTGTAGGTTCTTGCATTTTCACCAGGAGTTTTATTAATAGCTGATCTAATGGTCTTTTTTCAGATCATTGACTCCTATTTTGCAGCTTGGTGCATTTTCACCAGGCACTTGACTGACTAGAGGTCTTCTGCTGCTGTCACCATCATAATGGCCTCCTTTGCAGGATCTTGCATTTTCAGCAGGAGGTTTACTACTAGGTGATCTAATGGTCTTTTTGAGTTCACTGACTACTATTTTGCCTCTTGTGTTTTCACCAGAGATCTGGTGCTGCTCTAATCATTGTAACTGGGAACTATGCAGGTTCTTGTACTTTCAGCTGAAGGTTTACTACTAGGTGACCTAATGGTCTTTTTTGAGATCACTGACTCCTATTTTGCAGCTTGGTGTATTTTCACCAGGGAGTTGTTATATTTTATCTAACACTCCTCTTATAAATCGTGGCCCTCCCACTTTTCAGATTTTTGAATTTCCCCCTCGGGTTTACTAGTTGGTCACCTGCTCATTTCACTTAAGCATCAGTTCATTTATGTCTCTCCAAGCTTCTCTGTATTCATCCTGTTCATTATTTCTTACAAAAAAATAATATTCCATAACATTCATGTACCCACAATTTACCCAACCATTTCCCAACTGATGGGCATCCATTCATTTTCCAGTTTCTAACCACTACAGAAAGGGCTGCCACAAACATTTTGGCACATACAGGTCCATTTCCCTCCTTTAGTATCTCTTTGGGGTATAAGCCCAGTAGAAATACTGCTGAATCAAAGGGTATGCACAGTTTGATAACTTTATGAGAATAATTTCAAATTGTTCTCCAGAATGGCTGGATGTGTTCACAATTTCACCAAGAGTGTATTAATGTCCAGTTTTCCCGCATCCCCTCCAGCATTCAGCATTATCGTGTGTCGTGTTATCTCAGTTGTCTTAATGTGCATTTCTCTGAACAATAATGATTTTTGGAACACTTTAATATGAGTGCAAATAGTTTCAATTTCATCATCGGAAAATTGTGTGTTCATATCCTTTGACAATTTATCAATTGGAGAATGGCTTGATTTCTTATAAATTAGAGTTAATTCTCTATATATTTTGGAAATGAGACCTTTATCAGAACCTTCGACTGTAAAAATGTTTTCCCAGTTTGTTTCCTTTCTAAACTTTTCTGCATTAGTTTTGTTTGTACAAAAGCTTTTTAATTTGATATCAAAATTTTCTATTTTGTGATCAATAATCATCTCTAGTTCTTTTTCGGTCATAAATTCTTTCTTCAGGTCTGAGAGCTAAACTCTTAAGTTCCTCCAATTTATTTATAATCTCATTCTTTCTGCCTAGGTCTTGAACCCATTTTGACCTTATCTTGATGTACCGTGTTAAGTGTGGGTCCATGCCTAGTTTCTGTCATACTAATTTCCCATTTTCCGAGAAATTTTTGTCTAATGGTGAGTTCTTATCCCAAAAGCTGGGGTCTTTGGGTTTTTCAAACACTAGATTATTAAAGTTATTGACCATTTTGTCCTTTGAACCTAACCTATTCCACTGATCAATTAGTCTATTTCTTAGCCAATACCAAATGGATTTGGTAACCACTGCTTTATAATATAATTTTAGATCTGGTACAGCTAGGCCACCTTCATTCTATTTTTTTCATTAACTCCCTTGAAATTCTTGACCTTTTGTTAAAAAACAAACATATGAACTTTATTTTTTTTCTAGGTCATTAAAATAGTTTTTTGGGAGTCTGGTATAGCACTAAATAAATAGATTAATTTAGGTAGTATTGACTTATTATATTTGCTCACCCTATCCAAGAGCATTTAATATTTCTCCAATGGGTTATATCTGACTTTATTTGTGTGGAAAGTGTTTTGTCATTTTGCTCATATAGTTTCTGATTTTCCTAGGACATATTTTTTTAGGTGAGCCAGTCATTAAACATTTACTAGACACAGTCACCTGTAATTCCACAATATATTACATCATCTCCTTGGTAGAGTTCGGGGCTAAGTTCAGAAATTTGCTTTTTCTATCTTCACAAGTGGTCTTCAAGTCAATTAGCTATTCCCATTTCAGGGAGATCTGCTGTACATCCTAAATAAACAGAACCCTGATAAAAAGCAGATAAAAGTGGTTTAGCTAAAGGCTCGCAGGCAAGAGAGTTTAGCTGAGATTGGAACCAGGGCCCCAGCTCTGAAGCCAGTGTTTCTTACACACAGCCTCCTGGGAAGTCTTCAGGCAGAAGCTGGAGGGGTCCTATCCTCTAGATATGGTGAAATACTTTCCCATCTAAAATTACATCCCATCTGTTCCAGATGTGTACCCTGTTATTTACGTCTTATCTCTCACACTAGATCAGCAATTGTTTCTGGCACATACTAAGTGCTTAATAAATGTTTTTTAGATAGACTTGAATCAGGGTACACATATCTGGTGACTGCTGACATTCATTTGGACCCTGACATTGTGTTGTCAGAAAATAGGACGAGTCATCAGCCCAGGCTGCCATTAAAATGGAACTCTCAAGCTGTCATATGAGGCTTTTGAAATACTAGCATTATTTATTTCCAGAAGAGAAAAGGAATATGAGTCAGGACCCCTGGGTCCTAGTCCTGGCTCAGGCTGTGTGACCTTTAGAAAGTCACTTTTCCTTAGTTCTAAAATGACGGAGGAGGATGGTGAGCTGATCTGTAACAATTAAAGTGCCTTCCAACTCTGACATTTTATGATTCTGTCTTGGTCTCAGAGTGCCACACGGTTCCTAATAGGCTTCTGCCGCCTTCCCCCAACGCTTCCAGATGCTTATTTGCGTTAATACCACCCAATTCTCCAATGTTTTGCAAACAAACGAAAGGCCAGAGTAAGTTAGGACACGGGTGCCAATTTATTTTTCTACTTCTGCTGTTTTGTATTAAAATTCCAGCTTAATTGGGTGAGACGTGACCAAGTTACCTGATGTGTGAGAGGCGGGTGGCAGAGGAAGGGGAAGAGGAATGGTTTGCACAGCTTTGTAGCTGGACCAATAGGAAGGGGGAGGCAGCACCTTCCACAGACCCAGGTCCAGGCCTTTCCTGAAAAGAAGGAAAATGATCTTTCACCTCCAGTTCCAGCCCTTAAAAGTAAGAGAATTGTCTTTAAATTTCAACCGAAGAGAGAAACCTGGTCCTAATAGGCCAGGTAGTTTTGATAGAAAAATAACACAAGTTTGCTGAATTCAACCAACCAGTTGGTTAGCAATTAACTGCTAACTGGGTTTTTCAAAATGAGTAAATGTGTGGGTGTCTGCCTGGACATAGGCACTGCTGTTGGTAGCTTATCTGCTTGAAGCTGTCATTTTAGGACTGGTCATTTACTGTTGAGTCATGGACTATGCATTTGACCTGGAGAAGGCCATGCAGCTTTGGCAGTTCACGATCATTGGCCAGAAATAATGCCGTGACATTGGTTGGCCATGTTTACTGAATGTCCTGTAAAGAAGGGCTTTATATAATCCCTCTAATTATACCAAAATTATTTAGGAAAATGATGAGTGTACTGCTGGGAGGAGTTGTGTATCTGTGTAATGTTTTTCTGTCTTCCTAACAGAAACTGGTCAATGGGAGGTAGTAAGGTGGTGGTACCTATTTTTTATATGGCCAGGGGAGGAGATTAGTAAAGAATGAGTGTCTCTGTCCCTCCTCCTGCCCCGCGCGCCCCCCCCCCCCCGGTCTTCCAAAGGCATGTACAATTCATTGAAATGAAGGTACCTGGCAAAACTCTCAGGGGGAGCCCTGTTTTCTACCCTCCTTGATTCAAGCTTTTAGTTGGGTGTTCACTGAATTTGCTTGTCTTGAGGGAAATGATGACTTTGTAGTTGCTTGGTCTTCCTTCTCGAAAAGGGTCTCTATAGTACCCGAGTTTTTCCAGGAGCAGCAATGGGATCAACAGTACCGAATGAACAGTTCTGAATTGTGATGTGGATTTGGGAAGAGTCCTTTAGAGCAAGGACATAAATTAGTCAATACCTCTGGATACTAATTCTGGCAATTCACTGGTAGGTCAAATACTGAAGCTTAAATACTTTGGCCACATAATAAGATGGAACTCATTGGGGAAAGACCCTTGATGTTGTGCAAGACGAAGCCAAAAGAAAAAAGGATGGAAGAGTGTCATGGAAACAATTTAAAATGAACTTAGACTTGGAGAGAGGAGGATAGGCCTGGTGTGTGGTATGGTCCATAGGGTCACAAAAAGCCAGACATGACTGAGGAACTGAGGTCCCAAAGACCTTTTTTCAGTCTTTTGAAAGTGACCTTTTTTTAAAAGGTGTATTTGACGCTGTTGACCAATGTCTCCTCCTATTGGATACTCTTTCATCTGCCTGCTGATCACCTCTACCTTCAACTTAGCATTTCTGAAAGTGAACTCATTTTCTCCCTAATCTTAGAGGGAGAATTGCCCCCATCCTCCAGGCTTCCCTGCTTTTGTTAAGGGTACCTCCGTTCAATCATTCTTGATGCTTCCCACTCTATTCCTCTCCTATTATATTCAATCTGCTGTCTCACTAGCATATCCCAAACTTGTTATCTCTCTAAAGACCCACAGCCTGTGTGATGGACACCCAGGACCATCAGTCTAGTTCTGAGCCTCATCACTTGTCGTGTTGATCAGGGGTATGGAACTATTTCAGCAGCCCCAAAGCCCTGGCAGAACTCACGAGTGCCACCCAAACCTTGTCAAACTGTCAGTGGAAATATTGAACAAAATAAATAGAACATAAATACCATTACGTTTTCAAAGCATGCCAGTATGTTGCCCATAGAGAAGACATTCTGTTTGAATTTGATGCTGCTGGCCTAATCTTTGCATTCAGCTTCTGTCCTGTCTTCCTGCCTCTACAACCCATCCTTCATAGAACTGCCAAATGGACCGTACTAATGAGAAAAGGTATCATGCTCTAGTTGATGGAAGGTTGGATAAAGTGTCGGAAAGCCCTGGGTTCAAGGCCGGCCTCTGACACAGACTAGTTGTGACCCCAGCCAAGTCATTTAACTGTGTGCTGCTGTTGTCGATGCAGAGCAATTGTTGATCTTCCTTGACAGAGGATGTTTTCTTCCCAAGAACTCTTCCTACCAATAAATAGTCTCGGGTCTGGGACAAAGTAGAGCCACAGAACACCTTCCCTGATTTCTGCCTGCCCAGTGGCTATGATATAAGCTCTTTAGCCCGACATTTAAAGCTCTCAAGATAATATTGCTCCAGTCTACTTTTCCCCCAATTTCATTTTGTACTTCCTCCCCCTCATATATTCTCTGCTCTCGCCAAAGGATAATTAACTGATCTCATCTTGTTCTTTCCCAGCTTTGTGCCTTCATGCACAGCTGTTCTCTGATCTCTGTGCATGAAATGCTTTCCTCCATATCATTGCCTATTCAGATATCCCTCTCCCTTCAGGATGCCACTACCTACAGCCAAATGACCGAAGTCTTCCCTCCACCAACTGTCAGGTGGAACTTTGGCTCTCTCCTGGGCCCTTATCCCCCTGTTCCTTGGATTTTGCATTGTAAAATTATACCCATTTCCCCATTCCCATTAGACTGTACCCTTTTTGAGGGCAGGGACTATGTGATTTCATCTCGGTATCCCAAGCCCCTAGCATGGCACCTTTAGAAGCTTTTAAAATGTTGGATTTGATTGAAATGCGGGAAAGGGCATGTTAATGCGAATAATCAGTCCCCATCGAAGATGGCAAAGGCCCTTTCCCAGCAGCGCATTAAAATAGCTGCCAGATCCTCAAAACAGAGATATAGAGGTCAGTAGGAAATGACTAAAAATAATGGGGGTGGGGTGCATAAGAGAAGCCTTGAGGCATAATGAGGTGATAGAGGAATTGTTCTTAGCATCAGAAAGAGCTGGGTTCAAGTGCTACCTTAAAGCATAGTAGCAGGATGACCACTGTCACCCAGCCTCTGACTAGTCAAGGCCAGAGGCATCAAACATGTGCATGTTGCCCCAAATTAGATTAAAATGCTGTTGAGAAATGGGTAACAAAACAAATGCTATCGAATAGATATTTTTTTTTAATAGATGTGGTTTTCTGAGTCATTATACAGCCATGGAAGGCTTCCAGGCTCAGTTTCTATTTGCCTTTGACATTACTGCCCTGGGTGTAATTCTCTTAGGTGAATGGCATGTTGGGCCTGGCATCAAGAAGACCCAAGTTCAAATCTGGCCTTAGATCTTGCTAGTTGTATGACCTTGGGCAAGCTACTTGACCTCTCTAAGCCTGTTTCCCCATCTGTAAAGTGGGGATTAATGATAAAATCGTATTTTCCAGGAGCTAACCTTGAATGCACCACATAAATGCTACAAGTTGAAGAATTGCCAATCTGTTTTTAGCAGATGGGGTCTCCACACTTGGAGTTGCCACCAGTGATAAAATTATAAGTCTTGGGGGGACCCCAAAATGATCTTGTGTAGGAAGAAAAGAGTACAAATTTAAGGGAGAGGCTTAAGAGTACATAGTGAAGAAGGTAGAATTGATTGATATAAAGTCAGTGGAGGAAGCCCGAATATTTTATGTGAAAAATGTTTATTAACAGTCTTGGTCGTCATAACCATTAGAATCTAACTGAGAAGATAAAAGTTCACATGTAATCAGAAAGCATGTTGGGCTTTGTTTAAATCTGCTAAATACTTGAATGTTCATACAAATACTTAAGAGAATGGATGTCATTGTTTGTTTTAGAAAGTGTAGAGAGAACTTTTGGTAAACAGAATTAAATGAAGATAACTAAAGGGCTTCTCTTAAACTTGGTGTTTTAGGTTTTTTCCCCAGAGGACACTTGTGATAATGATATATTGTAGTAGATCCATCAACAAGTGTTCATTGAGTGCTGATTACATGCTAAATGCTGCACTCTACGATTTGCTTTCCTTTGTTTTTGTTGGATTTCACCAATGGGGAAAACTTCTGGTGTGGGAATTTCACACTCTCTCCCCCCCCCAAACAAAACACACAGATTGTAACTCCTGTATCATTTGTAAATTTTAAAGAGCTGGCTGGGGCACCGAGCAGTCGAGTCCCAAATGCTGTACGGTTCAGAGGCAGACAAATCCAGGTCTTGGGCCTCCAAGGAACTATGGATGCTGTGCTCTGCAGTGCTACATTTAGTGCCAAAAACCATGAGTTAGAAGTATAGACGATGTTCTCTGCCCACCAGGACCATTTTGAAATCACCTACTTTTTTAGCAGTTCTTAGGCTCTGGTAATTGCCTGGCTTTCTTACCTAACCACTGCTACCACCTGTTGCTCCAGAGCAATGGAAAAGAACACAGTCTCCTAGATCTCCCTCCTCCCACTCCTGTCCTTGGACACATTCACAGTCCGATCACTCAGACCTTTGACTAATCGAGTCCCAAGAGCCTGGTGCATTAGCAAGAAACGTCCTGTCAGATCTCAGGGTTTCTGGTACAAGTCATTGGTCACAGGACATTTATATCTGTCATTACAGTTCAAATCCTAGCACACCTGTACCAATTAAAGGGACGAGAGGAAATGTCACTGGCATTTGGCTGGCTCATTCCTCCAAAGAAAACGCTAAGATAGCCATTAGATTTTCAGCCTGCTCTGCTTCTTGGCCCTATCAGCCTGATGGTAGTAGTAGAAAGACAACGGATGAGGAGGTGTCCGGGGAGCGGGGTGCCTTTAATTCCATTCAAGACAGTGAGCATTTTTATTAAGTTAATTTATAAATTTATTATTTTATTAAGTGTACTTTGGATTTAAGGACCAAAATAATTGGCCCCTGTTCTCAGAGTTTCCTTTCCACTGAGGTTTAAAACACGGTTCTGCTACTTGTGTGATCCCTAGGCAAATCAATTTCATTCTTTGGGCCTCAGTTTCCTGAGTTTTAAAGTGAGGATTTAGGCTGATAATCTCTAAGATCTCCTGTATTCAAAAACCTGTGGTGCAGTTGAAAAAACAAAATGTTGGCTCTGGCATGTTACTGTCTCAGTAATCTTGGGCAAGTAACTTCCCCAACCTGGGCCTCGGTTACCTAAATATAAAAAAACTAAAAAATGTAAAAAAAAAAAAAAACTAAACTAAAAAAGGTATTAGACTAGATGAATTTTAAACTGCCCCTTTTCTTTTTGAATTAAATATACTTGGTGGTTTTTCTTTTTCAAGAGCAATCTTGGGGTTGTTGGTTTTTTCCTCTCTGCTTAGATATTTTATTCATTGTGTCCTCAGCATAAGCTGGACTCTCCCTGACTGGCTGCACAATGTAATCTGTTTTGCTCCTTGTTTTGCCATATCTATCCTTTCCAAAACCTCAGGGGCTCTTCCCTGAAATGCCCTCAATCCCAGGAAACAAAAGTCCTTGAACCCCAAAGAGGGGCAAGGATGGAAACTGGGCTCACTGTGCACTTGCCTCCTGCATTCCAAAGCTCCAGAGAGATGGGTAAGGGGTGGGAATCGACCATCGCTTGGCAGTTTACTGCTTCTTTTCCCCCTTTGTTAGTGACCGGGCCCCGGCCATCTTTGAGTTATAGAAATGATGGCTCATTCCATCTCATTATCGGCTTCTGTGGTTGTTGATGGAGGACTCCTCTAATTTAGGCAGTAGTCTACCCAAAGTGAGCGTGGTTCCCATATGACCCCTTCGGACGCGGGGGTCAACGCGGAACCTGCTGTGCTCTTTGTTCTTGTTCCCATCCTGACCACCCAGACAGATTCCCTGGAGAGCTGACTGCATGGAGGGAGACCCTTTTCCCAGGTTCAGGACTCAAAAGTTAGGCCGGTGAAGTGGCAATATTGAGAATGTGCTGTCTCCTCTTTGGATTAGATCCTGTCATTCACAAGATACTTGAGTTTGTTTATGGCTCCATTTTCAGTTTCCATTATTAGAACAGGCCCTAGGCAGGTTCTTAAGCTGCCTTTGCTGCCCGAATGCATGTATTGTTCAGCGCATCATTCCAGCAGGGAGCCTTCTCTTAATCTCCAAGAGTGGCCCTGACTTAAATTAGGGGGACTCAGAAAAATGTAACAATAACACCAACCAATTTAGACCAGAAGAAGGGCAAAGACAAGAGGCCACCCAGCAAGAGAGAAAGCATTTCTGTTATTAAGGTACTGTTGTTCTCCTTGGAGCTGCTGTGTCCCAAGCAACTCTCAGCTCTCTAGTTACTGGAAGGCACCAAAGAAAACCTCTGCCTCCCTGAAGACTCGCTTCAGTTGTTGGCCTTCATTGGAAGAACATCAAAAATGATATCACCCATGTTAGTCAAGTTAGTGTGTCAATTGTGGCCGATTAGACCAGTGCAAGTTCAGAAGGCTCTGCCATGGGTCAGACACATGGTTACTTTGAACATTTGACTGGATTCTATTCTGGACAGGGTGTAGAAAGGGTGTCAGGTCTCTGGAGAGGGCCTTGAGGGAGGGCGACAAGGTTGAGAGAGCCTCTGAACCTGACCTAAAGAGTATCAGTTGGAAGTACTGGGGAGATTTAACATGGTGAAAAGAAGACTTTCTTCAGCTACTTGCAGGAAGTGGGGGGGGGGGAGAAGAGAAGCTACAGAGAGGTCCATTTGGTTCCTTTTGGGGAACAGTGACAGCTGTCTTAAAATAGAATGGGGCTGCCTTGGCAAATAAGTACTTCCCTTTTACTAGAGATATTTCTTTTTTATAATAGCTTTTTATTTACAAGATATATGCATAGGTAATTTTTCAGCATCGACAGTTGCAAATCCTTTTGTTCCAACTTTTTCCCTCCTTCTCCCCACCCCTTCCCCCAGATGGCAGGTTGACCAATACGTGTTAAATATGTTATTAAAGTATATGTTAAATCCAATATGTATACATGTCCAGTTATTTTGCTGTACAAAAAGTCAGACTTCGAAATAGTGTACAATTAGCCTGTGAAGGAAATCAAAAATGCAGGTGGACCCCAAAAAAAAAAAAAAAACAGGCGGGATTGGGAATTCTATGTAGTGGTTCACACTCATTTCCCAGAGTTCTTTCACTGGGTGTAGCTGGTTCAGTTCATTCCTGCTCTATTGGAACTGATGTGGTTCATTCATCTCATTGCTGAGGATGGCCAGGTCCATCAGAATTGATCATCATATAGTATTGTTGTTGAAGTATATAATGATCTCCTGGTCCTGCTCATTTCACTCAGCATCAGTTCGTGTCAGGTTCTCCAGGCCTTTCTGAAATCCTCCTGCTGGTCATTTCTTATAGAACAATAATATTCCTTAATATTCATATACCACAATTTACCCAACCATTTTCCAATTGATGGGCACCCACTCAGTTTCCAGTTTCTGGCCACAACAAACAGGGCTGCCACAAACTTTCTTGCACATACAGGTCCCTTTCCCTTCTTTAAGATCTCTCTGGGATATAAGGCCAGTAGTAACACTGCTGGATCAAAGGGTATGCACAGTTTGATAGCTTTTTAAGCATAGTTCCAAATTACTAGAGATATTTCTTAATAATAATTTATTTTTCCAAATAAGATTTTTGCCAAGGTGAATGTTAAACTTATCTTCCAAATTTTTTCCCTCTCCCCACTCTCCTAGACAGCAAGCAATCCAATATAGGTTAAAGTAAATGTGTGCATTTTTTCTAAACTTATTTCTATATTATGCTGTGCAAGAAAATTCAGCTCAAAAGAGGAAAAGACACAAGAAAGGAAACCCCAATAACAAAGTGTGAAAATACTGTGTTTTAATCCAAATTCAGTCTACTGGCGATCTTTCAAACAAGGCTGGAAACTCATTTAGGGGAAATTTCAATACAAAAAAAAAGAGATAACGGGTAGATATGAAAGAGTAGTCACAGGGTCCAGTGGTAAAAGGAATTAGGATTTTGCAGGTCAGAGTGTGAATAGGATTCTTTTAGAGGGATGGGTTGAGGTGACCTCGGTGGTTTTGCCTCTGAGATTGTGACTCTGACAGAACTGAGTTATATTCAATGCTAAGTATTCCCATTGGTGCATCTTCTCGGTGTGCACCAAGTTAGGGGTAGGATGAGCACTAGCAAAATTAGATATTTCTTACACTTGCTTTTTAGGTGCTACCTCTCCATCTAGTATTTGTTAGAGCTATAGAACATTCATTTGACTTAGATGGCCTTGAGGCCATCTAGTCCTGTCCTTTTCCTTTATGGAGGAGAAGACAAAGGCTTGGGTTTACACAGCTAATAGTGGTTAAGCTGTGACTACCACAGAATTTCATTTCCTTTTGTTCCTTGAAACCCAAATCCTGGCTCTGGTTCCTCTTGTTTCCAGTATAGACCCCTGCTCTGGCCTCTTGGAAGTTTATTTTTTTTGTTTGTGTTCACCAAGAGGCTGTGTTTATGTTAAATATGCTGTTTGTTCAGCTCTCATCCAGGGACCATCATCTGTCCCCGTGCTTAAATGTCAATGGTTTGTTCCATTTGGTGGCCGCCCCCAGCCTCAGAAGTGGTGGGACTGGGTCCTGATTAGGAAGCTTGCCTTTTCCATTCTGACCAGGCTTTTGTTAATCCCCCAAAGGTATTTGGTATCCTTCTCTCCTCACCTTTTTAGCGAAGAGCCAGGCAGGTGTTTGCTTTGCTGGAACATTTCCTGGAATTAGCAGCTAGGTAAGAAAGAACTCTTAATTTCATTAAAGCCATTAAAAATTAAATTTTAATCAAATTTGGAGAACAGTCTATTCATCCCAGCTGCCAATCAATTGTAGTTTATAATTAAGTCTTCATACAAGGGAACATGAAAAACGATCTCAAAACACAATTTATTAGTGCAAAGGACATATCTTGAGGAGTGGCTGATTAGCTTCTGGAAGGGGGTTTTGCTCTCTGCAGGTCCCAGGACAGATGAGAGAGATGAAGTCAGACCCACCTGTTTCTTTAGTCCCAGGTCCTGCCTCAGCATGGGGTCCTTCCTTTCTTTCCCCTCACTGATAATTGAATTCCATCTCTCACATTTTAATTTTTTTTTCTTTATACAATAGGGATAGAAGTACAGATGTGGCAAGCTGTCTGGTTCCCCTGAGAGAAATTAGGGACATAGAAAAGCTTGAAAATATCCCCTTAAACTAGGAGAAACTTGATTCATTTCCTTCTTGATTGCTTTTTACCCGAGAGACTGAGTATAGAATCATTGATGGAAAAGTGGGAAAGCACCGTAGATGTCACCTAATCCTGACAAAGAAGGAAACTGAGGCCCACAGAGGGCATGGGATATGACTTAATCTTCTGTGGGAATAAGTGTGGCAGAGTGGGGATTTGGCCTCGGATGCCCTGAGGCGAAGGACCCCAGAATCTGGTCTCTTTCTACTCCTTGGATGGCTACATCGTATAATGGGTAGAGCACTGGGCCTGAAGATGATGTAGGTTCCATGGAACCATGATGTTTTTCCCCCTAATCCCCCACACAGCCCCAAGGTTTAAGGGGGATCCTTGAATCTAGTAGGATGCTTTTCTCACTCCAAAGGCCTAATTCACCTGTCTTCCTCTCAGATTTGGGGATAAAATTAATGGAGGCAAAATGTTCTCAGAAATGATCTGCACTTTTCCCATCCTGGATGGTCCCAATTCTTAGGCACAAAAAGACACAGGCTGCAGGCAGTGAGCTCTGCCCAGATACTGAGGCTCAGCGGCTACCTTGAAATTGTAAACATCTATCTCCAAGTTGAGCAATTTGGGGCCCCATTTCTGGACGGCTCCTTGCTTTGATAATGGCCATGTCTCCTAAGACAGCCTCAATACCCATTTTACCTCTCAACCGCACTTAAAATTTCTGGTTGCTGGGTTGCCAACGGCAACAGTGTGCTTTGAGCTAGTTAGTGCAAATTAGTCTGGACCAGGTGCTCTAATGGGATCTGAGCCTCCTCCTGCCTGACCCCCCCCCCTGGAACCCCAGGGGTTCAGCCACTTCATCTCCCTCACCCCCAGCTGGGCTCCTGGTGCTTGGAGGAAGATGGGAAACTTCTCATTCCTTCTCATGACCAGGACAGGCATCCTCTGCTTAACTTTCTCCAGATCACCTTTGTTAAGCTTCCTGGGATGAAATACAACCTTGGGGTTCAGTCAGGAAAAGAGCATTTAGAGGAGCCATCAGCCCCTCTCATTTGCTGACAGGAGGATGTGTATGAGGGTGCTTTTGCCTGATGTCTCAATTTGGAGCTTCCTTGTGGTCTCTAAATCAGGAAGGGGTGCCCCCCCTCCAGGAACTGTGGATTTAGACAGAAAAAAAATGTATTTTTTCTAACTGAAATTTAACATTTCCTCCAATGATTTAAAAATTTTGAAAAGGGGTTTCAGAGTGCCCAGAAAATGATCCTCGCCATCTCCCAAAGTTAAGTACCTCTCTACTACAGCTCATGTAAGCCATTGGAGAAAGCCCAAAGAATAGATGAAAAATGGAATGAGAACACATTTGATTTGAAAGACCCGATCGTGTTAGGGGAAAAATGCAGATGAAATCCAGAGCATGCAGTTTCTACGTTGGAACAATGACTCTTAAGCAGACCCCATGAGATTGGTGGAGTGAACTCCTTCCATCACTATAGATTGCCAATTCTATAGCTTTTACAGACTTGGGAAATTGTCTGGGGAAATGACAAGGAAAGTGACTTGGATAGGGTCACAACTCAGACACTTTTGCCAGAGGCCTGGACTTGAACCCCCAAACAGGCCATCTTGACTTGGGAGGCAAGCCCTGCACTAGACCATGTTTCAATTTCCTTGGCCTTATTCTTTCTCTTTTACTGTGATGATATCAGATGACGAAACGAGCAAAAGCATTTCTCCATGCATTTCCCTCCCTCAGATGTGTAAGTCTATTTGCTTTGGGTTGGAATCTTGATAAGCTTTAAGTATTCTGGGAAAGCCAACTCTTCATGTTCCTCACTGAAGTGATAGCTCATAGGATCATGGAATGAAGACTAGAGCCATCGTTGAAAGTAATCTAGTCCAATGTATACATATATCGCATTTAACTTCTACTTTAACATATTTAACATGTATTGGTCAACCTGCCATCTGGGGGGAGGGAAGGAGGGGAAAAGTTGGAACAAAAGATCTTGCAATTGTCAATGCTTGAAAAATTACCCATGCTTATATCTTGTAAATAAAAGGCTAGAATAATAATTAAAAAATAAAATTTAAAAAAAAGAAAATCATCTAGTCCAGTGGTTCTCAAAGGTATGGCCTATAGAGGATCTTGGGAGTCTCTGAAACCCTTTCAGAGGATCTACTAATTCAAAATTAATTAGTCTCTTTATAGTATAGTAAGTATCCATAAATATAACCCACATAAACCAATTCTTTGGGCAGATCCTCAAATGTATAGTATAAAGATACTGAGGACAAAAAAGTCTGGGAACCACTGACTCAGTCCAACACTCATTTCCAGGATCCAAAGAAAGGAGATTTTTCAAAATCACCTAAGTAAAATAAGTGTGAAACGGAACTGGGATTTGAATCCCCAGGCCCTTAGCCTCTGAATTTAGCTCTTTCTAGGCCACAAAACAATTGGATACAAATGACAGCACGTTTCTCTTCATCGTAATCATTTTGAGAGGAAGATGTTCTTCTCTCATAAATGTGGCAAGACATATTTCTTTGATGGAGATTATTCCAGAGAGAGTTGTAAACTAGTTGGTATGCCTTGTTCCTTAAGGCCACACATGAATAAACTGGGGAACAATTGAAACGTCCAGGTAGGGCCCTTGCAGTGTATTTCCTGCTCAGCCCAGTCCTTATACTAGTTTAGGAGGTAGAGGGGGGTACACCTACAACAAAATTTGGGGTCATCAGTCAAGAAAACACATTCCCAGATGTTGGGAGTGTGCAATCCTTAAAAAAAAAAATCTGAGAACCTCACAGGGCAGAGATTATCCCCATAGATGAGAAAACTGATTCTTGGAAGTTAAAATAATTTGCCGGTGAGTAGCTGGGAACTGGAATGACAATCCATATCTTCCGGATCCAGCAACATCCTCACTCTCCCACTCTGCCGGTGGGAATAACACAGAATGCTTAATAGTGTGTGAGAACTCATCACAAATTCATTGGGGTTTTTAATGTGGATTTAAAAAAAAAAAAGAAGAAATCAGTTTGCTTTACCCTCTGGCAGTAGTAGATGGATTTAAGTATTCTTTGTCCTTAATTAAAGGAAGGTTTTAATTTAAGTCCATTTCGACTTCATCAAATATCTCTTCAGTGTCTGTTAGTGCTGGGCACTGGGGACCCAAAGAAGAGTTAAGGCAGAGTTGTTTTTTGAGTAGTTTGTACTCCCAAAGGGCACAGGTGATCCTTCACGTATATATTCTTTTTAACTCATTTCTAAATGGATTCTCTTTGAGCCTACCAGGGCATGGTGTTCTTCCTGACCAAAAGTATGATTTTTGACCCAAGGAAATGCCAAAATCAAAATTACAGTTGGTTCGTTTGCTTCCCACTCAACCTCCTTCGCAAACCAGGAGCCCAGGCTCAAGAAAAAACCCTCCCTGTGAACTTTACAGAGTAGGAGGTGAGGCATATCCGGTTTTGAAGGAAAGGTTCCCCGGGAAGCAGGATCTGAAGTAAGCCGAAGTGTCCCCTGACATCATCTGATCCAACCCCCCCCCCAATTTACAAATGAGGGAAAGTGACTTGGTCAGAGCATGGTGTTCTTCCTGACCAAAAGCATGATTTCATGTAACTAGGTGGGAATCAAACTGGGGTCTTCCTCTTTCCCAACATCACCTGCTTTACTAATTACCCTTAATTCCCTCAAAGGGCATCTGAAGCCAGGTCGAGTGAGCACAGTTTTGACCTTAAAACCTTGGCGTCACTATTAAAAGAAGCTGACTTTGTTGTGGGAACTTGGACAGGCACTAAAAACCATTCCCCCAAGAAGATGGGGAAATAGGGAGTACAAAAGATAAGGAGGCACGTGTATGGAACTTCTACTCCCTTGGGGTTTCCATTCCACTTGGGGGGAAAGATCTTGCATTCACACAGTTAAAGAGCAATTACAAAGCAATTTGTGAGCTAGGGCACAGCACTGTTATAAACTTGAAGGGCCTGAAGAGGAAGTGGGGAAGTTAGAATGAGAGGGTTAATCCAGGAAGACTCAAGGAGGAGGGAGAAAATAGTCATCTATCAAGTGTGGACAAGGAGTTAGTCATTGTACCTTACAAAGGAAGGGCTGTTCTGCACAGACAATTCTCAGATGAAGAAATTGAAACTATTTCTAGTCATATGAAAAGATGCTCCAAGTCATTATTAATCAGAGAAATACAAATTAAGACAACTCCAAGATACCACTACCCACCTGTCAGATTGGCTAAAATGACAGGAAAAAATAATGATGGTTGGAGGGGATGCGGGAAAACTGGGACATTGATGCATTGTTGGTGGAGTTGTGAATGAATCCAACCATTCTGGAGAGTAGTTTGGAACTATGCTCAAAAAGTTATCAAACTGTGCATACCCTTTGATCCAGCAGTGTTACTACTGGGCTTATATCCCAAAGAGATACTAAAGGGAAAGGGACCTGTATGTGCACGAGTGTTTGTGGCAGCCCTTTTTGTAGTGGCTAGAAACTGAATGGATGTCTATCAGTTGGAGAATGGCTGAATAAATTGTGGTATATGAATATTATGGAACATTACTGTTCTGTAAGAAATGACCAACAGGATGATTTCAGAAAGGCCTGGAGAGACTTACACGAACCGATGCTGAGTGAAATGAGCAGGACCCAGGACCAGGAGATCATTATATACTTCAACAACAATACTATATGATGACCAGTTCTGATGGATCAGGCCATCCTCAGCAACGAGATCAACCAAATCATTTCCAGTGGAGCAGTAATGAACTCAACCAGCTACGCCCAGAGAAAGAACTCTGGGAGATGACTAAAAACCACTACATTGAATTCCCAATCCCTATATTTATGCACCACCTGCATTTTTGATTTCCTTCACAAGCTAATTGTACAATATTTCAGAGTCTGATTCTTTTTGTACAGCAAAATAACGTTTTGGTCATGTATACTTGTTGTGTATCTAATTTATATTTTAATATATTTAACGTCTACTGGTCATCCTGCCATTTAGGGGAGGGGGGTGGGGGGGGGGTAAGAGGTGAAAAATTGGAACAAGAGGTTTGGCAATTGTTAATGCTGTAAAGTTACCCATGCATATATCCTGTAAATAAAAGGCTATTAAATTAAAAAAAGAAAAAAGAAAAAAAAAGAAAGGAAGGGCTGTTCTGCAGAAGAGATAATGGCCCTCAGGGGGCAAAAGTAGGATTTGGTTGGGGGGGGGGGGGATGAGGGGGGGGGGGACATGTGTAGATTTGATATAAAGCAGTGCTTCCTAAGAAACTGATTGATGTGTTGTCAAGACATCACACTGTGATGTCATTGGTCCTCTTTGAAAACGGGAACAAAAACAAATTCTGAACTGCCCCTGAGTAGAATAGGAAAGGAGAAGTCCTTAACTGGATACCTATGAGCTGAGTCCCACAGCTGGAGGACCATTTGTTGTATTTTGCCAAGTGGACTCCCCTGTTCGGGTGCAGATTGTAGTAGATGGTGACAAGCTGGGATTCATCCCCCAGGGTTCTTTTAGCAACACAGTAAAAACTTTGTTACTGTTTGCTCGCTTTTTTGTTTTTCTTCTCAGGTTATTTTTACCTTCTTTCTAAATCTGATTTTTTTTTATGCAGCAAGATAACTATATAAATATGTATACATATATTGGATTTAACATGTTTAATATGTATGGGACTACCTGTCATATAAGGAAGGGGGTGGAGGGAAGGAGAGAGGAAAAGTTGGAACAGAAGCTTTTGCAAGGGTCAGTGCTAAAAAAAAAAATTACCCATGCCTATGTTTTGTTGTAAATAAAAGGCTAAAATAAAAAGTTAAAAAATATGATACTATGGAAAAAAGAAACAGTAAGAATTGGGTTTGCTGTATGGGAGGGCAGAGTTGATATTTGTGGGGTACTTCCCCAAAGGAATGACTTCACTACCGGGATGAAGAGAGAAAATGCAACGAATCAGGTTAAAAGTGGAAAGAGCCCTGGTCTGAGAGTGAGGAAGCCTGCTTGTCTGCCTTTTTAAATACTGAGGCAGTGCCTGGCACATTAGTTAGGTACTTAATAAATCCTTGTTCCTCTTCCTTCCTCTAGAAAGTGTGTTTGGTCTAGTTGATCTCTAAAGTTTCTTCTGTCTTAAGGATCTTGACTGCAGAGTTATGGCTGGGGCCTGGAGGGAACTGTTTGGAGAGATGCTTCTACTTCCCCTTGGTAAAAGTTGGACTAACTCTGAATCTGACATTTCTCTGACGTGTACTGCTATATATGGGCTTTCCAAGTTAGGAAGGATCTCAGAGGCCTCTGAGATCCACTTAGATTTGAGAAGCTATCTCCGTCCAATGAACCCTACAAGTGATCAGTTATCCAGCCTCTCTGAAAGCCCCAACTGAAGGCCCTCTTCTCTTGAGAAAGCTCATTCCATCCTCTGTCAGCTCTGCTTGCTAAGAAATTTCTCCTCACCACAAACCTAAACTGCTGGGCCCTTTGCAACTTCTGCCCTCTAGGACCAAAGAGAACAAGTATAGGTCTTCATCACTGTGATACCCTTTGAGTACATGTTCCCTAAGCAGCTTGCTTCCTCCCTTCCCCCCCCTCCAACTTCTTCATCAATTTCTCCTATGACATGGGAGCCTCCTCTTCACAGAGCTGGGTAGAATTGCCCTTGGAGGGAGCCATGTCTTGACCCCATACTTTGACCCTATGGCCTCTCCAAGCTTATTGAACCCAACCATTTGGTTTTTATGGAGGAATACATTGAAATTCAGGGAGGGATAGTTACATGCCAGCTCTGAGGAGCAGTATTCATTCAGTGGGCCTTGAGAATACCTCTTATATGTTAAGAGAAACATTACTGGATAATGAGCTTCCCTGGTAAATTGATAATTACCAGGCTGCTCTGTACCATATTGTGGGCACAAGTAGAATGCTTGAAACGAATGAGATCCACAAACCTGTGGCACAGGGTACCTTCTGGGACTAGTTTTCAAGGTGGACACCATTTGGGGGAAAAACAAAGCACCACAAAGATTACAGATGGGTAGGCCGGGTACTCTGTTGTCGGACTCTTAATCTCGGCCAGAATTTGAATCATACACAGTATTTCTATAATACCCAGCCAACCAGGCTCATTAGACAAATGGCTTTTTATTTTAAATTTTTTTTCATTTACTTAGTAGACTACTAAGGGAGCAATTGGAGCCCATAAAGTAATATTGGACCCATTTGGAAAAGCGCCTAATGCCCGCTGCTCCAAATAGCATCAGCTTTTCATTTTAAAGAGACGGCTACCGATGTGCAGAAAACATATTGGACCTTTCTTTTTGAAAAGGGATCCCTCCACAATGAAATGGGACTTGTGAGAGTGTAAGCTCCTGGGAGGTGGAAAGCCAGCATTTTGTCATAGCCCAATAACCTTAAATGTAAACTGAGTTTTTCGGGGTCAAAAATGGGTTGGGTTTTTTTTTTTCTCGACTATGGAGAACTGAGAGATCTATAGCTCTGCCAAATAATCAGAAGAGGTCTGCCACATAAAAGGGAGGATTAGGTTGACGTCAGTCAGCTTTGTATTAGGAAATGTCAGCAGATCTAACTGATAAGGCAAGTTTTTGTTAATATCCAGGCTTGGGTCGGTGCTGATGGGACAGCCAAGAATGAAAACCAAAGAGAAGACAATCAGCAAGTTCTATAGGTCTGGAAGAACAGGAAGGAGTCAAGTCCAGCAGTGGGTAATGGCAGGAAGTCTTGACAGGGAGGGTATGACAAATGGCGTGGAAAGGTCCAGATGAGCCAGGTGGTCTAGTAGGCATGGAGAGGATCCAGCCACAGAAGCTATGATTCGGTGGCAGGCCTGCAGTTCCCAGGACTTAGGCCCCAGTCCTAAAGGAAACAGACTTAGGATCAAGTTGGAGGCAAGTTTCTAGGACTGGGCATATTGTGTAGGGGCTAGAAGTTCCTGGTACTGTGTGGGAGGTCAGAGGGGGGGCATCAGTAGCAAGGCTGCTTTAGATGGTGACTCACCTGAAGTAGGCAGGCAGAGGTTCTGTAATTTCTTTCTGGGACCGACTGATCCCTAAGCTTAGGGCACAGCAGGTGGAGTTTCATGGCCCCATCTGGTCAGACACCAACTGTGAGCCAGGTGAGTCATTAAAGTTCTTTGCAAAGTTTGTGTTCTGTACAGTTCCCAGCTTGTACTTAATCAGTTTGTTCTAATTAAATCATATTCTGGTCACTGCATTTGAAAAGGAAAGGATGGTGGGCAGACAGAATGTTATGCACGTGTATTAGCTAAAGATACGAGACTTCTCAAGTTCCACTCTGGAGGTGAATTTAATAAGGATAGATTTACAGCTTTTGACGTACACATAGCTGTGGGATAGTAGGTTAATTAGGTGAGATGTCCTTTTTGTCCTGTCGCCCTTGGCTCCATTAGGGACTGGGCTGGGGCCAAACTAAAAATGCTGAAGTTACTGGGTGAGGCTCGAAGGCCCAAGATGGGTCATTACTGGTGAATCTTTGTTACCCCAGGTAAACGACACAAAGGAACCTCAAATCCGCTTTGTAATTAACTATGTGAGACATAATTTGAAAAGAGATTGAGATCAGTTCAGTTGAGCAGTGTAAATTTAATTAACTTCAATGCTGCTAGGGTACGTGTTAAATTTTGACCACCTTTCATTTTGGCACTGTGGGACAAATCCCTCCCTATTCACTCCTTTGGCTATGGTTCTGGTCCAAGACGGTAAACTTGAAGTTTAAAGTGAGCAGATTACAGAAATGGGGTTTAATTGACCGATGAGTTCACCCAATCCGTCATGTTCAGTGAATTGAGCAAAAGGGTGTTATTTTAAGGCAGGCTGTGAGGCTTAGTGGTGCCTCTTGTTCTTCTACATGAGTAACATCTGGGGATGGCTCCTGGAGATCACCTTTGCCTCCCCAATGATTTGTACCTCTTGACCCAGAGATACTACTGCTCAGTTATACCCCAAGAAGGCTGAAAACAGAATGGAAGGCACCATGTTTAACAAGTTAGCAGTGCTTTGTGTGGTAGGGAAAAAACAGAGAAACGAGCGGGTGACTCCTTGGGGAATAGTTGAATAAACTTGATTGATATGAACGGAGTGGGATACTTTCCATTATGAGAATTTCTTATGGGGAATTCAGAGAAATATGAAATGATTCAGAGAAAAGCAAGAGCCAGAAATCAAACTCCAGTCGATGAATTTTCAGCTATATGGACTCTGAAGAAGTCGGCCAGACCCCTTTGGCCTTTTGTTGGAGAGGTGGGAGAATATCAGTGTTGCTTGACTGATATTATTATAGGGGAAGGATCACTGAATGGGGATGGCCTATTAAGGAATCTGCGTGGTTAAAAACAAAAGGCCAAGTAAAGCAGCAAATCCCCCAACTCATGTCGGGTGCTTCTATACCTTCTGTCATTCAAAGACAATGAAATATAGAAATGGTTGGAATGAGACCTTCAGTATTTTCAAGTTGGAAGCAGGTGATGCTCTCACTTAAAGCAAGCAGACCAGAATATTGGGCAGTGTTCTATGTCTCTGGGATGGGGGCTCACTGACCTCTAAAACTCCTTCCAGCTGTAAAGTCATGGAAGGAACCCCTAAGATAAAAGAATGGGTGAAATGATGTTGATTTCTCTCTAGGTACCTTCAAACTCATCTTGCCACCTATAGGAAGCAATTAGAGCTTCTTCTTCCTGGGAGTGGACAGGGGTGTATTGATTCTATCAGGACAGGTCCACTCCTTGCCAAACAGCCTTGAATAAAGTGTTCTTCAGCTGTCCATCTCCTCCCCATCACGGCAGCTATTCCAGACCACCTGGGGAGTACTGAGGTAAGCTTTGTCTCTCTTGGGTTCTGACACTTAACTGTTAAGTCCTGTCTTCCCGGTACTGACTGTACCAATAGAACAAAGGTGGCTTTTATTTTCTCTTATCAAAGCCTGCTGTGCTGCCACTGGGGCCTTGCTTGCCTAGTGGGGACTACAGTTCCTGACCTCTGTCTCCCCTGCCCTGCCCTACCCAACACCTCGCATTGCATCTCTGCGGTCCAGCTAATCAAACCTATACCCCACAAAGTCAGAAGAAGCCAGAAAACATTTATTAAGCATTTATCAGTGTCAGTGACTAAGAACTTGAGCATAGAAAGAGAGGCCAAAGCAGGCCCTACTCTTGAGGAGTTTGTCTAATGGGGAGGGGGGGAATAACATGGAAACCACTATATATACAAATAACAAATACAAACATATATAAATACAAACAACAAACAATAACAAAAAAAGTTATCTACAGTTTATCTTGTATATAATTGAGAAAAGGCAATAGAACTAAAAAAGTACAGGAAAGGCCTCTACCTTGTCTTGGACTTTCTTGCCCAAGCCCCTATGGCTGTTCTTTTGAACATTGCCTCCTTCCTCTTGAAACACTGGGACCGTGGTCTTGCCTCATGAACTCTCCGAGGCTTGATGGGTCTTCTTGATAAGTACCTATCTCCTGATCTAGAGCCCCAACCTGCTAGATAGATGGGCATATGCAGTAGTCTTCCAGGTCACAGCTACTAACTAATCATCTCTGGTCCTGGCATTGGTTAGCCCTGGAATATTCAAATATTCAAATGGTCCAAATCAATCACTGGCCTCTACAAGATAGAGGCAGGACAAAGGCATGTACTCCTTGGAACTAAACACTAGAAATTGTGGTTTCGAGGAAATGGCTATTAGAGCAGATGACTTTGTCAATCCCTGTGAACTGTCCAGATGGCCCAGAAAAAGAGCTTTTAAAGGAAGCCAGAACACCCTGTTAGCTGCTTCAGAGTCTCCTTAGGCCTGCTGCCCAAGCAAACCCTGAAGGCTCCTGAACGCCTTACGAAAAGTCGTTAACGCGTCAGGGGTAACATAAAGAGGTCATTTCTGGAAGCCAGGACTGGAGATGTGACCTTGCACAAAATTGGGCCCTACAGACTAGAATTGAAACTTCAGAAATTTTAGAAGATGAGACAAAAATGCCTTAGAAAATGGAACATCAGCTGAAGGACTGGGGTTGTTAGCACAAAGGCTGGGACCAGGACAGAACTGTTTTTAATCCTTCAAAAGGATGTCACATGGAACAAAACTTCTTAAACTTTGGGCTTTGATTCCATATGGAGACTCGTAATTGACTGAAAAAATCATATTTCGGTGACTCCCCACACATTCAATGTTGAATTTGTATACCTATTTGATATACCCATATAGCCAGAGTCATTTAAAACTTTCTCAGATTAGGGGCAGCTACATGGTGCAGTAGATAGCACACAGGTCCTGGACTCAGGAGGACCTGAGGTGAAATGTGGCTGCGAACCTAACCCCAATTGAGAGGCCCCCTCAAAAAATTTCCCAAGTGAAATGGGGTTTTGAGTAGAAAAACTTTATGAAGCCCAGACATAGGAGGATTCAGCCTTGTAACTTGGCCCCCCAGAGCACGTCCAAGATTCACTGGTCAGGCAGATTTCAGCTTGAAAAGAAAGAAGTTTTTTCTAATAATTAGACACTCATTTTACCATGAGTGGAGCAAAATGCTTGAGGAGAGCAGAACATTTCACAGAACCCAATTATACATTGACAACTAAACAGCCCACTCTCGGGAACAAAAAAAAATTATATTAAATGGAGATGTACAGCAGTGGCCTAATCATCTCGTCTCCCAGCCAGAGCAGGGAGACATGGAACAAGGACTTTGTAAGAGGGAAATTTAGAGAGTACACCACCTCAGGATTCAAGACCTTTCTTGCTTGTCTTGCAAATTGCTCACTGAGCCTGATGAAGAGCCCATTTGTCTCCTCAGATGGACAAGAAGTACATTTAGTGTCTGTTCTTTTTAATTTTTTTTCTTTTGCTTCAAGTTGAAAATACTTGTTCCCTGATTGACCAAAGAATTTAAAAAATTTTGGAAAAAGAAGTGAATAGATGGAAGCATGGGGGTGGGGGAGGGCTCCTTTGTTGCAGGAGAGGCTTCCTCACCATGCTTTAATACAGGGGATGCTCTCTCCTGGATTTCATTCTGTTCAGATTGCCATCCCTTCCCCCCAAGAGAACGTAAACCTCTTCAAGGCAAAGATTGTTGGGTTTTGTCTTCCGATGGTCTTGGCCCCGGTTTGACTGGGGGGCTCTCGAGGTACGATTTCACTGGGGTGGGGAAATTCTAGTATAGGAAGTGCCTTCTCCCCAAGCAGATCCCTAGTTTGTAAGAGTCTTGGACAGTTTTCTGGGGCAGTAAAGGCTTGAACTCTTGGCCTTCCTAATCTGTGCCTCCTATTTCAGCTGATCTTAATCCTCTCCCTCCAAAAATTCTATATATGATTTGGGATCTGCTTGTCTGTATTTGTTATCTGCTCATATATGGGGTGTCCTAAAAGTCTTAGTGCAGTTTTAACTTTAATTACTCTTCAAGCCAGTTGTTTCTTCTGTTAGAAGATAAGCTCCCTGAAAACAGGGGGACCCTTTTTTGTATGATGTGCTTTTATGATATGTAATGGCTTTTTTGTATAATGTACCCCCCCAGCCTTCAGCAGAGTGCCTGGCACACAGGAGGCATTTAATAAGTAATTGATTTCTGACCCCAAGGCGCCACTTCTATCCTCTCACTTTCAGCATCACAGACACCCCAATATTTGTGGGGTTTAGGGGGTGGCTTGATGGTACAATGCATTAGAGTACTAGCTCCAAAGGTCAGAGGACCTGAATTCAGATGTGATCTTAGACATGGAAGCTGTGTGATCCTGGGAAAGCCATTTAACTCCAAGTGCCTTGCAAAAAAGAATATTTGTGGAATTTAGATGAATTTCCCCCTTTTAAGGGAGGAATTTTGAAAGTTTGGGAAAGCTGAGGCTGGGGCAGATGGGAAGTTGCCATTGGCTCCACTTTGTTAGTCTGGACCCGCCTCCCCACAGGAAACTGATGGCTGGTTTAAAAAGGCAAATTGTTTCCTAGAGCTGAGCCCCTGAGCCCAAAGGGTTGGTGGGGGGGCATATCTCTGGCCATGTGGGGGCTTGAAATTGCCCTGAAAAGAGCAGAGTCGACACAACAGTGTTCTGATGGAGTGAGTGGACAAATGTCCCCTTACTGAGAACAAAGGCGTGGCTCCTCTTCGTTGACTTGCCCTGTCTCCATTTGCCCCTTCTCTCTGAGAGTGGAGCTCCCCCTCTACTTCCCCCCCCCCATTGTCCAATCATCCCAACAAGTGCAGTGGAAAGAATTTGGGATCTGAAGCTTAAAAGAGCTGGATTCAAATCCCAACTCTATTTTTACTGTATGATATTAATAGACGTGGCCTCTCTGGGCCTCATTCTCCCCCTGGGAAATTAAGACCCCCCAGGGCTTCTCCTAATTCTAAACTGGCCTTCCCAAGACACATATACACATACTGATTGTTTTTCTCTCTAAGATATAAAATCTTCCACTGAGATAAATCAGGAGAAAAATATCTCGGGGGAACTTCCCAAGATGGAATTGTCTGTTTTCTCCGAGACCTCTCTCTTAACCATAATTGTACCCTCTGCTTTCCCAGTAAGGTCGAGGTACTTAAATTTTTTAGCACCCTGAGCTTCTTAGGCAGGCAGAAGCCTAGGGACATTTTCTCAGAAGCAGGCTTTTCAGTGCGTGAAATAAAAAAGGGAAGATCACAACGGAAATCAAAAGGTCTCAATATATCAATGGCAATTACAAAAGAATTTGTTTTTCAAAGGAAGTTTTCAGGGATCCCAGGTTAAGAAGCCCTGTCCCAAAAGGGTGGAATGTAGAGCCAAGTCTGACTTGGTCCCCTTGATCGCCAGCTCTTCCTGAACTTTGTCTCCTGGGAGATGTATCACCAAAGCATCATTCTGCTAACTCCCCACTTCTATCCCACACTTTAGATACGTTTAGTGTTAATGAGTTATTTACCTCTCCAGATAAATTCATTGGAGGACCAAGAAGTTTCCTTAGTTCTGTGTTAGCTTCTTTACTTTGGAGTCATTTTTATCAATGGCGATAGTGTGAATAGCAGCTGGCACCTAGTAGAGATTCAATATGTCTCTTTAACAAATGTTTATCACAGAGCTGTTACGTGCTAGGTCTTATGCTAAGCGGAGACAAAGATGAAGAGTCTTTCAGCAAATGTCACAGGGAGGGCCTACTGTGTACAAGGCCCCTGTGTGGAAGACATGGTCCTTCTCCTTAGGAAGCTCGCAGCCCAGTTGGGGCCAGAGGGGGAAGGGGGGAGGGGGGAGGCATGTACAAAAAATTAATGAGAATACAAGACAGGATGTGGAAAGTATCAGAGGCCAGGTTCACCCTGCTGTGCAAGGTCACAGGGAGAGACCTCTCCCAGCTTGAAGGAAATCCAGGCAAGTTTTATGGAGAAGGTAGAAGAATTTGAGCTGGGGCTTGAAGAATGGGCAAAGCTGGGAAAGTAGGGGGAGGGGGAGGTAAAGAGGATCAAATTATTAGTGAGATTTGGGCAGCTCAGAAGGAAGGGAAAAAAGTGAAAGGACTCGTGTTCTTACATGAACGATGAAAGAACAGAAAGAAGACAAAGAACTGCCATTGCCAGTGGGTTTTAAAGTCGACAAGAGTTTTATGTCCCTCGTTATTCCCATTTTATAGATGTGGAAACAGGGTGCAGAAAAAAACAGCCACTTATTTTAAGCCCAAGGTAAATGTGGGAGGAGCGGATCACTCCACAACTACACTTGTGGGCCTAGCATGGGCTTAGCCATATTCTCCTACCAGTTGGACCCCCAGAAGACCAGGTAAAGGCCAAGGCCCTAAGACTAGGTCTGTCTCCTGCCTCGCACTATGTACAGTCTTTGTCCTCAGCCTCTGGTTGGGAACTACTAACCCAGAGTTGTTGAATGCTCGCCCCACAAGACCCCATATTTCTGAACTATCCCCAAAATCAACTACTGAAAGGAAAGAAAGGAAGGAGGAGGGAGGGAAGGGGGAGAAGCATTTCTCTTAACACTATACAGAGCCTCTGTTTCCATTCACTTTTACAAATATCTCATTGATCCTCATAACTACCTTTTCAGGGTGGGTGCTATTCTTATTTTAACAGGAGGAAACTGAGAAGGCAGGTAAAGTGATTGGTCCAAAATCACAGAGTAGGAAGTGTCTGGGGTCATATTTGGACCATATTCCAGTTTCTTTCCCAGGTATCTACCTATACCTCAAATGTTCCCCCTCCACCTTTTACTTTAAAACATTTTCTGCATAGGGCATGAGGCCATTTTTTTTTTTTTTTTTTGGTAAGCCTGTACTCTTTTCAAGCTGACCTCAGAGCCAGAATGACTTGGATTCAAAGTCTAGCTTAGGGGGTTTGATCTCAAACAAGTCACTTCAGCTGTTTAATCTATACTACTCTTAAGATTGTAAATTGTCAAGTTGATGGAGAGACTTTCCTCTTGGGGAACTCCTCAGGCTCCATCCTTACTATTTCTCATGCTGCTTTCTTCCCCCTTCCTTTCTCCCTTTTTCTTGGTTGTCCTGCTCTAAACATTTTTTCTCTTCCTCACCTTAAAAAAAAAAAAAAAAAAAAAAAGTAGTTTCCCAAGTCCCTTCTCATTAGGAAGAAAAGTGAACACGAGATGATGCTGTTTCCATGCATTGGAGAGTTAGGATTGGGAGGGGGTAATTGGTTTCCCCCCCCCTCTGGATTTCTTTTTTTCCACAAGCAATGCCTCGTCTAGGATTGCATCTCTTCATCACTGTTGGATGCCTAGTATTTCCAATAGTCCTGTACTTTTCCATGGTTATTAAAAGCCATTTGGTTAAACTGTACATTTATGCATGGCTGGCTTAGCCGTGCCTGGCTCCATACAGCTCTAATAACCCCTAGTGGCCCATAACTTGACCATCTCATATTTTGTTTTCTTTCTCAAATTTCCTCAGCTTTTATTTCAATCAGAGTCACTGCGGGAGAAAAAATACATATGTGTCTTTTGTCCCTGTCCTGTGGACAAAGTATAATATTCATGGTTCACTACAGCTGGAGACTGTAAAGGTCAAGCCCAGTCTGTCATCCCTTTTTTTGTACCTAGGGAAACTGAGGTCCACACAGGTATCACCAGATAGAGGGCTGGAAAGGGTTTCAGAGCTTATTTAATACAAATCCATTGTCTGACTTTCTGTGCATAAAGAATGTTACTGTTATTACTAGCTCAATTTGTTCATAAATAGCGATTTAAAGTTTATGAAACAAAGCTTTTAGGGCTGAGAGGGACTTTAGATATCATCACATCTAATAGCATTTTTATTTTTTTAAATCATAAGTTCTCTTGCTACCTTTTTGTCTTCATAGTAGCTTCATTTCTCTCTCTGCCTTTCCTTAATAAAGAAAATCAGATCCAGTGGACACACTGACTGCATGTGGGAGAAATGGCAGCGTTCTGCACATCTAACAGACCCCAACATTACCAATAAGTGGAGGGAACTTCCTCATCTCTAAAATGAATGATTAGCACAATTGCTCTGTATAGGTTTCATCTTGGGCAATATTATGGATCATAATTTTCTGGTTTGGTTGACTTTGCTCTTCAAATTAATTGTGTTTCTCTGGATTTCTCCTATGTCCATCCTTTTTTATGGTGCCATCATATTTGATTATTTCAGTCATATGCCACAATTTCTTTAGTTTGAATTAGCCAATCAATGGGTATGATTCAAACTCAATTTATAGAAGAGGAAATTGAGGGTGTAGAAAATGAAGTAAAATCTAATGGAAGTTATCTTCAGTCCAAATGTCAGGGCTTCAGGAGGGGACTAGAACCCAGGTTTTCTGGTTCCCAGGCTAAAGCCCATTCTTCTTCAGTAGTTTATCCCATGAGATTTGCACTATGTAGCCCCGGTCCTTTCTTGATAGATGTTTTTATTGACATGAGGAAAATGAACTCAGACCTATTTAAGAGCCCCTATGGTGAAGCCTTTTGGTAAAGTAAATCTTGCAAATCACTTCCCCTCTCTGGACCTCATTTTCCTTATCTGTAAAATGAGGGGATTGGGCTAGATGAGCTCTAAGCTCCATTCTAACTTGAGACGCTATTGTTTCCTCCTTTTCTCCCAAATAGACAGCTTTTCTAAATTGGGGCTTTTGTAGGTTGGATTTTCTAACCAAGGGGTCCATCTGTAATCCAAATATCTTTGCGATCACTGTTAATTTTCTTAAGTGAGGAATAGAAAAAGCACTCTAGTTAGACCAGAGACCTGGCAAAACTTTTAATACCTTTAAAACCTTAATGGGGAAGAGAAAGCAGGAAGGGGCCAGAGAAGGGGGGAAAAGGGGGGGAGAGACAGAAGCAGAGACACTGTGTGTGTGTGTGTGTGTGTGTGTGTGTGAGAGAGAGAGAGAGAGAGAGAGAGAGAGAGAGAGAGAGAGAGAGAGAGAGAGAGAAACCATCATCAACTATGGAGAAGGAGCCTGGGCCCCTATGTGTTACAGTAATAAAAAGGAACATTTATTGAACAGATCAGTTTCAGCCTGGCAATTTATCTCATCAACAGGGAGGAGGAAGAACTACACACCCTCCTTGTTGAGCAGGCAGGTGAGCACCCTCCATCCTGGCTTTTTGGAGGCTGGCCGGGAGCCTTGGCTGCATTTGAGTTGTGTTCACATTTTGTCAGCCCCATAAATCACCTTCACATCAAAAAACATTAAATAAGATAATTTTCCCCGAATAATGGACCAACGTTCTCAGCATTTTACCCTTCTGAAGACATAAAACAGCCCACATTCTCTCTTGCTAGCCAAATCAATCACTTTGCGTTTCGGCATCGGATAATTATTAGGTTCATATATTCCAAGACTCTTAATATTTCGATTGAAACAATGGAGGGTGATATCAGCTGGGTTAAACTAAAAAGAGATGGCCCAGATCATGAGAGGCAGCAGGTGGACAATGCAGAGCTTTCCCCCAAAGCAGTAAGAAAAGAAAAGTAGGAGGTGGCTCCCTTCCTCCCTCCATCCCCTTCCCCCACTCTGTGGAGGATTTATGGGAAAGGCATGGCTAAGGAAGTAGGGAGAGCTGGCTATCTGCACTGGTGGAAGGGGGAGGTGGGAGGGGGGAACACAGCAGGGAACTCAGATTTGCTTCAGTACCATAGTCAAGTCTAGTTTTTCAATAAGAAAGCTGCTGTCTGGGGCAGGTGTCCAGGCTGTTATGAACAAACACCTGGGTGTTAGGCTAACTTATTAAATTGGGCACTTACTGGCTCTAATTAAATTAGAGTTGGATTATAGAATGATAGAATGTTAAATCTCATGGACCGGCAAAAAGCATGCTAGATTTGGGGTCAGGATTTAGGTTCTTGGCTCTGCCGCTAATTAGTTATATGATCTCTCTTTGGTCCTCAGTTTCTTCTTTTGTAAAATGAGGAGGTTAGAATAGACCTCTGAGGGCCCTTTTAGCTCTCTAGGATCACTGTCATGTAAAGTTCCCATGCTACTCTTCCCAAGGCTCTGAGGGCCTTCTTCAACCTCTGCTCTGGCTTCTTTGAAAGCATTCTTCCCTCTTCCATGTTAGCTCACAAAATGGGCTTTTAGATACTCCTTGACCTCCATGCTTGAGAGCTGGGAAATCTCTAAAACCCATCCCAGAGGCATCTCATCCTGTAGTCCAGAAGAAGGTGATCGATCAGGCTGGGGCCCGTCCAACAGATCTTGGATAGAGTGGGAGGTACATTGGGCAGAGACTCTGGAGGACCAAGATTACTAGTTCAGTCTTTGCTACTGACTGTTTGATCTTGGGTAAATCACTTCAGTAAGTAAATTCAGCAAACTCTGGGTGTCTTAGCAGACCACACGCTCAATCTGAGCTGATGTGTGCCTCCAGCCAAAAAAAAAAAAAATCCCTAATGTCATCTTGGACTGAGTCAGAAGTAAAGGTTCTGGGGATAGGGAGGTGATAATCCTGCTGTACTCTGTCTTCATGAGCGCTCATCTGGAGTACTGTATTCTGTTTGGGGCATTTATAAATTAGAATTGGGACAACTAGATGACCCAATGGGTAAAGGGACCAGCTCTGAAGTAGCTGAGTTAAAGTCACTTTAGCCAATTGTCTTGCAAAAACGATGAATGAATGAATTGGACTGGCCAGAGGGGGAAGCACCCAGGATGGTGAAGGGCTTTGAGTTCAGGTCACATTAGAATTGGTTAAAGGAGACACAGAGGTGTTTAACCTATAAAATGGAAGACTGGGAGTTGAGGGGACAGGAGAGGTGATATTTTCTGTCATCAAGTATTTGAAGGATTGTTGTGAGGAAAACGTTCTCGACTACTGCATGTTCCCTACTGTCTGGACCCAGGAGTAACAGAATTTATAAAAATAAAAGTAAGGTTTGATGTTTTGGGAGGGAAAACTTCCTATCGTTTAGAGACATCTGAAGGTAGAATGAACTGCCTAGAAAGGTGGCGGGGTCCCCCTCCTTGAAGGTCTTCAAGCCGAAGCTAGATGATGCCTTGAGTCTGTTATACTATGGATTCCTTTGGGGTGGGGGTTGGACTGATGGCCACTGAAGTCCTTTTCCAGATCCAAGCCATGATTTGGTGCTTAAGTGTACAGAGCTGTGCATGTGTTGGGTGGCTGAGAGAGAGAAGAAACTGAGATGAGCAGTAGTCCCTGTCCGCTTAGAGCTTATGGTGTCAAACTCAAATAGAAATTGATCCCTGAGGGCTATATATTGACTTAGAAAAAACACAATATTCCTTTGAATAGTCCAGATGTGAGTTTGACATCTGGCTGGTGCATTAGACACTGAAATAATTATTAGAACACACAGGCTTATAAGAGCACAGTATGTTAGAGAAGTGCCGAACATGGTACCACGTGAGGTCTATGGGAAAGGAGAGAGTGGAAGAGGCTGAGGAAAACGTTTCAATTCAAATTGAAAATAAGGGCAGAAATTCAACGGGTGACAAGAGGCAAAAGAATGAGCAAAGGCCTAAAAGTGGGAGAGCTCAAAGAAAGTTGTCCAGTTTAGCTGGCAGGATCTTTGAGGATGAAAGTAAAATGAGATACAGCTACAAAGGCAGTGTAACTCCAAGTTGAAGGCCTGGAATGCTAAGTAAAGGCCACCAAATTTGATCTAGGATCTTCTCCATCAGGGTGAAAGCTTCTGTCAAAAGACTTTACCCATACTTTAAGCTTTCTAGATAATGTCACTTCCTCATGTGTGGTTGGTTACCTCTTCCACAACTTCCTTGTTATGGTACTCTGAACACATGATTGAATAGACTCCGACATTGTTCCTGGATGGGGTATTTCAATCTACTCCTCTTTAGTCCCACTCACCATTTTTGTAACTTTTCTGACCAAAATGCTCCTCCCTGGTCGTGGCTCTCCTATGAGTTTTCCCCTATTTAGGAGGGGCTCCTTAAGGGCAGGCGGCAGTCTCTTTGATTCTTTGTTTTAAGAGGATTTTTCATTCTTTCATTAGAGAATAAAGACTTTGCAGCAGAGAAGGGATGCAACTATCTCTGTATAAGAAAGATTTCAGGCAGTCCTCTGGTCCTCAGTTTCCAGCTCTGTATAAGCAAAAGAGTTGGCAGCTCATCCATTTCACTGCGAACAAGGTCATTCTCATCAGAGACACTGTTGCCTTGGGGTATCTGCATTGTAGTCACAATATAATTCATAGCTTCTCAATTAGCAACTTGGAAACTATTGCCAGAAATGATGTCATATAATGGAAGTGAGGATCGTTTATTTGCCTTCATTAATTTTCCAGGGTTTAAAATCTATGGAACTTGATCTTTAAAAAATTATCTGCTAAACTTGAAAGAACATTTACTCTTTATCCCAAAATCTACTCATCCAATTCTGAGAGATCTTGCCATGACAATTAATAAAAAAAAAATAATAAGCAACTGGGGAGAAGAGGACTTTCTCTTCCCAAGGACACTCTCGAGGACATACAAAAAGAAGTTGACAAGGTTACAAAACACAAAGGTAGCGTTGTTACAATGCTTTGCCAAGACATGGGTTTTTTACGGAGCAAATGCCTCACAGGGTTGATTTGTAAGAGATGTTGACATGGAGCCTAGTTGAGCAGCTGTCAATCGGTCTATTTTTTTATTTTTATTTTTGGGTGATGCAATTAGGATTTGAACTCGAAGCACCCATTCTGAAGTCAGGAGGACTTATCTTCTGCACCATCTAGTTACCCCTTCGCGTAACTTTAAAAGAAGGAGAACTATTTAACCTTTAACCATCCCTAAGATAATTGGCTCTGATATCTTGAGACGTATCTCATCCAATCTTTTCATTTTATAGATGAGGAACAAGCCTAGAGAAGGGAAATAACTCAGAGTCACAATTTGAACCCAGGGTCTTTTAATTCATGAGCCAGTACACTTTTCTAGCATACCCCAGTTTAACTAGGGCAGGGTAACTGGAGTTCTGCTCTGAGACTCTGCCATCCAAGGGTGACATTGCCCCCCCCATGCCCCTTAACCCCAAGGTTCCAGAGTTATGGTTGCATCTTTCATGGGATCATGGAGCCTTTTGACCGTGGATTCTCTCTGTATGCAATGTTCAATATCCAATGCGAGCTCACAGTGGAGTCAAAGGCCAATGGCATCTCTGCTGCTTCTTTCCCCCCCCAGGGCCCTAAGACCTGGTATGGATCAGTAAGGGAGACGCCTCAATTCTGAAATTTGAAATGGATAGTGATTGGGTATCGTCAAGAGGTATGCTGGGAAGTGTTTAACAACTAGCTCCCAAGACACAGGTGGAAGATGAATCAGCATCGTTAACATTTTCTCTATCACTTTATTAAGTCTAGAGACAATCAACAAAACAATAAATCAAGCCCCTATTTGTGGCATTTGTTCATTTCTAAGGTGTAAAATGCTCACCCTGAATATCTAGCATTTGCCTGCTGGAGCCTGGTTTTGACCAATTTAACTGAATTTGACAATCTATCAAATGCTTATTATTTACAATAAGCATTTTTGCCATCAGGACTATATCTAAGAAGTTGGCATTAATCAGGTTCAAGGTGGGGGGAAAAATATTGGCTTTGGGGTTGGAATGTCTTGGGTTGAATCTCACGTCTGCTGCTATTTATTACCGGTGGGGCCTTGCTAAAGCCACTTAATTTCTCTGGGCCTCAATTTTCTTTGCAAAATGAGGGAGTTGTTCATTTGTGTCCTTTTACAGTTTTAATCCTATGGTCCCAAACTTTTGGGGGCACAGGAATATGTAAAACATGAGGGGCTTCTAGCTGGAACCCCCAGACCCCAAATGGGGAGATTCAGTGAGATTACAGCTCTTTATCATGGTACATGTGTGTAAGTCAGTGGAAAAATTGTTTATTTGAATCGGGAGACCTGGGGTCAAATTCCAGCTCTGCTTTTTACCACCTGTGTGACTATAGAACGTGTCCCTTTTCTCTGTCAGATGAACAAGGTCGGTCTAGGGTAGTGGCGGCATTCTATCTCTGTGGGCTGCATCTTGTTCTTTCATATATGACTCTTAACTAACACATTGAGAATTTTCTTGGGAAAGACACTGGAGCGGTTTGCCTTTGCCTTCCCTGGCTCACTTTATGGAGAAGGAAACTAAGGCAAATAAGGTGGAGTGTGCCCAGGGTCACACAGATAATAAGTCAGATTTGAACTCAAAAACAATCTTCCTTCTTTCAGGTCTGGTACTCTACCCACTGCAGCAGTACCTAGCTGCCCTGCATGAAAGAGTTGTCTATTCCAATTCATATCTAAAAAAGAAATTCTTTTATGACAATCTTGGTGAATGGTCATTTGACCTTTGCTGAAAGATGTCCAGTGCAAGGGAACTCACTCCTTCCTGAGACCTCCCACTTAGGAATAGCTCTTAGTTCAAAATCCCATTCAAAATAACTCCAGAATGCATAAGGTAGTCAGACGTCAGTCTGCCAAAGTACATTCAATACTTGGATATATTCAATTACAAGATGCTCCTTAAAGAAATAAAAAAAAAAAAACAACTCAAATAGCTGTAGGAATATTGAGCCTGCTGGGCTGGGCCAAGAGAATAAAGAATTACAATAGGACTAAAATTTAATTTACAGCTTTATCTCTATACCAATTAAGTTACCAAAAGAGTACTTTAAAGAGCCAGACAAAATAATAACAAAATTCATGTGAAAGAACAAACGACCTAGAATATCAAGGGAAATAAAGAAAAAATTAGCAAAGAAGGGGAATATGACTTCCAGACTTTTAGCTATGTCATAAAGCAGCTACCATCAAAACCATCTGTTACTGGCTAAAAAACAAGTACAGATCAATGGGAACAGACTAGACAACGAAGGATTAGAAGTAATTGAACTTAATTTGGCATTTGATAAACAGAAAACCATAAATCACCTAGGAAAGGACTCCCTTTTTGATAAAAAAAAAAAAAAATACTTCTGGAAAAATTGACAAGTAGTCTGGCAGAAATTAGACATTGACGAACATTTTGTACCATATTCCTGAAAATCAAATGTTCAACCTGAACATTAAAAGATCATACCATTAAAAATAAAAAGTAAAAGAGGAACAAATCCCTTGATTTTTCACAGTTGTGGGTAGGGAGTGAGTACTTAACCAAAGAAGAAGGGAAAGAGGCAATTGCAAATAAAAAAATAGATTATTTCAGTTGCATGAAATGGAAAAACAAACAAAATTTAGGTAACTGACATCATAGCAGTAGATTAAGAAAAATGTCTGCATATGGAGTATCTTTAATAAATGTTCAATATGCATGATAAGCAACCGAGGGAAATTATATGACGCTAAGCCATTCCCTAATAAATAAGTGGTCAAAGAATATGAATGGAACTTCTCAACAATTTTAAGCAATTAACAATCTTATGAAAAAAATATCCCAAAGCATTACTTAAAAGGAAACATACAAATGAAAACAACCCTGGGGTTTTACCTAATCCCCAGCAAATTGGCAAAAATGGTACTAGTCACTTTGAAAGGGATGTGAAAGGACAGGTTCACTGACGCATTGTTGGCTGGGCTGCGAATTAGCTACAAGAATTCTGGAAAGCAATTTGGAATTATGTAAACGAAATAATGCAAAAAAAGTTTCTAAGAATATCCGAAGACTTGGATAAAGATTTCTTTGCTGACTTTGTACAGACCAAAATATTTATTGTAGCACTTTTGTGGTAGCAAAAAACAAACAAAAAAAAAACTGGAAACAAAAACTATGCCTACTTATTAGGGAAGGACTAAACAAATTGTGATATGACTGTAATGGAATATTATTGCTGCATTGTAAGAAATGACAAAGGTTCTGAATACAGAGAAATATGGGAAAATACATGAATTGATACAGAGGCAAACAGCCAAGAAAAATGACAAACACAATAACTAAAACAATGGAAATGGAAAGGACAACCCCAAAACAGTTGAAAATAAATTCTGTGAACTCATGAACAACAGGCTTGAACCCAAAGACTCACTTTGAAGAAAAGGTGGGACTCCATAGGTGTACAACATTGTATAGAACATTAGATTTTTCCAATATGTTGATTGGTTTTGCTGATTTCCCTTTAAAAGAAAAATCTTTGTTCTAAGAGATGGCTTTAGACAATGAGAAGGAGGAACTTAAAGGGGAATTATCAGCATAGTTCTTTTTTTAAAAGATGGCGCTAAAAATCTTTTATAAAGAAAAAGTTCTTGCTGGAAACAAGCTTCTATTAATTAGCCTCTATGCTTTCCAAACTACTCTTGCTATCTGCTTCACCTTGGACATGTCATTAACCCCTTCCTCACCTGCTGCATGAGAGGAGTGGGCAAGATAGTCTCCCAGATCTCTTCCAGCTCCAAATCTCCTGTTTAGGAAAGGTACACATTTGCATCATCTCCAATTCAATCTAGTTGAATCCTGACATTTTGCAGCAGAGTTATAGATTGTCAAGTATTGCTCCCCTGCCTAGCCACAAAGGGTAGAAGTGTAGTACTTGGGAAATTGACTTCCCTAAGTTTCTGGAAGACCCTGAATGGGCCAGTTAGCTTTACTCTGTCTCCCTGCTATTGAGCAAACCCCAGATATTAACCTCTCCTCTTACAAATGGGACAAAGTGCGGGGAGGTATGATTCACCACATATACGTTCCTCCTGAAGCCAATTCCAGATAGAAACAATCCTTCCACCCGAACAAACTGCCCTTCCTGCCCTCTTTTCACCCAGGCTAGACTAGGCCCTAGTACTTTTGAAAAGTTTTGTAGAAGAACACTTTGAAGCCTTCAGGGAACAGCCTTTTGTTGCAGCCTTTTGTTTTCAGAAGGAGAAGGAGGGAAGAAATTGTCTGATGTTTCCACCCTACCCAAAATTAATTCAATCAGCTTACTTTCCTTCAGAGGCCTCCCTGAAACCAGAAGCGCCAGAAAGAACTGAAGAAGAAAGGGTTGGAGTGGGGGGCCAGCCATAGGTAATTATGGAACACTTTCAAAGACGGGAAGTGTGCTCAGAGCCCTGCTAGTGAATGTTAGGCCCGTAATTGGAGAGAGCCAGAAGAGTTATGGGAAAATAGGCGAACTGTTCATGGCTCTGGGGTCTGAATCTTCAATTCCCTCCCAAGATTATATTGTTAAGTTAGAGCCTTGAGTCAAGATAACTGATTGGTGGCTGCCTCTCCTCCTCCAGACTTTTACTTAGAAGACTGGAAGGTAGCAGGAGGGGGGGAGGCAGAAAAGCTTCTGGCAGACTAGGCCTTTTAAAGTTTGTTCTAGGAGGAAAAACCCCACAGTGCTCCTGGACACTCTCCTCCAAGAACCAACCAGGGATAAAACAGCCCATGATTCAGAAATATTGTATTTGATAGAATTTGACCTTCAAAGCTTTTCATCATAGACTACTCTATGCTGGAGCAGGCTGGGGGCAGAGGGAGGGGGTGCTGCCAGATGAATCTGGCTTTTAGTCAGATCCCTGCCCTAGCTCCTTACACTCACTTGAATGCCCCAGCATGACCACCTGCTGCAGAGAGCTACTCTCCCCAGCATTCAACTGACCCCACGTTTACCCATCAAGGGCACACAACTGCATTGACTCACTCTTCGCTCCCAATTGATCACTTGTTGAAAACACTGACTCCAAACAGCCCTCTTCACTCCCTAAATCCCAATCGGACACACAAGCCCCACATCCACATGTGCCTTTCCTTCCATCTCGTCAGCTTCCAGCACCCCAACTGGCTCCGAAATTGCCACCCACCATTCAGCAGCCCTGAGGCTGCTTCCTGATGCTCCCAAATTCCAGGCCCACACCTGCCAACGTGGGCTTCCTCCTGCGGCAGCTTTGGCCACAATGGCAGATGGGTAAGAGAACCTCCATAAATGGGCACATCTAGGTCTTTCTCTGTCCGGGAGCTTCTGTAACTTTTTCCATTTGCAACCTCTTTTTGCCTCTGATATTTTGGTGACCCTGGGTATGCAGATATATGAAATAGGAATACAAATCAAACATTTACTGAGCATAAATCGGAATTCCACATCCCTCACATCTAGTTATGGCACTCCATAAGGGATCATGAACCCAGTTTCTTAAACTTTATCCCATTCCTATATTCTAAAGGATTCTGAGCTTCATATTGCCAGAAGCGGGCTCAGGGGCAAGCAATTTACTCCTCCTTCTAGATCCCTACCAGACAGAAGGCAGAGGGCATAACTGGAGTATGCATTAGTATTAAGCAGCCCTCCAAGAGGCAACTGAGTGGGGGCGGGAAGGGGGGGGTCCCTTAGGAAGGATAGTTACTGGAAATGGTTTATAGAGAACAGTCAACACTAAAGAGGTAGACCACCAACCCAAAGCCGGCTGTAATTGCACACCACTGAGCAGAAGACGACTATTTTGTTACCCCAAGGGACATGCTAAATTCCTCCCCTTAACTGAGGAAAGAGCCTGAGAAGAGGAGTGTCCACAGGGGGAGGGATGCTTTCATATTTGTCATTGGGAAAGGCATACAGAAAAGTCTGATGATGAACCAAATCCATATGGAGGTGGCGGAACACTGGGACCCTTAAGAAGGAAAGGGAGTAATTGTTGACAATGGATTATGTTAGCCAAAATCCTGATGCCTTTTTGGGGGAAAGGGAGTAGGGGGAGGACGACAGGTATTGAGATGTTTGCTTAATGAAACTCATGCTTGGGGAAGTCTCCAAGGCTCAGGAAGAAGTGACTTTGATGTCTGGATCTCCCAGGGAATTTTCCCTGTGTATTCTGACACATAGGAAAATATCATAAGCAGTATTTGCTTTCCCCCTTCTCTCCTCAAACTCTTACATTGGGGCTGTAATTGGTACCTTTCCCAGTGATAAGGACTCAGTTTTTCAGTACCTTGAGAATCTGTGATAAGGTCCCAATTGCCCTCTACTGAATAGTTGTTTGAGTCTTTGAGCTGGAAGAAACCCCATTCCAATCCCCCAATTTTATAAACAGTAAACTGATACTTTATTAAAGATTTGGGTCCAGATCCCAATTCCAAACCTAGTGCACTTTGTACCATGCAAAAGTACCTCCTGGGATTGTAACCCATCATCACCTTCAAGAGTCTCAGATAGAAAGCTTTAAGCCTTCTCAAAGTACATCTTTTCTTCATTTGAAAGTTAACCCAATGAAATTGGATTAAGACTATATTATTATGCAGTCTTATCCCTGTTTTATGGATGAGGAAACTGGGACTGGAATAAATGAGCCCCCCCAAAAAAGGGCTCTGTAGAGAGTTGCCCACATAGTTTGCAATAATATACTTTGATCTCTGTACCTTATTGGGCTTCCTGGATCAGAGCTGCCAGAATGACTGGACTGCAGCTGATGTCTGTATTGACTAATTTGTCATACTTTCCACCCAGTCCTAATACCTTTCTCTTAGAGCCTCCAGCAAGCTTTTTATTCAATATATCCAATTGACCCCTCAAGTTACAGAGAGGGCCCCGCTATTCTAATATCCCTGCCCTCAGTGTTCATTTCCTGCACAACGTTCAGAACTAGACGTTGCTGTCAATTTCTTAGCCACCTGTGGAGGTCCTCCTACCACAACTTTGCTTTGGGAACTGGGAAAATGTGCCTAAGAAGGGAACTCATTAGATACTGTGAAGGTTAGGTGCTGGGGGCTTATACTTAGAAGACCCTACTGCTGAGAGGAGAGAGGCACGGACCCCAGAAATAGAACAAAAATATCCGTGTACCCCCTACTGAGAGAATGAAATGTGCTGGAATCATTGCCATTTTCCAGATAACTCCCTACCATGTAAGTGCAGCGATTCCTGGGCCTTAATTATCTGGGCTATAGTTGGCTTTTCTGATACTCAAATTTGAGAAATCATTCTTGAAAGTACAGCTCGGATACAAATTCCTACATGAGGAAATTAGCAATCCTCCCCAGTTCCTAGTTCTCTCCCTCTAGCAATTCCTCTCTACTATCGTGTCCATCTTAATAGATGCAGAAAAAGCTTTTTGACAAAATGACACTCATTCATATTAAAAATATAGAAAGCATAGGGATAAATGGAGCTTGCCTTAAAATGATAACCAAATCTATCTAAAATGGGGATGTCTATATTGGGCATAAACTAGAAGTCTTCCCAGGAAGATCAGGGGTGAAGCAAGGATGCCTATTTTTACCACTATTATTCGGTATTGTGCTTGAAATGCTATCTGTGGTAATAACAAAGAAAAAAATGAAGCAATTAGTTTTGTTTCTTCATTATCTGTTCTATCACTAATTGCTGATCCTAGAGAATCAACTGAAAAACTAGTTAAAATAATTGTTAGTAAAGTTGCAGGATAGAAAAAAAAAAACCTATATAAAGCATCACCTTTGTCTCACTAAGAAAGTCTAGCAGCAAAAGATAGAAAAAGAACTGATTTTAAAAAAAAAAAAAGTTTTAAACAATACAAAATGATTGCTAAGACAAACCCGGAAACTTAACACTTATTAAAATATTTTTATGCAAATAAAGTCAAAGCTACATTCAGTCTGTCCTTGTTTAAAGGACATAAGCTCTACCATCAGTTGATCCAGGGACGACATCCATGGGACACTGATGGGAAAAAGTCCAAGCTGGAATTCTGCCTTTGTGGCAATTTCGAGAATGTCTCAAGTTCTAAACTAGCTTGATGATTTATAGTTGGCCATTTATAGATAGTGAATAAGTTTCAGAAACGCTCTTTCTGTGCAACAGCATTTCTGTGTTGGGTCCTTTTCTTACTTGGTCTAAAGCCTATGATTCACTGATTTAAAATTGTTTTCATTTAAGTATCTGGGCATGTTGTCAATTACTTTCAGTAAAGACTCGAGGTGACTTGATTTAGTCACTTAGGCCACCCTAACACTGTGTATTCTCCCAGTGCTATATGCACATGGTGAATTCCTGGTGAAGGCTTGTTGACTACTTGCCCCTGCTAGAAAGTCATGTTTTCATTGGCATCCAGGAGCAAGTTGGTATCTTGTACCCTCTTTGTAGATTCCACCTGTTCTGGCTTTATCCTGCCTCCTGAAACTTCATGGAATGTCTTCTTTCATGTGCCATTTCAGTAGTTAAGTTGGGATCAACTAGTCAATCACCCACTTAATTAATCAGCACTACAAGCCCAAATCGCCATCTTAGATTGCTACATTCTGGGCTGCCAAGCAATCAGCTTGAAACGGCCTGGCATGTAGCCCACTGTCATTGCTAACAAAGCTCAGTATGGTGGAAAGAAATGGCCATGGCCTAGTGATGAGGACATTGGAGTTGGTTAAAACCAACAGCCTTGGGTGCAAGCCCAAAACTGCCACTTTTAACTGTTATTGTGTGGCCATTGGCAGGTCCTTTATTCATTTTGGGCCTATGTTTTCCCCTCTGTTAAACGAAGGAGTAGGACTAAATTATTTAAACTTCTTTCTAGTTCTCTACTATAGCTAATCTCAATACTACCTCCCATTTCAGAGGATGTAGCTGTGGGCTAGAGCAACTAGGTGGCCCAGTAGACAGTGCCAAGCCCCTGGCGTCAGGAAGACACTCCCCTTCCTGAATTCAAATCTGGCCTCAGACAGTTAGTAGGTGTGTGACCCTAACCAAGTCACTTAATCCTGTTTGCCTCAGTTTCTCAGATGGAGAAGAAAATGGCAAAACCATTCCAATATCTTTTCCAAGAAAATCCTAAATGGGGCTACAAAGAGTCAGGTATGACTGAAATGACTTTAGAATGAACAACAAATAAAACCCACTAATAGATGCTTTTTGTATTCACCCTGACTTGGCCCGTCTCCTTGTTCTCACAAACGGTTTCAATTTGGTTTCATTGTATAAAATGGTACCAGTTATAGACTCATTTGGGCTGAAAAGCATCCTCTCTAAAAATACTGATGCCTAGGCAGATCAGGGAGAACCATGAAGGGGGGATAATAGTTTGGGAAGAGGGCCAATTCATTTCATGCCTAAAATGGTTTAATAGTGCCCGGTGGTATTTTCATGGGCACACACACACACCCATAGAGTATAACCAGGAAGACCAACCCAACCTATTTATCTAGAATTGGGAGTGTGGGGCTTTGGCAGACTCATCACAATCAAGAAGAGAAAGCACCAACCATTAGTCTGGCAGTTAGATTGAACTCATAAACAGATTCCTACCATTGAGAAAAACATGCAGCCAGCAACCCATCATCTTTTAGGGAATGAGCAGAGGAAAAAAGCCCGCTTAAAAACGACCCCATGTTCAAGTCTGGATTTAAAAGTGTCCTGTGGAAAATTCAAATGAGAGTGTCATTAAGAGAGCTTAAATGGGCTCAGCAGGTTGCATGGCCCTCAGGTCCTTAAAAGGATGATGGGAGTAATGTTTGTAGCAATTCTGTTCAATCTATTACATTTCTTCATTTTCTGTCCTGGATGGTGGCAAGCCCAAGTGGGATACTCTGGGAACATAGGGGTGTTGTGTGAGCTGTCAGATTCCCAAGTGAGGCAGCAGACTGGTGTTCTTTTCAAAGTTTTATCGCTCTTCTTTTTCCATAAGAGCTGGTTTTAGATTTCACACTGCTTCTCCCCTTACCCCCACCCTGGCTCCCTGCCCCTGTTGGTGAGCCTTCACAGGCTTCTCTCCTAAAAGGCAATAAGCAAAATTGCTTGGTAAGAGCAGGTATGGCCTTTTGGTCCCTATCACCCCCAGCCTCAACAACTGAAAAGGAAGAGGTTGCATTTAGAACAGGTGACTTGTGATTGCCAATACCTTCAGAGACTCAGTGTTGGGGAAATTCTCATTGCAGTGGAGCCACAAGTGCCCAAATGCCCTATGTGTACAACCTTGTAAACACTTGTAGGAAATGGCCTGTGAGAAGAGAAATTGGGGGAGATTCAAGATGGTCCTTCATCTTGGAATTGGCTTCCTTTCCTCTCACTTGCCTAAATCAAGATGGTGTTGACTTATAATTTTTCTCCTCTAATTATATTACTTTCCTCCTGAAAAGCCCACATAGTACAATAGTGGGGAGGGAGGGCTTAATCTAGAGTCCAGAGAACCTGACTGGGAACTCTAGCTCAGTTCCTTTGTTTGTCACCTTTGGTAAGGAACTTGAGGTACTTTGCTATGTAAAATGAGCAGTTTGGGCTAGGAGCTCTGAGATCCCTTCTGGCTCCAGCTCTAGGATCCTGAACTGCAGGACTTGGTCATCAGCATCCAGAGGTGTCACCATATTGACATTGGCCAACCCCTCTGGAATTATGCTTATTTATCATCCATATCTTGTTCTTAGGGAACATGCAGATCCTTCTGGACTCCAGAAGGACATTGAAAGCTACCTGATGTCAAAATGTATGGGTGGCCTGAGGGATTTCTTGAACGTGCTCTTGACTACAAGTCTAGGTGGTTGAGTTGAAACTAGTAAAAAAAAAAAAAAAAAAAAATCCTAATCTGACAGGTTCTCACTGTCTGCTTCCTTTTTCATTTTGCAACTTTTATATACTACATGATATCAACAATTTCTTTAATTTGTTTCAACATATGATAGGCACCTATTGTATGCAGGATAGTGTGCTGGGTGTAAGGGACTTACAAAAAGAAAATAAAACTGCAATCTCCACCTTTAAAAGAGATTATTAACTAATAGTGAGGGTAAGACAAGGGACCTGCTTCCAATAAATCTACAATATTAAGTGTAATGTATGGCAGGTGAAAGATGGAATGACTGAGGCAACAAAGGTTGATCTTTTGAACATGGGACTTGCCCAAGAGATCTGGCCCGGACCTCCTCGTTTAGGCCTGGACCCCAAATACAAGGGGAGATGGACTTTTTTTTATATTTAGAACAAAGTCAATTACTTAAAAGGAAATAATACAAGAATAGGTGATTTGGAGAAAAGATTATTGGGGACTCTCCAAGTTGGGAAGGGAAAGAGTGAACAGGTGCAATTTCCTGAAATCAGAAAAAGAAATGTCCCATTCCCTCTGTAACTAACTTGTGATAACCAAAGGAACATGGAAATAAGTTTTTCAGGTAAAACATATGGGTTGCTTGAGATGTATAGTTACAAGAACACTTTCTGCATCAATATTTTGAGTCTGAACAGGGGGTCTGGTCAGTGTAGCTGTAGGCCTTTAGTTAAGAGTCTCTAAGCAGCAAGTGGAGATGATCCGGCTTCCCAGCCATGCAGAATTAGGTTCAAACAATGCAATAAGGTTTTCTCCCAATTCCCACAATTGAAGAAAGTTTTCTCTCAAGACAAAGATTGGACTAGATCCATAATCGAGAGGGAAGTGAACTAGCACTAGAATTGAGTCACAAGATAAGTCAGTGTGGTTCACTCAGTTTCCACGATTAACTCCTTCTTGTCCTAATTCCCCCAACTGGAGAAGTCAGAAAAGGAGAAGGGATTGCTGACAATGGAATTGCTTCTTGCTAGAAGAAATAGCAACTAGGAAGAAAGAGAATAGTTATAACTGGCAAGTTCCTTGACCTTTGCAGATGCAGGAGAGCAGCAGGAAGGGCCAGTAGGAGAGAGTGATGAGATGGAGGAACAGTGAGTAGGCCATTTGGACTAGAACAAAATGACATGAAGGGGATATTTAGTTAGCCTGGAGAAGGGAGAGCTGAACCAAAGCGGGAATCGGGAATCTAAGGGTCTTGGATCTGAAGGATTAGTCCAGTTCTACTTAGCTGAAGAGGCTAGAACTAGGAGCAAGAGCTTGATCAACCAAGAAGCAAGCATAGGATTGAATAAAAGAACAACTACCTAATAAGTAGGGTATAATGGGCTGAGGCTTGAGTTGATGCACTGAGGCCCCAAGCACGTGAGGCTAAATAGTAATTGGACTATACTCTATTAATATACATGCTTGGATAAAGAATGGTCCCTGCCCACTCTCCGTGCAAGTCCTGATGTGTTGTATAGGAGATGATGATTTGGGTGGGTGGAGGCAGAGAGAGAGAGAGACAGGAAGAGAAGCTGGGAGAGATTGGGCCTGGGTTCCATACTCCTAGCTGCTGGTCGTGTGGCTGCTGGTCTAGCTAGCTTCTTGACTCAGCTGCACACATTGCTATCGCCCATTCTCTTCCACCTCCGATCCTTCTTCACTGAGAATAAAGACTGACGATTTTCCCCTAACCTGAATTCCTGACTCCGGCTGATTTTAAAATATGGTGGTCTTCACAGTAGGGTTATCTCAAAGTAGAATGAATTCTCTCAGGAGGGTAGTAGCTTCCACTCCATTCCTCCCTTACTGGGGAATCCAAAAGATCATATAGATCCAGAGCTTGATTGTGACTTCAGAGGCCACTTTTTTCCCCACTCTACTCATTTTACAGAAGAAAAGACTCTGGTTCCAATAGGTTGTGACCTGTGACCAAAATCACCCAGCTAGCAGGCAATGGAGATGAGATTTGAACCCAAATCCTCTGACCCCAGAGCTAGTGTTCTTATGATTCTATCACACTTCTTCCTTGTCTGTTTTTTGGCAAGGCAATTGGGGTTGTGACTTGCCCAAGGTCACACAGCCAATAAGTGTCAGGTGCCCAAGTTGGATTTGAACTGAGGTCGTGACTCTAGATCTAGTATCCTATCCGCTATAGCACCACAGAGCTGCCCCTGCCGCCTTGTCCTTTGCGTAAAGGCCGGGCGACCATTTGGGTATATTGTAGTGAAGCAAGCCCACTCTCCACAAAGGCTGTTTCAAACTTTTACCTCTTACCCCCTCTGTTCTTTCCTTATCAGCTCCATGCCATTTGGTATAAAAGCCACCCCAAATATCCTTCCTTCATCAAACTAAACTTGTCACATCCCGATGGCCCCATGACCATCAATCTCAACGATTTGGTCTTCCAAGTCTTTGTTGGCTCTAAGTGGGTACATGAAGAGAACTTGGAGCAAAAAGTAGTTTAAAGTAATTGAAACAAAATGTGAGCAGCAATGAGTGATGCTGTTCCTGAAAGAATATTTCTAATGAAAGCTATTTTGCAGTCTCAAAAGGCTTTCAATGATTGAATTGGAACTGGCAAAAAAAAAAAAAAGGCCTGAAATTGTCATCCGCAAGACTGGAGAATTAAGTCTTCATCTCAAGCACAAGGACATTTTCATTAATTTGTCCTTTGATCTGGTAGTTAATGAAAAGCTGTATTAAGTGAGAATTTGTTTATAGAATAATGCTTCCTCTTTGGTTTACCTGATTTAAATGGAGATGTTTCCCACAGGGTGGGGGTGATGGGAGAAATATAATAAAGACACATTATAGAAGCCAGGAAACCTTTGAAAATTGCATTAAATAGAAGGGGGGAAACCCTCCTAACTTTCTGATGCAATATTGACGAAAATACTTAACAGAAGAACAATGTCTAAAAACCTCATGATAGGTGGGGGTGGCGGAAGCTGGTTGTAGCTGGGAGAGAAAGGGCAAAGTATGAGTTCCAGGAAGGTTCAACCACAGATAGCAATCCCAATTGTGTGTGGGGGGGGGGGGGGGGGGGTTTAGAGATTGCAGGTATAGGAATCCAGAGGGTGCTTACTTAAATAATCCTTGGTCAGATTGAATTCATTAGGAAGAACAGGGATGTGGGGGAGTGATACTAAAATAGGGTCTGGAGCATAGAGAACAAAGAAGGGTTCTAGCTTAGAGGACCATGTTCTAGTCAGGAGCCCAGTCAGCAGTTCTGTGCCCGTGTACCATGCCTTCCTTGAAGTCAGCAGAGCTGTGGCCCCAGGGGTTTTTCTTTCTCCCCAAGTCAGCCATAGAATCTTAGCTTTGAAAGGAGCCTACCTCAATGGGCATCTAGTCTCCACTGTGTTCTTCCAAGTTCCCCAAAGAATCCTTGTGATTACCCATTCACAGGAGGCGCAGTAGTAGCTTCCACTCCATTCTTCCCTTACTAAGGAATCCGAAGGATCATAGATCCAGAGCTGGATTGTGACTTCAGAGGCCATTTTTTTTTCCATTTTACAGATGAAAAGACTGGTTCCAGTAAGTTGTGACCTATGACCAGTCAGGCAAGGGAGATGAGATTTGAACCCAAATCCTCTGACTAGCCTTACTTTGAAAATTTGTAGTGAAGGGGGACTCGGCACCTCATAGAGAAGGCCATTTCCACTTTTGGGTAACCCTCGTTACCCAAGGAGTCATCCCTTCAGATAATTAACAATGGTTAAAGATAAACCTATCCAGTTTCCTCAACCATATCTAGTATGGTATGGATTGGAGGCCCTTCGCCATTCTGTTTGGCCTCCCTTGGAGGTCCTCAGGCAAGCCCTGGAACAGCCTGAGCCTATAGATGGGAGGGAACTAGTGACCCCAGCTGAGAGATGATGAGTATAGAGGGGAATGTTGGTGAGGGAGACAGATGGGTTAATCCAACTGAAAAACACCCTATCCAAAAAGAATGTACCAGAAGCTGCAGTTTCACCAAGTGAATCATGCAGAAGCACTTGGAATGTCTTTTGAGTGGCCCTTCCTTCTTGTACAGCTCCGGCTGACATGAACTGCTCTCAAAACCTTAAAGCTGCAGCCCTGATTAGGCTCATTTTCAATAAGAACATAAAAATATACTTCTAAATTGCAACTGTATTCATGATGAGTGGCTCGTGATATATGGCCAAGAACTGGATAACTGTGAAGAAACTTGGTTAGTTAAAATAAAAGTTCGCTCTATGCACTTATTTAAAGGGAGAGCTTGCCTGGGTATAGTGAGAGAGAAGGGGCAGAATGCCCAGAACCCCCCCTTGCCAGTCTGGACAGCTGGGGAAGTGTGAAATAAACAGCTGGATTGTTGGTGTTGGCCTTCATTCCTGCTCCCTAACCAAAAGAAGCCCTGGTAGCCATTCACAGTGATCTGGAGCAAGGTCCTCCCCTCACTGGGCCTTGGTTTCCCTTTCTGGAAAGGACAGAGGAGAAACTGGGTGACTAACATGTAAAATGAAAACTTTCATTTTTAGAGCTAGAAGAAGCCTTAAAAATAATTTACACATAATAAAATAAATAATAAATAAAATTAAAAAACAACAGTCCAAAGAGGAAACTGAGGTAGTGGGGTATCTACTTAGCTTATGATCTTAGATTAAGACATTTCATTTCTCAGGTCTCGCCTTCCCTGGTAAAATGAGGAGTTTGGACTAAATGCTCTCCAAAGTTCCTTCCGCCTCAAATTCTATGATTTAACTTAGGAGTGAAGAACAGGAGCCTCCTAGAAGGTTTGATGTTTCCTAACTGGAAATGTGACCTTAGAGACCTCCTAACACTAACCCAGGAGTTGTTAACTTTTTCTGGGTGAGGTCCCACCCCAAGTGACAGTCTAGGGAAATCTTTGGATGTCCGTCCCCCAAGTCATATTTCTAACTGCCTAACATAAAATACATAGACGATTCTGCAGGACTGATGATAGAAAACGCTATCTACCTCAAAGATAGAACTGATGGACTCTGAATGCAAATTGAAGAAGACTATTTTCGCTTTATCTTTTGTGTTTTTTTTTTCTTTTGGTCTTTCTCCTTTTGTAATATGACTAATACAGAAATAAGTTTTACATAATTGCACGTATATAATCTCTGTCAAATTGCTTACCGTCATGGCGAGAGGGGAGGGAAAGGAGAAAGGTAGAAAATTCAGACCTCAGAATTTTATAGAAATTTATGTTAATGGTACTGAAATTGGAAATTGGAATTGGAAAAAATAAAAATCTTGGGGAGAAAAAAAACATAGGATTACAAAGAAAACCAATTCTATTGAAATAGACATTTTTTTTCCAATTCAAGTTCACAGGCCTGAAATCCAATCACGAGGTCCATAGACCAGATATTGCAGATATTCACATCAAGACCCAGAAAGTTGTATTGACCTGTCTGTGATCATAAAGGTAATAAGCAAAGCTCCAAAATGTAGAGGTCATGAGCAAAACCCATGTCTAGTGTTCTTTCTGAGACACAAAGCCACATCTCCTCTCAAGTCACTGTCCTTCACCTGCTGAGGTGCAGGATGAAATAGATTTCTGATTCCGGTTTTTGTACTACCCCCATTTACTATTGAGTTTGTATGAAATTTAAACCTTTTGCAAGCATTACAGAGACATGCAGGGATGGTAAACACTCAGGGAGTCCACAGCGTTCCTGAATGCCACCTGAACCACATTAAAATGTCATCAGGGAAGATTGAATAAAATAAATAAAAATAGAGCCAAACATGATGTTAATATATGATTTTCTAAGCCAGTGTGCTCTAGCAGGGATCCTTATATTCTATTTTGAGTTGTACACTGCTATTTGAGAATCATCTTTTTCCCTCTCTCATTTCCTTCCTGTCTTCTTCCTTCCTTCTTTATTTCAATTGACAGCATGACCTATGGTACAGGGTGCTAGATTATTGGAAATTGGTGGATCTGGATTCGAATCCCTACAACTCTGTCACTCACTACCCTTTTGATCTTGGCAGGTCATTTAATGTCTCTGCTTTTCAGTTTTCTGTCTTAGAAAATGACAGGGTTAGGATAGATGGATCTCGGAACTCCCTTCTAGCTCCTGGATCTGGGATCCTATGAATCCCCTTTTCATTCCCCACCCCCTTTTTGTCACTCAAGCTTTAAAATCTTTGTGGGGCTTGGGGTCTGGACAAGTCAGGCCCTCACTGAATTGGTCCCTATCCAGCGCCCAGCCACCAAACTAAGCCTCGGTTTGTGGATTTCCATAGAAGCATATACTTTACTGATATATACAGTGCTATTTCCTCTAGCCTTTCTATCCGATGTTTCTCTGCAAAAAGTACAGCCTTCTGTTGCCATATCCTAGACATGAGTCCCATCCCACCAAATCCCGCTGATACCTATAAAATTGCACATTCCTCCTTATAAATAGAATCTCTCTTCTCATTCACCTTATTTATTGCTCCCAATACTCTACATTGCCATATAGACATCTTGAGGCCATAAATATCCTTCCCTGTTATTCTTTCTGAGGAGTCCCAGGCACTTTATCCATATCTATTCTATGTCGTGCCTGTTGGCCTCCACTGTCCAGCATCCAGGTCTGCCCCAAGCCCCTTGCATTTGTGGGAATAGAAGAGACTGAGATGTCCCACTGTCCCAATGGGGAAACCCTCAGGCCATTCTTTCCTATTCTCTACTTCGGAAAGAGAATTCAATCAATCCAACAACTCCCTTGAATTTTCTACTCCTGTGCAAAGGCAATCAGGTTGTAGAGTCTGGTGTGAAAAGTAGGCAGGTTTGACCAAAATGATACTTTATTGCTGCAAAACCACTTCAAGCAGGCTAGAAACAACTCCAAAAAACCATAAAAGGACCCCAATGCCAAGAAAATGTCCAAGGAATACACAGCCAGAAGGGCAGGATTCTATCCCCTGAAAGGAATAACCAACACTCAGACTCTGATGTTTCTTGCATATAGGCCCCAATGTAGAAGAGTACAGTTAATACAAGTCCTTGGCTCAGGCCAGCCTCTTGGCTTGACAGTCTCGTTAAACTGAAAGGCTGACCATGCAAAGATGGGGGACTTCAGATATTTTTTTAAGTGACTGAGAAACTAGCTTCTTTGGAAAATTCACTGGGTCCTATATGGAACCAGGATGAAAAATATTGCCTCCACCTGGAGATTTTGCGCCTATGGGGGAGAAATGACTACTTGGCTTACAGCAAATTTCCTGTCCCAAAGGTTGGACTGGAATTTGGCAAGCTGATGTGTTGGGCTGTCTCTTGGGAAAAGGCCTGTGTTCAGGGAGAGGCTGCTGATGGACTTTGTTCTTAAGGTGAAATGGTCAATCTTCATTCAAGTTTTCCAAGATCGGTTCATGCCCCCTTGCTTGGGGGCAATTATACCATATTATTATACCATTATTACAAAGGTTATGCTCTGAAAATGAGTTTTGGCTCAGATGTAAACAGCAGATCAATAACTAAGGCAGGCAAATCAGGCTTTGTCTCGGGGCAAGAAAATACAGACTTTAATTCCTTCAGCAGTGTTGAAAGAACTGGCCTTAGTACCAAGTTAGGAAGATATTGAGACATGGATTGGACTTGTGATTTTGCTGATGTAAGGAACTCCCAGTAAAGAAACTCTTAGTCCGATCCTTTCTCTGCAACTTAGACTTAGAAGAGCTGTTTAGAGCAGTGAAAGTAAACTAGTATGTGTCCAAGTTTAGGACTTAAAGCCAGGTCTTCCTGACTCCAAGAATAGGAGGCTAGCTCGATAATCCACTAGCAAATAAGCAAGGCTGAAAATGGGAAGCTACCAGATGGCTCACTTCTCTTGGCCCATTCTCTGACTTCCGCTTGGTAAGTGGCCTCCTCAGCAGCAGACTTATGTCCAGAGCTCCATCTCCCAGATTCAGAATGGTGCCCCAAAGTTTCCCTCTATCCCTTTGCCCCAAATGACTTGGCTTAAAAGGTTGATTTGAGGGTATTTTCTGTGCCCCTTGTTCTGAGTGCCAAAGTTGCCGGTTTTAGACACTGTTATCCACAGAATTGAGTGGAGAAAGAGATCTGGCTTCCATGGTTCAGGTGGGCTGTTTACCCTATACAAGTTTCATAGTCAGGGGCCAGTTCACTACATGGATCTACTGATGGAGGTAGTTGAGATACAAAAGTGGTCCTCAAAAGCCCAATTCTTTCCCTTTGATGGAAGGGCTTGAGAGACTGTCAGAAAATGGCAGCCAATGGGACCTGTCCCTAGGTTGGTAGGACTCGCTCCTTAGTATTGAAGGCATCCAAGACTGGATGCTTCTCTTTCAGGCATCCTAGAGAGAGAGAGAGCTTGTACTGGGTAGGAGGTTGAGCCTCTTTTTCTGATTCTGGACTCTATAGTTCTCCAGGGATCATCAGAGCAGTTGCAGAAGGAAGTTGTTTTGAGGGGAAATTTGGGAAGAAGAATGGGTGATATCATTGATGAAAAGTAGAAAACGTGTGTAATTTCAAAGTTTTTAGGTTTGATTTTTCTGACTAATGAGAAGGGTAAAAAATATGGCACAAGAGTTGAATGATGTGCATAGGGCAGGAGAGAATGATGGGAAAAGGTGTGTTTTAAGAAGTTGAAGTGACTGATGAGCTTTCTTTGTGATTTATTACTAAGTCCCTGGCAGTACTTGGTAAATTTCAAGGCTAATCTTTTGGTAATTAAGTCCGAAAATGTACAAAAAGCTGAGCCACCAGATTCCCCAAATGAGAGATATAAGGTATTTGTCATTTGTGAGTGCTGTCGGATTAAGCAGAAACTTTATAGCTCTATGACTTGATATAGTAGAAAGGGCACTGGATATGGACAACTGGGTTGAAATCTCAACTCCGCCACTTGTTGAGGACCATGCTAAATGTGGCAACCCAGAGAACCTGTAAAAAGGTCAGAGGTGATTGTACCAATGGGGCGGGGTGGTTCTCCAGCCCCCCCCCCCATAGCTTCACTTTAGAGAGACTAAAGGAAAGTTTTATTTTTTTATCTTACTCTTTGAAGTAGAGCTGATAGGCCCAAGGAAAGACAGACATAACCCAAAGAGGCAGAAATATCTATCTGGAGGTCATTCTTAGTGACGCGGATGTTGCTTGAGAAAAAATATTTATGCTTTTCTTTAAACAATAATAATCTTGCTGGGCTTAGAAAATATATAATCTGGGTAGAGATGAAATAACTTGGAGGTAGAGGTAAAAGGAGAGAGGGAAAAGAATTAAATTGCCTCTCTCCTTGTATTGTTATTGTCTTCGCACGTGACACGATCTATTCCGCTGCTCAGAATTAGATCACAATAGTCACTAGCAAGTGGCTCCTGTGACGGCCATTAACCTGAATTGCAGCCCCAAGCAAATCCCTTCCATCCCTGTGCTTTCAGATGTCTCATTTCTGAAGGAGGTTGTGATGAGGATTAAGGATTCTCTTCAAGTCAACAGCAGCCTTCCTACCTATCGGGCAGTGTGCTAAGTGCTGGGGGATACAAATAGAAGCAAAACAACAAGAAAAAACCCACAGTCCCTCTCCTTGAGAAACTTGCATCCTAGTGGAGGAAGATATACTACTCTAAATCCCATGTAAAATATGGCCTCAAATCCTCTCTGGGCACAACTAAAACTACTGGCTTTCATTTGTATGGTTTCCAAATTTCCATCTTGGAAAGAGAAAGCCATAATGATGATAATAGTATTTATATAGTGCTTTAAGGTTGGCAAAGAACTTTTCAAATATTAGCTGAGAAGTAGATGCGGCTGTTATCCCTATTTTATAGATGAGGAATCTGAGATTCAGGGATTTGCCCCCATAGCTACTATGTGTCTGGGGCTATATTTGAACCTGGGTCTTTCTGACTCGAGGTCCATCAATTCAGTCCCTGCTCTGTCATTAGCAGTGGTCATGTGGACCTGATAAGCTCCTTTTCCTTCTCTGGGTTCTAATTTCCTCCATAATATGGGGAAATATTGAGAATTGGATGATCCCCAAGAGTCATCCTAGCTCAAAGACTGTGTTCTATGAATCTAAGATGGATGAGTAAGGGACAAACACATATACCCATCACCTCTCCGAGGCTAACTTGTATGGGGAATCTACCCTGAAAATTGAAGAGCAGGAAATAAAACATTGGAAATTCTACTAACAGGCCAATTGCATTGTTGTGATTTGTTAGTAGCAAATAGACTTCTTATGGCCACTAGCTTGTTAAGTGACTTTCTTCGAGTGCCTTTTTTTTCTTGGAGCCTCAGTTTCTCCATCTTAATAAGGAGCTCAGAGTAGATAATCTCTTAAGCATCCTTCAACTCTGATAATGCATAATTTGCATCTCTGCTTTCTCTTACTTAAGTTACTCTTTTGCTTTCTTCCCAGAATGCCAGATGGCTCCTAATAGTTCCCCCTTGAGCCAAATACCTGGTGATTTCCACTCCCTAAATCATAGAATGTTCGTGTTTAAAGCTCAGTAGCTGTCCCCAACATTAGCAACCGTAATACCCCAACTCCCATCTCTAACCCCAACATACCAGCTTGCCTGGAGCTGGGAATAGAAGTCCTTTTCTTGCTTTGATCTGCCTCAGTTTTCCCATCCACCAAATCGATGCAGTAGAGAAAAGCTAGGTGATCCTTGAAATTAATCAGCTTTGAAATTATGGCTGACTCTATTATTAGCTAGCTTTGTACCAGGCGCAAGCTCATTGATACAGATAACAATAACCATCATCATAATATAGTGCCTTTAACTGTACAATATTTCAGAGTCCGATTCTTTTTGTACAGCAAAATAATGGTTTGGACATGTATAATTATTTTGTATTTAATTTATACTCTAATATATTTAACATCTACTGGTCATCCTGCCATCTAGGGGAGGAGGTGGGAGGAAGGAGGAGAAAAATTGGAACAAGAGGTTTGGCAATTGTCAATGCTGTAAAATTACCCATACATATAACCTGTAAATAAAAAAGCTATTTAAAAAAATAATATAGTGCCTTATAGTTTACAAGGTGCTTTACAATGTAGCTCATTTTATTTTCATGACGATACTGAGGGGGCAGGTGCTATTGTTATCCCGACTTTACAGGTGGAGAAGCTTGAGGCAGACCAAGAGATCCCTTGTCCAGGGTCACCCAGCTAGGAAGTATTGAGGCTGGTCTTTCCGAGTCTGGCTTCCTTGTTGTAAGGAAGAGGTGTTCACATCAGTCCCTATTTCCCCCTTGGTTGCCCTGTCATCTAATAGCCCCAGATCTGGGAGAAGCACTCTTTATTTTTTTTTTCTTTTTCCTTATTGCTTTGAATTGCCCCTGATTTAGGGTAGAGAATGAAATATGGGCAGAACATTCTAAAAACCACCAGCCATTGAGAGGCTTCCATATGGGGAGGGGGGAGGGGAGTAGGGGAATTAGAGAGCAAATCAACGGATTTGATCCAGAGTGCCCCAGTGATCAAATCCTAAATTGGCCTGGGGTGGGTGCTGGTGAGAGAGGTGCCATTTGGGGGTAGACTACGAAGGGTTCTAGGCAGGGGTGTGCTAGTAAATGTTTTACTACCGATCCCCCTTCCCTCAAATGTGGCCCTGGACATACTTTCAAGTTTGATCTGCATTCTATTTCTGTGTCTTTTGTCTACATTGTCTTCATCCCTTAATTAAAACTTAGACAATCAAGCAAACACCGACTCCAGGCCCGATTTGTGGCATTTGGTGATTTCAAGGTATAAATGCGCACACTGAAAATTTAACAATCTCTTCTCCAGTTTGAATTACACTGGAAGATCATATGCTAGGGCCAGATAGTGTGTGAGTTAAGGCTTATGTACCTCTTGGGGTAGGATTTTTCAAAGGCGTTTATACTAGGAAACCTTTTCTATGCTTTAGAATACTACGCGGATCCGTGATTTCATTGGGGTTACCAATACTGTAATCTTTTTCAATTCTATATGGGGATTCTTTACCATCTGTTGGAAGTTCTGCTCCAGGAAGGGATTTCGGAGCTCACTGATTACCCTTCCCAGCCAGTAGTCCTTTACCCAGTGGCTGATAGGCGGTGGGACTGATTTGCATCTCTCTCTTTCTAATGCACTGGGCATTTAATGAGGATTTGGGAAGCAACACATGGTCTTTGGGGAAAAATTTTAATTCAATACAAACATGTAAATTTTCCCAAAATGGCCGCTGTAAATGGAAAATATGATTCTTAGTAACCTTAAAGCTATAGGCATACCAGCGTTCCCATGGAGGAGTTAGAATTGGGTTCCAAATTGGTCCCTCTCCCAGGACCCCCATTGGGCTCATTTGCCTGGCAAGAGGTCACGCAGCCCCCCAGTTCCAATCCAAGCATATCAGATGTGGGGGAAAGAAGGGGGCAGGGATGAGTTCAGCTAAACCATCCATCTGCTTTGCCAATGTATCTGAGGTCTTACCAGTGTTTGTCTGCTTGGAGAGCCCTGGGACCAAGGCAACAAAAGAGGGCTTAGAGACACAGACAAGAGCTGCGACTGGCATTGCAAAGAGAGATAGAGAAGGGAGGGAGAGAGAGAAAGGGAGAGAGGTAGAGGGAGGAACACACACAGAAAAAGGAGAGGGAAAGAAGGTGACAGGGAGGGGTGATATGGGAGAAGGAGGGAGAGCACAGTACAGCCCCTAACCGGGGGGGGGGGGCTCCACAGAAAGAAAAGGGAGGTGATGCAGCCTTTGGGCTTCCTGCAAGCAAAGGGAGAATTGGAGCTGGCTGCCCTGGCCATCTGGAAAAAAAAAAGAGAATCCCTGAAAGAGAGCAGAAGAACTTCTGCCTTTTTGCCAGCTCCCTTCTGACCGGAGTGTCCAGCCTAAAGGTTAGAGGTGAAAGCCCCATCCTTATGCACCCCCGGCCCTCTGTGAGTTCAAGAGGGAGCACTGCCCCTTTGGAAGGTATGGGTTGCTTGTGGTCCAGGGAAGTCCTGCCACTTGGAGCCGGTCCTGTGTCCCATCATCGCCTCCCACCCCATTTGCAAAACCCACAACTCTGGCAGGGAGAGAGGGTGGCAAGATTCCCCCTTTTTTCCAATTGCTGTAAGGTATTGAGGTGCCTTCAGAGGACAAGGATGCCGGCAGCCTCTTAACGTTAATGTGGGCACTCACTCTGCCAACACGGACCCCGACCCTTCTAGCTTATGCTCTTCAGAGTTGCTATAGCAACCAAAAAAAGTCATCCCCTGGTGGCCAACCCTTTGGTGATGAGCCTCTCTAAACTTAACTGGGCTGTCCCTCAGATGCTGTACACACAATCTATCACAGACCCAGACTTGATGGTTTCTGAGCCTGGAAGGACCTGCTAGATCATTCCCTGGCATGGCCTTTAATAAGCCAGGACACCTCTGAGCCATAATGAAGTCCTGGAGGAAGTCAGTGGAGAAATAATCAGCAGAGGGAGGGAATATGTATTTATTCGTATCTTATTTCCACCAGAGCGTGTGTGTGTGTGTGTGTGTGTCTGTATGTATGTAGATGGGGTTCCAAAAGTCTTCATGTATTTGCAAGCTTTTAAAGCTGAATTTTGCATATATGCTGATGTAAAACATATCTGGAAATAGATTAGAAGTAAATATATTTGTTTATGATCATATAGAAGTGTTTATATCAGTGCTTTAAGTATTATGCTTTACAAATATCTTTTTAGATCCCTACAACTATCCTGGGAAGTAGTTGCTGTCCCCATTTTACAGCTGAGGGAATTGAGGCTGAGATTAAATGACTTACCCAGGCTCACACTGTAGAAGTGACTAAGTGGGGATTTGTAGTCAAGTTCCCGTCTCTAAATCCAACATGCTATACCCTATCCCACCTACTTGCCTGATGCATGTGTAAGAGTTCATAAAACATATCTTTCTTCTTAATTAAGTCTTGATTCCAGTGGATTTATAGGGCAAAGTTTACCAGGATAAGAGGAAATACCTCAGTTTAAATCCCTGGTCAGGCACTTGAGCAAGTCATTTAACCTGTCTGGGTCTCAGTTTCCCAATCTATACAATGAACCAGTTGGATTGGATGGCCTCTCTGGCCCCTTTGGGCTCTCAATCTGTGATCCCGTAACACCTTGCTACGTTTTTCAGGCTTTTCTCTTTTCCCCCCTCTCTCTAACCTACCAAGGGAAAGTCTGGAATCTTAGAATAAAGAGGACCTCAGAGGTCATTCTCCCAAAACTCCTGCCACTATCCTCCCCCTAAAGCCCAGCCTCATGGGTCAATAGACTAGAAAACTAGATAGTCTGGGGGGCAACTAAATGGCACAGTGGATAGAGCACCAGCCCTGAAGTCAAAAGGACCTGAGTTCAAATTTGTGTGACCCTGGGCAAGGCATTTAACCCCAATTTCATCACCAAAAAAAAAAAAAAAAAAGAGAGAGAGGAGGAGGGAACTAGATGATCTGGTAGAGGCAGAAATCTTGCAGATGGTGGTACATCAAGGAAAGACCCAGACCCAGCCTGATCTCCCTCCCTATTCACTCTCCTTAGTGTCCTTTCCCAGCAGACCTTTGTCCCTCATATCACAGCTCTACTTTAGTAGCACCTCTTACTTACTCAGCTGTCTGTTCCTTTCCTATGTGGAGTTCCCTATGCTTCCACACTAACCACAAATCCTGTTTTACAGCACCAGAGCGCATACAGTGCCCATTGGCACAGGCCCTAGTCAAAGAAATGTCTTAACTGCATACCTATCCCTTCCACCAGGTCATGAGGTCCTCAATGGCAGAGTATTGTTTGGTTTGTACACTCAGAGACTGCTGTAGCACCTGGCATGCTGTGGGAGGAGTTGAGATTTCAGGATTTTTTTGGTATAGGGGGAGATCTCAGTTTGGGCAGCTCCCCAAGACCAAAGATGATAGATGAGCCAGTACAGTAGGACGCCTCATTGGAAGGAGCCAACACACTAGAAAGTGGCTTGCCCATCACCGTTCAGTCTCTAGCCTCTGGTCTCAAAGCTTTGCTGCATTTCTCCCTGCCTATACTAAGTGCTTAACAAAAGCTTGTTGGATTTTTGTTGTTGTTGAAATAAAATCAAATTTTATTCTGGCTAAGGGGTGTAGTGGCAGAGTATTGGGAAGTGTGGGAGACATCAGTGTTCATTGTAGTGGGGAGAAATCTACACTGGGAACAAGGAGAACAAGATTGTATTTGGAGTCAGGATGTCTTGAGTTCAAAGATCAACTCTATCTATCTTTTCTTATAGTCTGTGCCTCACTGCAAGCTCTCTGAGGCTCAGTGGGCTGTCCGGTCAGATTGAAGGCGTTGGACCAGTTAACGTTTCAAATAATATCCTCAATTTTGCAATCTCTCTATGTTCTCGTGTCCTGGCTCCGAGTGGCGGTTTTGACGCTCAGCACAAGTCCCTTCTGTTTTCTCAGTTGGGATGTTTTTCCATTACGTGGTATTTCATGTTCTTTTACATCCATGCTACATTTTCCACGAATTTCAGAAGAACAAGAGACAGAAATGGCCCAGTGGATTAACTGTTTAATCCTTAACTTGAAATACAATCTGGGTACAGCCGCCTGGCCCCCTCTCTCCCCTCCAACTCCACTGCCACCAAAAAAAAAACCCCATAAAAAAAACCCCAACACCTACTGCACGTTTCCAGTAATGCATCCCTTTATGAATAATATAGAAGGCCATCAGCTTTCGGCAGTTAAAAATGATTGATGCTGTTCTAAGACGCAATCCCATTTTTGCCTAGGAGGCAGGTGAGGGGTGATGGATAGTGTCTTTGATAGATCCTCCCCATTGATCTGGTATTGTGGAGGACTTGGGAAATAGTCTAGACCACTGAGGGCTTACCTGCCCTCATTTTGCTCATTTTGAATGGAGAGTTTTTAAGAATGGTTCTCTTCTTCCTATGTCATCAGAGGGAACTTCAATATGTTATAGGCTCTCGATTTCATTCTGAGAACTCCTACAAACTAGATTTCAGTGGGATTTGTCATCAAGAATTTTTTTTACCTAGTTGGGGGCAGGACATGGGGAGGGAACAGAGAAAGGGTATTCTGGGCCAGTGTAGTTAATAGATCATTACGAGCCTTGGGGGGCTTAAATCTGACCCTCCAAGAGCCTTTGAGTTTAGCTGGCCTGATTTTAAGACCTCAGGTTTCCAGGTGGAGATCTTGGAGCCCAGTGAGACTGACTGTCTGATTTTACAGAGAAGAAACTGAGGCACAGGGAAGTTAAATAGCTTAAACAGCAGTCTTTGGCACCAGTTCCACTTCATGGGTTTTTTAGGTTGGTGCAGGGGCTCCCCAATATTATGTCTAGTCTTCAAGATTCACAGCCATATCAGAGGCAGAGGAGGTTTATTATCATTAAGCCTCTCCCAGGGCTTAACCCATTCGAGTTATATGAAGATCAGGGACTGTTCTGAACAATGCCATCGGGGTTTCCTGAGATATATTTGGGCCCCTTCCATGCCCTTCCCTCACCCCTCATCCCCAAATGAATAGCTTTCCAGTGTTGTGGTTTGCCAGTTATTTTCTAAGTTCTTTTTTCAAATAGGTGGCTTTTTGCCTGCCTTTTAGGACTATAAATCTCAAAGTAGAAGGGATCTTAGAAGTCATTTAACTCATGATCCTCATTTTACCAAGAAGGAAACTGAGGCCCAGGGAGAAAAGTCATTTGCTCAAGTCTTACTCGGGTAATGACAAAATTCCATCCCAGGCCAGGGATGTTGTGAGGCTTAAAGGAGACACAATGGAAGTGAAAGCACTTCACAAGCTTTAAAGAGTTCTATAAATGCCAGTTATTATTCTTGACCTCCAATCCAGCGGTGACTTTATTGCCTTGGTGAGCTCAAGCAAGATTTATAGAGTGATACGGGGAGTTGCTTGGGAGTGTTTAACAATCGGCTCTCATGTAATACACACATGTGTATATATGCCAGATCCACTTAGGTTGATTTAGCATATTACCATTTTCACCGTGACTTTCTGAAGTCTAGAAAATCCACAAAGCAATTGATGAGGCGTTTGTAGCATTTGCCAACTTCTGTGGTGTAAATGCTCACACCAAAAGGGTCCGAGCATGAGTTGGCTCAGGGCTCTCTGACCTCAGAGAGAGCTCTTTTTCCTCTGTATAGACCTTAGAGCTGGTCTAGCCCATCCTTTGCATTTTACTTTTTTGCTTAATTAAAATTGAGTGTGCATTTGCTAGAATGCTCACAGGGTCACAGACAGAAGGCACTATAAATACCAACCCTTTCATTTTACAGAGAAGGAAACTGAGGTCCAGGGAGATTGAGAAGACTTGCCCAAATGTCTTGTGTAGGGAGGAAAGGGCAAAGTGGGATTAAGCCTGAGGTCTCCTGATTCCCGGATAGCTTTTCTCTGCTGCCTCCCAGCTGCCTCCTTTCGTTCAGTGTCCTGTCAAGCTCCCTCAGTCTCTCAGCTGTCACTTGAGGCCGGCTCCTCCTGTGGCCTCTTCAGCTGCTGTGGGTTTGAAAGTCAGCTGACCAAGTTTGTTGAAACTGCGTCCATAGTCGGCTCTGAGTAAGGCTGGGCCGGCAGAACCCACTGCCGAGTCCCAGGACATTGGTTTGGCCTTTTCCAGGCTTTGTTTTAGCTTCTTTCTAGGTTCTCAAGTTCTGGCAAGTTAAGGCCCTACCTCCAGATGAATGACATGGATCTGGGCCCCGCTGACTCCAGATAGGTCATCAGACCAAGCTGTTATTCCACATGTTGAACTGAGGGTTATGTCCATGACTTCAGTGCTCTAGCAATTCGCTGATGTCATCATTTGGGATCAGGGCAGTGGGGATGGGTCCCCGGGGTAGAAGACCGGTCCAAGAAGATGGGGGGGAAGTCATGTGGAATCAAGCAGTCCTTGGGGATGAAGAGAAGGGCAAAAGGGGCATCTATCAACACACACACACACACACACACACACACACACACACACACACCCCAACTATAAGAGTAAACGGCAAGCATATTGGAGAGCAGTGGGAGAGATGAGACAGCTTCAGACAAAGAAGCAGGTCTCTTATAGTGCCTAGAAAGCACTAGGGGAAAGCTCCATTGCACCATCCTGGTTTCATGTCTTCCTTGGTGAGTTGGTGAAATCTTTTAAGGTGATCTTCTCTCTTAGCTAGGAGTCTTTGTATACTGACCAGCGTCTGTTAAGGGGTGCATCCTTAAAGTCTGGGATCTGCCAGATGTTTCAGTAAACCATCAGAACAGGACTTTAATGGGGAAATCCTATTAACATCCCTTCCCTTTCCTACCTTACCTAAGCCATTGAGCTCAATCTCCCCTCATTTGAGAAATGAGGAGCCCAAAGCTCAGAGAGCTGGATTTGGCCCAGTTCATTTGGTCAGCAAACAGCAGTTGAACCCAAGGCCTTGGACTCCAAATCAAGGGCTCTTGCCCCCACACTACAGAAACACAGAAAGATTATGAGGAGAATCACAAGGGTCCAATTCCCTTCCCCCTCCCATTGGACATATGAAGAACCTGAGGCTCAGCAAAAAGTAGTAAATGGCCAAGCCTGGCTTCAAACCCAGCGGTCTTGCCATTAGGTCCTCCCCCCATATCCACAGTCCCTGCCTCAATTTCATCCTTTCCAAGCTACGGCAGATGAGCTGGCCTAAATAATTTGAAAGTCTCTTCTGGTGTTCAAGTTAAAGGATACATTTTCATATAACTTGGACCCCCAAACTACAAATCCAGGACTCCCACTATATACCTCTCCCAACTCATTGAGCTTCCCACTTCAAGCCTAACCTTGTTCATCACAATCATAGGAGGGGGTGGGGAGAGGCTGCTTGGAGCAGCTCTGGAGAGTGCGGTGTGCTGGGAGGGCAATGCTGCTCGGGGTCTTTCCAGAGAGGGGTGTCTGTGTGTGTGTGTGTGTGTGTGTGTGTGTGTGTGTGCGTGTATAAGGGAGGGGTGCTCAAGTTCTGTGAAGGAGATTGCTATTCAGAATCTCTCCGGCAAACCTCAATGCAGCTAAAGCCAATGGCCAATTTCCAAAGGCCAGCAAGGAAGCATGTTGCTAGGCAGATGAGGGTAGGGAGTGAGAAGCGGCTGGGGGAGGCCAGCAACAACAAGCAGGTATTTGTTTTTTTTCTCTTGCCATTGAAGTTCTGTCTTAGGAAATAAGTGGTATTTCGGGGTGCTTCGACAGGCTGCCAGTTGATCTTGCTGTTTATAAATCACCGGTTTTATGTGGTCTAGGACATACCCAGGTTTAATACAAACCCAATTAAATTCCAGCATCCAAATGAATTTGAATGTGACCAATAACTTATTTTCCCATTTTTTTCAGCTGATTGAATTATACCCTCATTGGTCACTGGTCCCCATTCACTATCTTGAAACATCCATAAAACTGCTGCTGGAGCAAAGCTGGGCCTTGGGCGAGATCAGGACTGAATCCCCCCACCCCCCCACCCCGGCCTGGGTTTTTCCCCCTCTCTCCTCCTGTTCCTGCAGGTGGCAGTACAGCATCTTCCATATTTCTCACTGTCATGGGAGCTGAAATTTGAGTTGTGCAAGGCACCCACCCTGGCCCCCCAGTTGGGTCTGAATAGACATCTCGGAGACAGAAAGGAACAGATTTGCCTCTTGTTGATGTGCTTTGAGCCTAGCAACATGGCAACCAGCAGAGTGAGGTATGTGCTACTTGGAAAAGCATCACAGATGGAAGGGGTCGGCCTTTTGCTGATGACGCAGGTTGGCTGACACTGAACCCCACTTCAAGTAAGGGACACCAGAGAGGCATGGGACCATTCCGGAGAATGCCTCCCACAGAATATCCTGATTACCCTCTTGGGGTCTACTTTTGATCCCTACCAGTGGGGGGGGAGGGGAGGGAGGAGGGAAAGGGGGAGGGAAGCATGAGCTCAGGCAGGCCAGGAATCCCTTCCCTTCCTCCCCTGCCCTACCCAGAGTCCATCATGCTCAGAGATACCATGTCGGAGGCACTAAAAACACCCTTTGCAAACGTCAGCTTCCAGACAAGCCAAGAGGATGAGGGAAATTGAACCCACCTACTAAGAAGAGCCACAGGCTCTACAGTTGCTTTTGCTTTCCCCTCTCTTGGAGTCATTGCAGAAATTACTTGGGAAAAGTAATTTCTCCTCCCGAGGCCCCTGTCCGTATAATGGAGTCTGGTGAGATGGTCTTCAATTCCTTTCTTTCCTCATCTGATACATTGTGCTCGAAGGTCAGCCATACCTAATGTTCCATGTCTCATGGTCTCTGATAATCTGTGTAATCAAGTCCCTTCCAGCCACAACATCCCTACTTGCTAGGGCCCCTTTCATCTCTGGCTGCCTACAGTCCAAGGCTCTTCTCCCCCCCCCCCCCCCCCCCCCCCCAGCAAGACAGGAGGCCACGAGTTTACAATTTGGATTTGGGAAATATAAAGCATTAGCCATGTAACCTCAGGCCCACAAAAGCCAGACAACCCCCAATGTTGACGCCTTCGTGATGAAGCTGGAAAAAGGCGCCTTGATCATTAAAATTTGAAGATTCTTTTCCAAACTAGTATTAATGGCAAAATTAGTTTTTTCTCTCTGTGATATGACTTAATCTCTCTAAACTTTTATAGATGTGACCTGAAGAATGCCCAGTTGGAAGGGGGGAGGGTAAAGCTATTTAAGTTTTCATTTGCTGTTGATAGCATTTTTTCCCCTTTTTTTAAAATTTTTATTGGTTTGGAACTTAAATACATAAAGACAAAAAAAAAAATCATGTACACAACACAACCTAAAAAGAAAATTCACTAGAAAACCATAAATTTCCATTTCATGCTGTTTCCTTTCTTCTTCTTCTTCTTTTTTTTTTTTTTTTTTTTTAAACCTACTAAGTACTACTTGGCCATTTTCAAAGCTGCTGTTTATAGCATTCATTTGCAAGAGAATTGATTAGATGTGGTTGCCCTGAGATAAATTTCCCAGGAGACAGTGAATGTGGTGGTATGGAAAGAACACCGGATTTAGAAATAGGACCCGTGTTCAAATCCTCTGTTCTGTAACTTACTAGCTTTGTGATCTTGAGCACTTCAGCTCCTTCCAGGCCCTTGGTTTCTTCATCTATAAAATTTGAAAGCTGGACCAGCTCCACATAAGGAGGAGGGAGTGCTGCAGAAATAGGAGTTCTCGAAAGGGGGGGAGTAGCCTGTGTGAAGTTAATTCCAGGCAAAAGCTAGCAGGCTGAGCTGGGGAAGAGAGGAAAAATGGGGGCTTCTAGCTCCCTAACTCTGCCTTTCCTGATAGATCCAGCTGGAGAACTGAAGCCAGTAAGAGGGGGAACATCCTCCACCAGCACCCCCATGAAAGCTTCACACTCACTTTCTCTGACCACATAGTCAGGCCTTTTAGTGGAAATCATTTTAAAAGGTAATCCTGAGTAGGAGAGAGTATACATAGGAGAGGGGGCCACTCTTGAAGGGGGGAGAAATCACAACAGGTTGAAACTTCTCCCCGCAGCTGTTTGGAGAGACCTGAGCCAGCCAGTCATTCCCCTCCCCAACCTTCCCCAGAAAAGCCATTCTTAAATTACATAGGGTTTAGAACTACAGGGGCCTTCAAGATTATTTACTTCAATCCCCTCATTTCACACAGGACAATATAGGATCAGGGAGTTTGAGCTGGAAGGTCTAATTAAGGGTCATCCAGTACGCTTGGTGTCAGGCTCCCAGTGAAACCCCAATCAGATTGATGTAAATGGGAAATGTTTAGGAAATTCAATGAAAAAAAAAACCCAACAAAAAATATCAAATTGGAAAATGAAGCAAGACATGCAACCTGCAGGGATCTTTATGGATGGATTAATGGCCCCCTGTTTCCAGTGGAGTTTGATACCACTGCTCCAATCTGATCTTATCTTAAAGATGAGGAAACTGAGGCTCAAGGAGGGGTGAAGTGACTCATGTGTCCAGATTGGGGTTTGATCCTGGCCGGAGGGCCCACTGCTCTCTCCTACCCTCCTTCATGTTTCTGACCACAGCAGGAAAAAATGTAAAACCACTTAGGGCTTCAAGCCAATGGCTAAAATCCCACAGCTGGGATTCTGTGATCATCTAGTAGGGGCTTTCTGTATCTATTTTTTAAATGTTCATAATTATTTTAATATAACTGGTTTTCTTGTGTAATCATATGGATTTTATTTTATGCGTTGAAAAACCTCATGAAGAGGGAGGGGAAAAAGTGGGAAAGATTTCAGAACTTGAAAATTAAATTAAATTCAAAACAACAATCAGAAAAAAGGATTCTCATAGACTTGGGCAGGCCTGCCCAAGAGTTGCAGGACAGAAAAAAAATCCAGGACCCACCCCTGATCCTAGTCCACTCTTCCCCCCATTTTACAGCTGAGAAAACAAGGACCAGAGGAGGGAAGAAATTTCTCCTGAAGGTTAAAACTATTATGTTATTAAATCTAGATTCTATGCCATTAAACAATCTCAGTCTCTGTCTCTCTCTTTGTCTATATTTTTATATTCATATACATTGAATATTTACACAGTTTGGGTTTTTATGCTCTAAGTAGAAGAGACCCACAAGGGGATGGAAGGGCTAGGGTGGCAGCCAGGTGCCTTTCCCCCTCCCCTTCCCTTTTCTTTGAGGCAGAAGCCTGAATCCAAATAAGGCCAGCCACAGGTGGGTGACGGAACACAGCTTAGCCCCCCACTTGAGGAGTCCTTGCCCTTTCCCTTTTGTCTCCTTTGGCTCCGAAGGGAAATTTGCCCCCACAATAGGCTCCTGATTGGGTCTGCTCACCTTGCTTCTATTTCACACCCTCTTCAGAACAAGTGGGGACAGGAGGCTGGAACAGTAGCCTTAAGGTTTCTCTAAATCAACTTCCTAGCTAGGGGAGGGGGGCAAAAGGCCCACAGACCTAATGAAGTAACCTAGAAGTCCAGTGCCCCCTCCTCCATTGGCAGGTGGGCCCTTGTAGACTTGCTCATCTGCCCCGTCAGCCCCCCTGTTTGAGGGGAAGTGCCAGAGGGTCCTGTCCCCCCTTTTCCAGGAAAAAACACTCCCCTATAAGAGCAGGAAAGATAAGCACATTACTTTGTTAAGAGAGTAAACCAGGTCAATAATTCAGCTGTATTTCTGTTTTATGGTATGATTTCCATCTAACTACCACACTTAAAAGGTATGATAATAAAATTCTGGTAGCTTTGCTAATAGGTTAGCAGTACCCCGGCTAGATGGCACGGAAACCTTGCCCCGGCCTCACGGTTTTCGAAATGACTGGCCAGCTTAGCCTGGGTCATTTGGTGCAATGAGTCAGCCCCCTCCATGGCCCTGGGAGAAAGCTTCATCTGCAGAGAAAATCAGCCGCCTGCCTCTTAAGAGAGGCGGCTCAGCCCGATTATTTCAAATAAAATACATGCCTTGAAAGCATGGCAGAGGCTGGCCCTGGTTTGGTTTTAACTTATCTTGACAAAGCCTAATTCACTGCCCCCAAACTTGATCAAGTTCCCTCTAAGCGTCTGTGGTCCCAGACAGATAAGCCGTAATCCTCAGCCACCATATTACCTCTTATCTCTCCCACTTAGGGTTGTCAGGGCTTGGCCCTCTGATGGCTGCTGAATCTGAAGCGGGGGTGTATGGGGGCTCCGGCGTCTGTCAGATTCCTCCCCCCAGGATGGTAATGAACAAACGATTCGGCCCATGAATCGGGCCCGGAACGAGACGCTAGGAGAGAATCATTTAGCAAAGAAATGCTGCTGGGCCTAAAGCAGGCAATCAGTATTCATCAGGGGCCCTAACTATGTACCCAGGCGCTTATTTGTGCTCTAGCCGGAATCCAGAAAAAGGAAGGGCAGGATTTGGGAGCAGAGATGGCTGATGGCAGGCTGAGTACATAGGGCACTTTATTGCCTACTGTGTGCTTGGCCTACTAAGTACGTACTAGACCTTGGGAACCCAAAGGCAAAACCGAGAGTTCTTGCCCTTTGGGACCTCACGTTATATTGGACCCTTCTCCACTCAAAATATAGGTGTGCACAGAGAAATACGATTGTGTGTACCCATCCAAAATCTTTTCTAGGATGGGGCAGGAAGGCTAAAAGGTGGTATCTGAGTTGGGCTGTGAATGAAACTCAGGACTGTAAGAGGTCTTTAAATTAGCTTCCCAGCTGGGGGTGGGAGGGTAAGGGACCATAGACCTAATGAAGTAACCTAGCAGTCCAGCACCCCCCCATTGGTGGAGGGGGGGGAGACCTTTCCCATGGGAATATGGGACAATTTCAGAAGTGAAGCACCTCCCTTTCCCGGTTGCAGTGAGGCATAATGGAACTTGGGTTTTCGGGAAGAAGCCTGGGGTTGGAGTTCTGGATCTGACTCTCCCAGACTTTTTTCTCTGCAAACTGGGGGGGGGGGGTAGCAGTATTTGTCTTTCCTACCTCATATAGACCACAAAGGTCAAGAGATCTACAAATATCAGAAAAAATACGGAGCCCTTCCCACTTTCCACCATAACTTGGTTTCAGCTCTGTGCTTCCCATTGGTCGGGGGTCTTTGGAGAGGAAGAATGGCCCCCCTAAAGAAAAAAGGGCTGCAAGCAGTTACAGACCTCTGAACCAAGTGGTTTCTACTTCAGATACTCGGGAGCAGATAGACTTGCAGTTTGCTTTGTTTGGAAAATTACCTTGGAGAATTAAAAGGGGAATGGATGGGAGCATTTGGAGCACTTTCTGCCCCAAGGCTCTGTGGGGTTAAGGGTCAGGTACCCACTGAGGATGTAAGGATCCATCCTCCTCAACATCTTTCCCAAGATTTGAATGACTCCATTTCTGATCTAGGAAAAATGGCCAAAACCACTTGGAGTCTTTCTGCCATCCTCACTAAGAAGGGAGCAAAAAAGTGTCACTGAGCAGCCAAGGGGGATGATGGCAGACCTTCCTATAGCAGTTTCAAGTTTGCAAATAACTTTGCAAGGATGATTTTCTCTATGGTGCTACTATGATTGTCAGCCCCATTTTCCAATTTGGGAATCTGAGGCTGGGATTTGCCTGTGATCACCCAGCTAGAAAATATTAGCAAGAGTAGGATTTGAACCTGATTCTCCTGCCTCCATCAGCCTTCTTTCTCTTAGTCTTTCTTCCATGCTTTACCAAAGCATGGCACAGGCTCTGTGCCCTTTACTCATAAAAGGGTCCTTCGAGTTCCTTCCTAATTTGCCTTTAATTTACACAAAATTCTAACAAGTTAGGGAATCTCTTGTCCTGACTCACAGCTGTGAAATAACTTCCAGTTTGGCGGCACAGTGGGGAGAGGGCTCACTAGAAACCAAAGGGGGGGTGCCCATCAATTGGGAAATGTTGGAACAAATGAAGGGATACAGATGTAATGAATATGGTTTTTCGGGAGGAAAACAATGATGGAGATAGTTCTAGAGAAACTGAGAGACTGGTCTGAGGCTGATGCAGAGCAAAGTGAGCAAAACAAGGAAGACTATTTCTCCGGTAACATGGGAAAGACAGACAACTTTGAAAGACTTCAGAACCCTGATCGATGCGATGATCAACCACAATTCCAGAGAACCAATGAAGACAAATGCTAAGAAGCGCTAGGCTCCGGGTACAGAGTGAGATGTTTTTAAACATGGTCAATCTGGGTATTTAATTTTGGTTAAATGTACATATTTATCACAATAGTATTTCTTTTCCCCATTGGGGGAGGAAGTGGGAGGGAGAGTAAAAAGATTTTAAGTTTTTTTTTTTTAATTAACAAAAGATAGAACTGAGAAAGCATAACAGTCTGGAGCCATTTATTCAATGCAGGGGCAAACAACCCTAGACCCACATAAGTAACCAATTATGTAGTGTGGTCATAGCTACTTATAACAAAGACCCTGAATTGTAAGATTCAATGAGTTAGAAGAATAAATGAACATGAGTAATCTCTGGTTAGGAAGGATGAAAAGATTGTGATACATTTCTGTTTGGGGTTTTTAAAATGTCTGAACTTTAAAAGCACAAGAGAAAAAGATGTCCATATACACAATAGAATGTGATCATGTTAATGAACAAAAATAATGGGAAAAGAGGAGTATATATGAAAGTACCAATCTCTTTGATTTGATCAAGTCAGCCTGTTACTCTCCAGATTTTCCTATTTGTATTTTCTTCTCAATTTCTTTGTGTTTTCATGGTGAGCCTTTAAAAAAAAAAAAGGCTTCAGTTAACCTCCTTTCATTATTTTCTTTTTCTTTTTGATAAAATTGCACTAGTACCCCTTTGCTCTGCCCCCGTCAGTTCCCTTGTCTAGCAAAACAAAACTCCACATTGGCTATGTCCAAAAATCTATGGTTCTCATTGTATCCTCAGTATCCCACCTTTTGAACCCCCTTTCCCCCTCTGACTTCATTGGTTTTGTAGATAAAGAAAATAAAGTTGGATAGAATAATTTCAAGTTCCTTCCAAATTTAAAGTCCCATGATTCCCTGATCACTGAAGAAAATGTACTAATTAGATCTGTCCTGAAGTGGATATGCTCACAGGGCTTGAGTATCTGGAGCCATCCTTTTCACAGAAAAACCTCACCTCCAGGCCACTTGCTGTAATTTTAAATCAGCAAGACAACTTTGTTAGGTGGTCAGGGAGAGCAGTCCGAGAACTCTCAGATCATTTCAAAGAGTCTGGTAATATAGTCTGTGGGGGTGGAGGGGCCTCAGAGCCAAAGGCAAAGTTTTGTTGAGCTGGACAACCAGAGAAAGCGAAAAAAGAACTTGAAGCCAATGGGGAAGGCTTGCCAAGAGTTAGGCAGTACTTTAAACTGAGAGAGAGAGCGTCCATGTGGACCTTGGGAGGCAGCAGCTGCTGCCAGATGGAAGCAATGAATGGCACGCTGTTCCAGATTAGAGACGGCATACAGATAGCTGTAGGAACCTTTATACACTACTGGGATGTTTGCAAAGCTCTCCGTGGTGGTTGCCCCATTTGGTCCTGAAACAATCCCGTCCCAGAAGGGCTGCCCATTCTATTTTCTCATGATGAAATTAAAGTTCCTCCTGGAGGTTGTGACTTGCTCAAAGTCACTCCACAAATAAGTTTCTAACGAATATGGAATTACACTTAGAAGAATTGCGCATCCAGTCTATATTGGATCACTTGCTGTCTTGGGAAAGGAAAGAGGGAAGGAGAAAAATTTACAACATGAGGTTTTGCAAAGGTAAATGTTATGTTTTGTCAATAAAAAGCTATGATAATAAAAAAAGTTTTTAACATTTCCCTATCTTTGTGTATTTGGAAGAATAAGATGGAAAAAAAGACCTAATTTGTATTCAAGATGCAATTTCTCACTATACCAAACTGCTTCGCCCTTCCCGGGAAAGAAAGATCTCATCCTCTGAGGTCTAAGTGCTAGTTCAATGTCACTCATTTTACAGATCAAAGATCTGAGGGTGTTAGGAGAAGAGACAGGAAAGGGGGGGGAGCTCATTACTTCAGAAGGCCAGAAAGACCATATTTGCTATTTTCTAGGTGATCTTGGGCCAGTCATTTGACTTGGCCAGTTACCTCATCTGTTCTTATTCTATGAAATGAAGGATTGCATGCAATCACCTCTAAATTCCCTTCCAATTCCATGGCACTATAACAAGGCCTATACCCGGTCCTTGATATCATATCAGTGGCCAACCACTAGCTCAGCTCTTGGCAGAAGCCTCTCACCTGACAGTTTGTCAGGTTTCTTCCTTCCTTTTTCACTCAAACGTCTCTAACCAGGACATCACCGAACACCTTAAAATTCTTACCAGATTTTCAACTAAAAGCTTGACACCCAGCTAAGTTGAAAAGCATCAGAACTTGAAAGTAAGTTTTAAGACCTGAGCAGGATCCCAATAAGCTGAGTTTTCCCCTCTAATTTGCTCCCATCAACTGGATACTATATAATGGATAAGTGGAAGCAGTCTCCTAAAAATGCTAAAAACTAAAGGGCTTCCAAAATTAAGAAGTTGATATAATATCAACAAAAATGTCCCAGAGACACTTCCAAGTTTGCCTTTTAATGAACCAAGTTTCCTCCTCCAAAGGCTTATGATGGAGAAGCATGGTGAGATGCTGATTCATTTAGCTAGGGGGAAGCTAGGGTTTTGGATGAGAGAGTGAATCCTCAAGGAAGTTTACAGCCAAGACATTGGGCTGAAGGGAGATAAAAGTAGTCTTAATACTAGGTCTCAAAAAAAGTTTCAAAAGTATAAGGTGGCTGGCTAGACTGCAATTCATCTGAAAGGATCTGGGAGTTTTTGCTTTATGCTGGAAATGTTATAAAAAAAGGGGGGAGCAAACAACAGTTTCCACTGTCAAAGTAGTTCAGTCTAATAGAGGCCCTGGCCAGACCATACTTGGGATATCCCCTCTAGGCACCACATTCTAGGAAGGATATTGACCAAAAAATGGAGAATGTTAAGATGAGGTTCTCAAAATCATGGTATATGAAGATTGAAGATCCTTTGAAGGAAATGGGGATATGTGTCTAGAGAGCAAATACAGAGAAGGGAACAGAAAGCTTGGAGAGGGCATTTTGGTGGAGGGAGCAGACATGATCGCTGTTTTCAACTACTTGAAGGCCTGGCATATAGAAGAGGGACTGGACTTGCTAGACCTGGCCCCACTTTGTAATGCAAAGAAGTAAAATTAGGCTGTAGAACTATCCCAAAGTGGAATGGGCTTCCTTGAAGGTAGTGAGTTCCCTGTTACTAAAAGATTTCAAGCAGAGGATTTATGGTCACTTGTAGAAGATGATATAAGAAGGCACTTCCACTCACACATAAAATAACACCAGATGCTGTTTGGAATCCTTTTAAATTCTGAGATACTGTAGTTGAGGATGGTTGATCAAATTGTGGTATAACATGACGGGAACCAAAAGATTAGATGCAGATTTACAACAATATGTCAGGATAGTACTAAATAGTAAGGGAGAGAAGAAATGGCATAGCTTAATAACTCATGTTTTTCTAATATTTTGAAATTTCAAAGCATGGGCTCTGCTTGGTCAATTCGGGATGTAACAGCATCACTCTGGCCCTCCCAACTACCGGCTCACTGGGATCCCACCAGGAAAGCACTTTATGTCAATTCCATCATCCGATCGACATTTATGAAATACCCTCTGCGTTTCAGGGGCTGTATTGGGAAACCTCAATGAAACAAGTCCTTCCCCCCAGCAGGTTAATTCTTGAGAACATGCATACAGCTGATAAATACATATGATTTGAAGAGGAAGGAAGTACTAGCAACTGTGTGAAGATCAGGAAAGGCTCTGGGTAGAAGCCAAGTGGCTCCTCAGCTGAGCCTTTAGGAGATGCTAAAAAGAGACGAGGAAGGGGATATGTGAATCCCTGGAGGCTGGAAGTGAGAATGTTTAAGTCTAGGAAAAAGCTAGCAGGCCGGTTGGGTAGTCTCAACTTTGCCCTTGGTGACACAGTAGGAGAATTGATGGGATAAGAGAGAGCATTCTCTACCAGCCCCAAAGCACTTCCACTAAGGTCCATGGAAATGATTTTGACAGCCTGGCCTGGATACAAGAGAGAAGAATGGTGCTAAAAAGAGGCAGCCATGGGGGGAACCTCCACAGTTTGGAATTTCTCTGTAAAACTTGTTCGCAGACACCTGGAACACCCGTTGCTTTTCCTTCCCCCTTACCCAAATCATTCCTAACTTCCTAGGAATTAGAGCTCACAGGGACCTCAGAACTCATTTTTAACCTGACTTTGCCTCCTTTCCTGGAGAACATTTGAAGGTCTAAGGTTTAGAGCTGGAGGAAACTCTTGATGTCTACACTAGCCCCTTCATTTCACAGATGAAGAAACTGACTCCCAAAGGGCTTGAAGAACTTGCCCAAGATGAGAGGCAGAGAGGGGAATTCAAATCCAGGTCATGTGATTCCAAATCCAGCTCCCCTTTCCCTCCATTTACCTAGAAAGGACTGATATCCTGAACTGATATTCATCAGACCAGATCTTCTGAGGTCTTGCACAGCAGTAGTTTTGATCAATGCATTTGACTAGTCTAGTTTGAATTGCTACAAGTGCCTGAAAGAATAGGGATGGCATTTAGTCTTCAGGCTGTCTCATACTCCAATTAATTAAAAACTGGAAAACCAACAAATATTTGAAAATTTAATTAAACCCCCAAATAGAAACTTTCGAAATGGCAGAGATTAGCAAAATTAAAAGCAAAAAATTGTTGAATTAATAAATAAAAATAGGGTTTTTTAAACTGATAAAAGAAACCACTAGCTAGTTTTACTTATTTGGATTGCCTCTTTTTTCATCAGAAAAAATTTTAAATCAAAAAAATGTAAAATACCAGAACTCGGAAACTTTTGCCCACTTATATGCCAATAAACCAAAAAACTTAAAGGAAAAGGATGTCCATTAACAATACTCTTATTTAATATAATTCTAGAAATGCTAACTAGATCAGTAAGACATGAAAAAAAAATGGAGGAAGTAGAAATAAGCAAAGACAAAACAATTTTTGTTCTCTGATAGGATGTTACTTAGAGAACCCTAGAGAGTCAAGTAGCAAATTAATTGAATAGATTTGTAACTTCAACCAAGTTGTAAGATATAAAATTAATCCTCAGAAACCAACAGCATTTCTGATTATTACCAACAAAATCCAACAAGGATAGAGAGAGATTTCTTTCATTTAAAAGGGCTACAGAATAAAATACTTGGAAGTCTACATCTCGAGGCATATGGGATCTGTAGGAATATGCCTACAAAACACTATGTATGTAAAGGCAGACCCAAGTATTTAGAGAAATATTAATTGCTCAATGGGCAGGCAGAGTGAGTACTACCTAAATCACTTTATTCGATACCATACCAGTCAAATTATCAAAAAATTACTTTATGGAGCTGGGAAAAAAAATCTACGTGGAGGAAGGAACAAAAGGTCAAGCATTTGAAGAGAAATAATGGAAAAAGGGGGTGGGGAAGAAAAAAAAAAAAGCTAGACAATATCAGATCTCAAGCAGCATCAAAATGATCTGATACTAGTTAAGAAGTAGCTCTTGGGGGGCGGAGCCAAGATGGCGGAGAAGGCACAGGTGACTTTCTAAGCCCCTTTCATACCCTCATTCCTAATAAATTCAGCCTCAAAACTAGTGCTTGACTGGTAAAATTCACAAAGATTGGAAGGACGACAAACTTACCAGCCAAAGATCATCTGGAAGATCATCAGAGCAGGTTTGTCCTGAGTGGAGGAAGCAGAGCAGCGCCGGTGAGCAGGGTGATAGGAGAGCTAGCACACTGAGCGGCCGGGGAGGGCGTGGTCTCCGTGGCTGGAAAATGGTCAGAGACAACTACCACAGGTTGCCTGCTGTGCTTTGGTTGCAAAGCAGTAGACCAGCAGGGAAATGAAAGCCAAAGGTAGAGGGTATTATTAAAAAAAAAAAAAAAAAAAAAAAAAAGCGCCAGAACCTAACAGGACCTGGATATACCCACTCAAAACTGGAAGTGAGTGACTCAGCACAGACCACAGCACAGCTGTGTGGCCCATTCTGCAGGACCGGGCTTCTTTGGGGCAGTCGCAAGTCTGTACAGCAGCCTGGGGCAGCCTAATAATCTTCACAGTGCAGGCTCGGCCTGGGGCAATAGAACTTCCGCAGTGACTGGGCTGGGGGCAGAGACACTTCCGGTGCACCAAAGCTACTTTGGCCTGGGGCAGTGACACTTTCGCTGCTAAACCTCTAGCCCCTGGGCAGTCGCTAATCCTCACAGCGGGGGTCTTTGCTGGGCACTTCCGGAGCTTGCCCCTGCAGGCCTGAGTCACTTCCGGTATAGAGCTTTCAGCTGCTCTTTGCAGCCCATTGGCAGGATAGCTACTGTCCATACACCTCTCACTGCTCTGCAGAGGAAGCTGGTAACCTCCTGGCCCTGAAGGCAGACCCTAAAGGCTTTTTAAAAAAATGAGTGAAAAAATCAAAAGGATGATCAGTAGCTTCTCCACAGAAAGAGAGCAGGCTTTCAACCCCAAGGAGACTAATAGTAGACAGTTGTTAGTCCCCAACACAAAAGGCTCTCCTAGAAGAGACTATTAAAAATCTTAAGAGAACTAGAAGAAAAATGGGGAAAGGAAAGAGCTCTCTGCAAGAGAGCAACAACTTCCTGAAATGTGAATTGGAAAAGGGGAAAAAACTCCCAAAAAGTGCAGGGACACAGAATTTGTGAATTGGAAAAGATAAAGAACTACCAGGAAAGTAGAACTTTTGAATTGGGAAAAAAAAATAACTCAGTAAAAAAAAAAAAAATGGGGAAATGGGGAAAAAAATTCCATAGGGCAAAACAATTTATTTAAAAACTCAATTGGATACATACAAAAAGAAGTAAAAAAAAAAAAAAAAGCTAATGAAGAAAATAACTCATTAAAAATCAGAAATGAACAAAGAAATGAATGATTCATTGAGACATCAAGAATCAGTCAAGCAAAACCAAGAAAAATGAAAAATTAGGGAACGTGATTTCAACATAAACAGTAATATCAATTAAAGAAACAAAAAAAAATCTTTGTTTTAGATCTACAAAAAGAGGAAGCATTCATGACTTTAACCAGATATAGAGACCACAAAAGATAAGTGGGCAATTTGGATTACCTAAAATTAAAAAGGTTTTGCACAAAACGAATATAGGAAAGATTAGAACGGAAATGAGCAACTGGGGGGGAATCTTTTCAACAAATTTCTCTCACAAAGATCTCATTTCCAAGAAATATCTTTAAGGAACTGATCTGAATTTATAAGCAAGAGAAACTATTCCCTAATTTGATAAATGGTCAAAGAATATAAACAAGCTGTTTTCAAAGATAGAAATCCAAACTATCAACAGTCTTAAGAAAAAAAAAATACTCCACATCACTGAGAATTACAACTTAAAGCAATTCTGAGATCCTTCTTCCTACTGATCAGATTGACAAATGTGAACAAAATAAAAAAAAAAACACAAATGATAAAGGTTGGGGAGCTGAAGGGAAACATGAGCATTAATTCATAATGGAGCTGGGAATTCATGTCACCATTCTGGAATGCAATTTGCAACTATACCCCAAAAGTCACTAGCCAATGACTGACCCAGCAACGGCACTAATTAGCCATGTGTCCCCAAAGAGATCAAAGAATACCAAAAGGCATATGGATGTACAAAAATATTTACAGCAGCTCTCTGACATATTGACATATGAATGTAATGAAATACTATTGTGCCAAAAAAAAAAAAATACTATGGAATAGTTTGAGAAGACTGGCAAGACTGATGCAGAGTAAAATGAACAGAACAGAGTACAATGTGTGCAGTTACAACAACAGAGTACAGGTATACAACTTTGAAAGACTTGAGTACTCCAATCAACACAATGACAACAAAAATGAATGACATGATAATGAAACCCACTGCCTACCGCCTGATGGGAGTGGGGGACTCGGTGCAGAAAAAACCACAAGTTTTTAGACAGCCAGTGTGGGCATTTGTCTTGCCTTTGCTATTCACATTTGTTATAAGGATTGTTTTCTTTTTTTATTGGCAAGTTGGAGTTGGAGAGAGAATGTAACAAATGCAGAACGGAGGCCATCAGAAAGACCATATAAAGGACGTAGCACCTGAACTGAGTCCTAAAGGGAGCTGGGGGGGGGGGGGGGAAGAGAGGTGAAGAGGGACAAAGTGTTTCGGCCATGGAAGGTGGGCTCAACAAAGATGCCTTAGATGAGATATAGGAATGTTACCTCCAAGGCAAAGCAGGCCAGTCGGTTTGTTTGGAATGGAAAATGAAGGGGAGTGATATATAATAATCTGGAAGCATAGAGTAAGCTAGGAGGAATGTAAATGACTTCAATGCAAAGAAGCTGGCATTTTAACCTAAAAGCAATAGGAAGTAGTCGTTGTTCTAGAGCAGGATAGGGAATTGATCACACTTCTGTTGTTAGAGATGTTGTGGGAGATAAAGAGCAGGGGAAACTAGTTTCCCCTGGAGTCCTGAAGTTTTCATTTTATGTATAAAGAGGACAGAACTAGAAGGGATCTTGAATCTACAAATTCCTCTGGAGATCTCTTCTGATAGAGGAAGAAACTGAGACTCAGAGAGAAATGAGTGGCCCAATTGGTACGAGGCCAGAAAGTGACTGACTGGAACCCAAGTTTTCTAGTCTTCTCTCTACTAACTGTTCCCCTGAAGAAAAAAGATGGGCTCCTTCAAAGTAACTTTATACTCTCTCCATGGCAGATATAAGAAAGGGCTTTCATTGATCATGTACTCCTTTCCTTCTACACACCTTCCAGCTCAATTTTTCACTTCTAGGCAAAGAACAGATGATATATATATTTTTTAACAAAAAGACTCACAGAAAATAAGTGAAATTCAGAAGTAAAGAAGGTTTGTTTTGCTCTCATTCCTTTGCCAAATGCATTGCCTGAACATTTTGCACTGTATGGTGAGGCCCAAGGCCTTCTTCCCTCAGAGCGATTAATTAAATCAGAATTCATGACTCAGATGGATGAGAAGAGATGTTCTCCATGGGCACGATGCTGAGCCCAACTCTCTCCTCTGCTGCTAAATTTCTTGGAAAAGTTGACAGCTGATGCTTCCACTTGCTCACCAGCTACTCTTTCCTTATCCCTTTGCAACTGAGCATCTGCCAGTACCTACTGAGACTGCGTTCTCAAATGTTACCAGTGACCCAGTGGGCCAATGCAATGACCTTTTCTTTCTTTTTTTTTTTTTTAGGTTAAATAAGTATGCGGTTCTTTTACTAATATTTCCATATTTCTCATGTTGTGAGAGAAAAATCAGACCAAAAGGGGAAAAAACTTCGAGAAGGGGGGGGGAGGGGACCAAAAAGTTAAAATACTGCACTTCGATCCATATTCAGTCTCCACAGTTCTCTCTCTGAATGTGGATGGCATTTTCCAGCCAAGTCTCTTGGAATTGCCTCGAATGCCCACTTTGTTAAGAAGAGATTGGCCTTTCTTTTAGCCTTCAACTTCGTTTATCTCTCTGCGACAGCTGACTATATTGCCTACCTCTTCCTATTCGTTGTTGTCTCCTTTCTTGCCTTTATAAAAAATACTGTTCTGATTTCTCTTCTTACTTCTCAAAATACTCCTGTCTTCATAAGCTCTTTAATTTCTTCCCAACCCTTAATGTTTGTTGTTGTTCTGTCATGTCCAATTGCTCGTGATTCTTTTTCTTGGCAGAGACACTGAAGTGGTTTGCCACTTCCTTCTCCAGCTCATTTTACAGAAGAAGAAACTGAGGCAAACAGAATGAAGTGATTTGCACAGTGCCCATTTGCTACTGAGTGTTTGAAGTGGAACTGGAGCTCAGGAAAATGAGCTTTCCTGATTCACTGTAGCACCACCTAGCTGCCCCTAACCTTAATGTGGATGTTCCCTAAGGGTCTACCTCTACCTTTTCCATTTTTCTCCCTTAACAGACTAATTCATCGCTGTGATACTACTCTTAGACAGATGATTCTCAAAGCCGGATTTCCAAACTTCTCTTCCTTCTTCTAGCCTCATATCTCCAAAAGTTGGATAATTCTACCTGGAGGTTTCCCTGCTACCTCAAACTCAACATGTTTTACCTTTCTCCCTAAACATTTATATCCCCATCAATATCCCATGTTGAAAACTTGGATGTTAGGACCCTTCCTCAAAAAGTTAAAATGCTTTGATTCACATTCATTTCCCATAGTTCTCTCTCTGGATGTGGATGGATTACTCAACCCCTTGAATCCATCTCTGTAGCATATCTGGAATCCACGCCCTTCTCTGAATTCCTATCAGCCTTCCAACACAGGTTTCACCTGGGATATTGGCTGTTCATTAAAGGTCAAGCCCCTGAGTATGTGTGTCCAGAGCGTAAGGGCCTCTGTTTAAGGGAGGAAATGAGGGTCCTTGTCTCTTAGACCCAGCCATGCTTTCTCTTTGTTATAGGGGAAGATGTTGTAAACCACACCTCCCCCCCAATAGAATGTAAGTTCTTGTAAGCAGTTCAGTCAGTTGGTCAATAAGCTCTTGCTAAGGACTTCCTCCTGCCCAGGTACTATGCTAAACACTAGGGCTATAAAAGGACAGTTTTGTTTTCACCTTGGTATTCCCGATGCTGTAACACTGCACACTGGACTTAGCAGATATTTATTGAATTGATCATAGGTTTTTATAGGTTTCGATTTAAGGTTCCTTCCAGGATAATAAGTCCGACTCTCTTGTTTTTCCGAATGTGAAAAAGGAACCTAAAGCCCAGAAATGAAATACTTCGCCCAAGGTCACGTAGGTAGTAAGTGGCAGAGCCCGGGTTACACCCCTGGTTCTGATTTGAATTTCAGTGATCTAAAGGTGGTTAATTTCCTCCTTGGATTCTCTTTTAAAGACTGAAATCCTCACTTACACCATACCCCTTGTTAGCAAAGGGGGTGGGGGCGCGATTCTTATCTCTGATAGATTTGGAGTTTTTATGAAGATTTCCAGGAAGTCTCAGCCTTCTGGGTATTGTGTGAATCACAGGGAAGAAAGCTGCTGTGCCAGGGCCAAAAATCTGACTCCTTTTAATGATGTAACAGAGTAGATGGGTCCCGGGATCTCCATTACCTTACAACAAGCTGACCCCTTTTAATGAAATTACACCATATTAATCATTGAGAATTGGCCAGGGAAGCATGAGACTCTGCCCCTTGTCTCGGAGTGGTTATAATGCTGGCACCGAGCAGTGAGCAGCCCGCTTTCTCTGTTCTTGTTTCCTCCCCAGCCAGCACCCCATTAAAGGGCCCCACTCTTAAGGCTCTCTTCTCCCCCATCCGGCTTCCTAGCTATACTGCCTCATACAATTTGCCACTCTCCTTGGGCCTTGAGGAGGAGCCATCTCTTATATGTATATCTAGATATAGGTAAACATAATATAGATATTGTGTTCAAGCATTGTGCCAGGCACAACCCCCCCCCCAGTCACTGCACCATATTGGGGCTCTCTTCAGCTTGTTTGTGAAACAAAGCCAAAGGAAGATCATGGGGAGTCACAGAACACGACAGCCCCTTCTCCCAAGATGCTTGTGTTCTACTAGGGGGAATACTACATGAACCCAAGTAAATAAAAAAGCATATGCTAAGGAATTTCAAGAAGGAGACAGTTCTGATAACCAGGAGGGAATTGGGAAAAGTCTCCTTAGGAAGTGTCCCCCAAATTGTGCTTTGAAAAGAGGCTCAGGATCTTAAAAGAGGTATGAGAAAGGGAAAGGGGTAGCCACCGCATGGAACTTTTCATCCTACCTTCCCAAGTGTGGGTGTCACCATGTCTCTCTCTTTGACACACCCATACATACCTCTCTTTTATAACCTTCCATGACTCCCTATCATCTCAAGGATCGAATCTAGACTTCTCCATTTGGCTCCTTCCTCCCTTTCCAGGCAGGATTCTCCTTTCTTCCTATCTCTATACTCTACAAACCAACTACACTGACCTGTTAGCCACTCCTTGAACTCCATGCTCCTCTCCTTACTGTGCTTTTGTATTTAGCTAATCTGCATGCCTAGAATGCTCTATATCATTCCCATCTCTTTTTTGACTCCCCTGGTTTTCTTCAAATTCCAGGTGCTGCAGGATTCTTTTCCAAGTCCCCCTTTCTCTTGTGATCCCTATCTTGCACAAATCTTATTTTTATGTTCTCTCTCCCATTATCAGGGGAGTTCTTTGAGGGAAAGGGGGACAGTGTTTTATCTTTCTTTGTATTCCCAAAGCTTATCATGGTGTCTGGCACATAAAATGCTTAATAAATGTGTGTTGACAGACTGAAGTTATGAATCTGTTATTTGAACCCATGGTTTCCCGAATCCAAGGGAAACCCTCTAGCCACTGAACCCCACTGAATTCAGTGATCTTTCTTAGGCTTTGCTTCAACCAATAGGTTAACATGTGAAATGAGTGATTGTCCTGGGTAGCCCACATAGAAGTTAAGTTCAGGTTCTAGTTAAAGTTTTTTAAGGAGAGTCTTTACTTCCCCTCAACATGAAAGCTTATGCACATGAAAGAAAAGCCCTTTGGTGTACTGTATATCTCCACTATGGACATCTTTGGTAGGAGACATACAGTTCTTCATCAGCAACTAAAAGACAATATCGATTGTACGACATGAGTAATACTTGACTTGAAATTTCTTATATTCTAAAATAATAATTTTAATATTGCACCTACAAATGCAGTTTGCATTATTAGGAAGCTTCTACCCTTTTTTGTCATTAGCAGAACTCTTCTGAAAGCTGAATCCTACATACACGGGTCTACCAAAAAATGCAAATATAGAATATGGCAACTGCTTTACAGTTTGTGTTTGAACAACCATCTGCTACGATGACTTTATGTCCTTTGTCCCTTTTTTTTTTAAATTAAATAATCTCAACACTAGCTTTCCTTTCATTCTTGGAAACAAGAAAGCACTTTAAATGAGTTGAAATTAAAGAAGTACACCTGCTAGTCAAGAGGAGACTCTCGGTCTTTGAGGATAGGATGGGGAATACAAGTCTTTCTCTATCCCACACAGGGAACATTTGAAGTGCTTTGGGTCTCTTGAAATGAGAGATGTTGTTTGGTGTGATGGGGAGAGCCTGGGTTTTGAAGAGGGAGAATCATCCTTGAGTCCTGACTTAACAGCTTCCTACTTGACTATACCCTTTTTGTTGACCATTAGCAAGACGGTGTAAATTTAGAATATGGTAACTGCTTTAGGGGTTGTATTTGAACAACTGTCTGCTACAATGACTTTACATCCATCATCCCTTTTTTAAATCAAAATATTCTCATACTAGATTTCCCTTTATTCTTTGAAACAAGAAAGCATATTAAATGAGTTGAAATTAAAGAAGTACACCTACTAGTCAAGAGGAGACTCTCAGTCTCTGAGGATAGGCAGCGGAATAAAGTCTCTCACCCATGTAGGGAACATTTCAAGTTCTGTGGGGTCTCAAAGTGAGAGGTGTCTCTTAGTGCAATGAGGGGGAGAGCCTGGGATTTCAAGAGGGAGGATAATCCTTGGGTCCTGACTAAGCAGCTTCCTACCTGAATAGACCCTTTTTGTTGACCATTAGAAAAAGAGTGAAAATTTAGAATATGGTAACTGCTTTAGGGGTTGTATTTAAAAGACCGTCTGTTATAATGACTTTAGATCCATCATCTCTTTTCTAAATCAAAATATTCTCATACTAGCTTTCCTTTCATTCTTGGAAACAATACTTTAATATTTCAAGTTCTTTGGGTCTTTTGAAGGAGAGGTGTCTCCCAGGATGAATACAGAGAGGATTGGCGAGACTTACGTGAACTGATGCTGAGTGAAATGAGCAGAACCAGGAGATCATTATGTATCTCAACAACGATACTGGATGAGGATGTATTCTGATGGAAGTGGATTTCTTCAACAAAGATCTAACTCGGTTTCAATTGATCAAGGATGGACAGAAGCAGCTACACCCAAAGAAAGAACACTAGGAAATGAATGTAAACTGTTTGCATTATTGTTTTTCTTCCCGGGTTATTTATACCTTCTGAATCCAATTCTTGCTGTGCAACAAGAGAACTGTTTGGGTTCTGCACACATATATTGTATCTAGGATATACTGTGACATATTTAACATGTATACGACTGCTTGCCATCTGGGGGAGGGGTTAAAGGGAGGGAGGGGAAAAGATGGAACAGGAGTGCAAGGGATAATGTTGTAAAAGTTACCCTGGCATGGGTTCTGTCAATAAAAAGTTATTAAAATTTAAAAAAAAAAAGTGAGAGGTGTCTCTTGGTTCAATGAAGGAGAGGCTGGGATTTCAAGAGGGAGGACAATCCTTGAGTCTTGACTTAGTAGCTTCCTACCTGATGAATAGACCCTTTTTGGTGACCATTAGCAAAAGAGTGCAAATTTAGAATATGGTAACTGCTTTAGGGTTTGTATTTGAACGACTGTCTACTACGATGACTTTACATCATCATCCCTTTTTTAAATCAAAATATTCTCATATTAGCTTTCCTTTCATTCTTGGAAACAAGAAAGCATTTTAAATGAGTTGAAATTAAGGAAGTACACCTGCTAGTCAAGAGGAGACTCTCGGTCTCTGAGGATAGGCAGCGGAATAAAGTCTTTTTCTCACCCATATAGGGAACATTTTAAGTTCTTTGGGTCCTTTGAAGTGAGAGGTTGTCTCTTGGTGCAATGAGGGAGAGCCTGGGATTTCAAGAGGGAAGGACAATCCTTGAGTCTTGACTTAGTAGCTTCCTACCTGAATAGACCTTTTTGTTGACTATTAGCAAGACAGTGCAAATTCAGAATATGGTAACTGCTTTAGGGGTTGTATTTAAACAACCGTCTACTACAGTGACTTTACATCCATCATCCCTTTTTTAAATCAAAATATTGTCATACTAACTTTCCTTTCATTCTTGGAAACAGGAAAGCACTTTAAAGGAGTTGAAATCAAAGAAGTACACCTACTAGTCAAGAGGAGACTCTCTCAGTCTCTGAGGATAGGCAGCAGAATAAAGTCTTAATCTCACCCACATAGGGAACATTTCAAGTTCTGTGGGGTCTCGAAGTGAGAGATATCTCTTGGTGCAATGAGGGGAGAGCCTGGGATTTCAAGAGGGAGGACAATCCTTGAGTCTTGACTTGGTAGCTTCCTACCTGAATAGACCCTTTTTGGTGACCATTAGCAAAAGAGTGCAAATTTAGAATATGGTAACTGCTTTAGGGGTTGTATTTGAACGACCGTCTGCTACAATGACTTTACATCCATCATCCCTTTTTTAAATCAAAATATTCTCATATTAGCTTTCCTTTCATTCTTGGAAACAAGAAAGCATTTTAAATGAGTTGAAATTAAGGAAGTACACCTGCTAGTCAAGAGGAGGCTCTCGGTCTTTGAGGATAGGCTGAGGAAAGTGCAAATTTAGAACATAACTGCTTCAGAGGTTGTATTTGAAGGGCCATCTGCTACGATGACTTTACATTCGGCATCCCTTTTTTTTAAACGGAACATTCTAATATATTTCTCTCCTGAAAAAGGAATTCATTAGAAAAAAAACAGGCCTTCCATTTCCCCCCATCCCCGGAATGTGCAACATCAGCTATGTTCTAGGTAGCACAGCTGTTAGCCCAAATGCCAGGATCTTCTGTCGTTCTACTCCTTTAATATGCCTTCTTCTCTATAGACATGGGCCATCCGTTGTGTGGCTCATGCAACTGTTGTATAGAATGGAGTTATGGAGAGAAATGATTCCTTTTACCTTTTGTGGGATCAACAAGTCTCTCCCAGGGCCTACCTGCCAAGCTCCCAAACACAGTTTATTACTCCCTGCGTGCAATTACTCTGAGCAAGACACTGTGCTGTATATGAAGGTAGTGGCCAGATTTACTACTCGAGCTGCTGAGGGCCTTGTTCTTTTGCCGGGTAATGAATTCTCTTATATAACTTGGAGCTTTCCAAAGGAGGCAGTCTAAGGTCTAGCTGTGATATATTCTTAATTGCCCTCCTCAATTCGTGGGAGTCCTATCATTGGTCTCCCTCAAGCTGGCCTCTGAAGGAAGTCGGCTCTAGTCTGTTCATCTCAGAAGGACTTCAACTGGGTTACCTCGTAGCTGCCCCCCTGCCCAGCACATAAGGAGGAACAGAGGGAGAAGGAAGCCAAAACAGACAGGTACCACACATGTGTGCATACACGTACATACATGCACATAGTCGAGCACCAGCCAGGCTGGGGGAGAGGCATATGATAGAACCAGGGATCCACCTAGATAAACGGAAGACATAACTCGTTCTTAAAACTGTCTGTTATTAAATACCTTAACCAGGCAAACTCGGGGGGATGGCCCATGACTCTTGGGTTTCTTTTGTTTGTTCTAGGAAGTGGCTTTTCTTTTCTTTGTCTTTCCAAGCAAACTTTCTCCCAGATGTATGTTGCCCTCGCAGCCCCTAAAACTCAATATCTAGGTCACAAAACCAATCTCTAATCTTGCTTTGCTTTCTTTCTCTTTAATGGATGGAGGAACCATTGGTGCTGTCGCCTGGGTGCAAGGTAACTATAAAACACAGGAAGACATTTCTCTTGTGAACGTCCAAATGGCTTTAAAAATGCCTGATAAAATCAGAAGGCTCTTTCATTTTAAAGGAAGGGTGGAGGTGGTAAAGGCGCAACCCAAGCAAGAAAGCCTTTTTACCTAACCTAAAACCCTTTCAAGAAGCAGCGCACGGAATCGGATGGGAATGAGATGCCTAAGGACAAGGACATCTGAGCCTTCAGGAGAATGCAAAGGATGAGGGATGAAAACTTAGTAGCTGTGATTTAGCACATTGCCATGCTTCCAAGGATACCAGTTGACTTGATGCCCGAATGTGGAATAATCATCGGGGCTATTTAATGCTACTTTTGAGACCCTTGGCACACCCTATTCTTAGTGCAGACCAAATTCCCCAGGAGACATGCCCATACTTGGTATGCAGGGGCCAGGTGGTAGTCAGATGACTTGGTACTTAGATGAACCCCAGAAGAGGGGGATGTTAAACCCACCCGGGCCAATTGATTTCCAATTTCAAGGCTTCAGGGGAGCCCGTTTTCCTCCCTTCCCCAAAAGTGACTGGCTCCCACCTCCTTGACATTGAAATGCTTGCCCCCCAAAAATGAAACTGTCAAGCCTTGACCATGTGTCTTCTCACCAGTGGGAGAAACATGAGCTGCCTTCTAAGTTTGCTCTCTTGTTCCATAGATCCATGACCATAAATACAACTGCTATCAGCGGGAAGTGGAGAGAACTATGGGCCAGAAGTGCCTGGTCAAGTTTTACAAACCCTGTCCGGAATGTTCTCTTCCTTTTCTTCCTCTTAATTATGGGATCTTAATGCCCTTCTTTCACGAGAAGGCAGAACGGGCAAAGCAATCATTCACTAAGTGCCTTTAAAGCCTTGAGAAGTCTCCCTGAGCCATCTTCTGCTAGAACATCTTCAATATCCTCCTCTTTCCCTTCAGGGGCGCCCTTCTGCTGGAGGTCTGAGACTTCTTCAGGGTAGAAAAGTCCAGGTATGGGATTCATCCCTTCACCAAGGCAGATCACAACCCGACCATAATTTATTTAAGCCTGAGACAATTACTTGAGGTACATCGAAGACAAAAGTGGCTTACAGAATGTCACAACATAAATATGAATTTGTTGGAACTTGTGAAAAGAACTTCCCCTAGGGGAGAGAGAGAGTCGGCCTAGGCTCAAGTTCTGCCTCAGACATACTTGTTATATAACCCTTAGCAAGTCAGTAACCATTTGATACCCTAGGCAACTTTCAGAAAACATACCAGCCTGCATTGGCACAAATTTCCCCACCAACGACTTCCCAATCTCAATGAAACCATAGGCTCAATATCTTTCTCATAGCTCTAGAAATTAAAGGAATCTTTTTGAGGTCAATGCCTTTTTTTTTTTTTTCTTTTTTTTTGAAAATGAGGAAACTCGGATCCAGAGCAGTGAAATATTTTACCCAAGATTCTGTAGGTGAAAGTGTCAGAGGTCACATTTGAATTCAGATTTTCCAAATTCCAAATGTTTCACTCTTTCTATTATACCACAATTCCTTTCTCTGTTGCTTGTTGAGAATGCCATCTCCTTAGCTCAGCATTCAAGGCTTTCCTTGATGTCATTTAAGGAAGGCCTGCTGGCCTTCTTTCACATTCTCCATTAGGCTTTCTACCTAAAGCACCATGGACTCTCTCCCCATCTCACCTTCTGTCCTTTCTTGCCCTCTCTGCCATTGTCCACTCTGTGTAGTGACAACAAGATTATGCAGCGTCCAGTCTGATGGACGTGGCTCTTTTCAGCAGTGAGATGATTCAGATCGGTTCCAATGGGCTTGCGATGAAGGGAGCCAGAGAGAGAGGACTGTGGGGACTGAAGGTGGCTCACAACATAGCATTCTCACTCTTTTTGTTGTTGTTTGCTTGCACTTTATTTTTTCTCATTTTTTCCTGTTTGATTTGATTTCTTTTATGCAGCAAGATAATTGTATAAATATGTATGCAGGTATTTGATTTAACATTTTTATCACATTTAACATATATTACATTCCTTGCCTATCTAGGGGAGGGAGTGGAGAAGGGGGAGAATTGGAACACAGGGTTTTGCAAGGGCTAATATTGAAAAATTATTCATGCATGTTTTGAAAATAAAAAACTTTTAAAAAAGATAATGCTTTTAAAAAATACTGACTTAATAAACAATTTTGGAATTATTGATTGAATCACGCTTTCCATTGTTCTCTGGGTCTCCCGTAATCAGGACTCTTCTAAGAATATGGAGTTCTAGAAATACTAGCCCTAAAAAAAAAAAAATAAACAAATGATAGCCATGTGACATCACAAGGAAAATACTGGCATTAAAAGGGGTGATCTTGGATTGCTATTTTTTAAAAAGCTAGATCAATTTGTATTCTCTCCTATAGTTACAAGAGACAACATGACCTAGGGTAGAGAGGGTGCCCGTATTGGAATCGGGAAAACCTGGGTTCAAGTTCAGTCTTTGATTTTCTCCTCTTCACCTAGGATGTCATTGTACCTCTTACTGTAGCAGACACCTCACTAGGACTGTTATGTTGCAGACCAAACTGCCCATCTGCTCTATCGATAGAGGGAGATATTCCACATTGGGAGTTCCCTATGCTGATAAAATCCTAGAACTGGACTCGACTGTCTGTTCCTGCAATTTATACTTTAATTTTTTCCCCTCCCTTCTGTATAATAAATACTTTGAGAACAGGAATCATTTTTCATCTTGGTACCCGAAGCTCACAAGAACAGGGTATTGTCAGTTGGCCACCGGACAAGGGTTTGTCAAAGCAGACTGTGTGTGGGGATGCCAGCCCCACTGCTGTAGAATATCCTTGTTGACCTTGGCAACACCGTCAGCACCATAAATGTACGTGGTGTTGGAAAGAAACCCGTTGCCCATCAGATCAAAAGCTTTTTTATGCTTTAGGCCTAATAAATGTTCTCACCAACTGTACTATGGGCTGCTCAGATAGACATCCTCCAGAGGTCGAGGCCTCGGAGGAGAAGTCGTCACACCCCAGGGAGCCACTGTCCTTCCTGAGTAGTTGGAGCCTTGCCTGTGAGGTCCACTATGAAATCCTGAGCCTCTTTATCTTAGCATTGATGCTGTAATACTAGCTAACAACATTTCACTGATCTTCCTACCTTACCTACCTACCATTTTGCTTTGGAAATAGTTCTTCATCTAGCAATCAACCTATCAACATATGTTTATTAAGAGATTGCTGTATGCCAGCTATTGGGCTATGCTCTTGCAGGACAAATAAAATGAATGAAACTGTCCCTACTCTGAGACCTCACAGTGAAACACTGGGATTTTTTTTACGACCTGGCTTCAGGTTTCATCATTCTACTGAAACTGCTTTTTCCAAAATTACTATTGATTTCTTTTTTTGTGTAAATATATGATATATAAAATATTGTCAGGCTTTTCAAAAAAAGTCCTCACGAACATTGTGGAGTTAAACTATAAAATTCCAAATGTACTTAATTTAAATTAACTCAGAACAAAATTATTAATGCACTTTTTTTTAAAAGAACATTTAACCAGATAATCAATATATTTATATGTTAGGACTTAAACAGAGGTTAAATATGCAGTAATAAAAGGCAGGATAAGTTACGGAATTGGTTTATTCCAAATCATTATTATGAAGAAATCTGACAAACAGAATAAAATGTAATAACTTCATAAAGAAACACTTTAATATGATTTAATTGGAATTTAACCATAAGCCTCCTTGTTCACTTATATTAACGTATTTCCTGACTCTTTATTTAAAAAAAAAAAAAAAAAAAAAAAGATGGAGGGAGAACACTTGGAAGTTCTATACTTTCCAGAAAAATAAGTCATCAGGTTCAATTTGGGAGGATCTTTTGCAAAAGCTTTCTTTTTTGAAAATGCTGAAGATTTGTAGAATGGCAGAAATCAAAAGTCTACTTTCCCCACATGAGCTCCCGAGTTGTCTCGGCTTCCGTTTTGTGCCCCCAAAGCAAGAAAACCTGTATCGTTTAAAGAACCAACAGGTTCTTTGGATGTTTTCTTAGCCATTTCTGAGGTATCAAGGGTCTTGATTTTTGGAAAGAATAACAGATCTTTTTCAAGTTGAGTTGACCTCAACACATAGTCCTTAGGAAGGAAGGATCAGCTGTATTTTGGATATCCAGGGATCAAAACATACTTTGTGAGGCAGGGGACCTGAGGTTATGAGTCTCGAGGCATTTGGACTGCCTCTGTGATTTCACTAGAAAACTGATATGTGTTTCTGCTACAGAATACCAAAAAAGGTGACAGTAGTGTCCTTCTGAGGGCTTGCTTCACAAGTGTTAGGGGGGAAAAAAACTATAGTTTCCATGGGCTCGAAATTCAACCTTCTTGTAAAGACTTATGATGCTTCTGTGGAGTTTTTTTTTTTCCTCAACAGTCGACATGAGATACTAGTTTGCCTTCTCTGCCATCTCCCGATCGGTGTATTATTCTGCCACATTTTCTTCTGCAGACAAAGCAAACTTATCCGATTCTTCAGTGGCACACGACTACACATCTGGGAAATGGGACCATATCTTCCTCAGTTTTAGATACTTAAATTTTCTGAGGAGATTTGTGCAGACAGAGATGACATGAGAGGGAACACTGCATCCGGGAAGGGTTGTTTGGTGTTTTCTAATCCAACATGAGATGCTTTAGATGGTGATTTGATGCTGCTGCTCAATTGGGAGAGCATGGTGCTTTCCCACTAGTCTCCTTCCTTAAGGAAACCAGTAGTGAGAGATGGGAGGACTGGCCATCAGCAGTGGCCAAAGTAGCCAAGGCTGAAAGTGTATTTTTGGGAAGGGTCAGCAAGACATCAATTCCCAGGTAGAAGGAAGCAAAACTGTCCGGTAGATGGGCGTACTTGACAATCTGTGACAGGTAGCCACAATTGAGTCTCTGGGAGGTCAGAAACCATGGATGGGAAACAGTTTTTAGGTGTTTCACAGAGGTTCGTGGTCTCCATTTTTGTTTCCAGCGGTTTCATTTTATTCATAGCAATTGAATTTTTAATTATCCCTTGCCTAGAGGGAGAACACTCAGTTTCTTCCTCATCCTCATCCTCATCCATCATCCGAATTCATATAATGGTGAAAAAGTGCCATCTTCCCTATCTGCAACATGGGAGAAATTCAACTGATCTCTGTACACCAAAAAGATGACTCATTTGTCTCTCTTAGACCTCCTTGTGACTGGAATCCATAATCGGCTATTTGCCAAAGAGGGTCTTCCATTGGAACTTTGCTAGTATGTTAGTCTGCCATGTATAGCTGATACCAGCTTTAAGATGTACCTTCTGAAATGTAAGCAGTCAAGCAAAATCATCTTCAAGCTCCTGGTTCTTTCAAATTCAATGTTACCTACACATAGGTGGGCCTTGCAGTCTTTGGATTTCGACATTCGTGGAAATTCCACTTTCAAAAGGTAAAACCTTCAGCTTAAAGCACATCCATATCAGAGTCTCAATGAAGAGCTCTTTAGCCTCAGAGCAACGAAGTTTGTAATAAAATCGTCCTGCTTTATCTTCCCTAACGATGGAGGCAGAGGGAGAACCAAGAGGGCTAATTAGGGGCAGTCAGCTAGCTGAACACTCTCCTAGAAACAACGCCTCAACTCTAATTTAGGGGCAACAGAGCCAACAAAAGGTCGGGGTGGGGGGGTGGGGGGAGAGATTTTTCTGGCCTAAGAAAACTTAAGAGGTAGGCAGGAGCCTGGAATGCCTGAGTTGGAGGTATGGTAGAGATCTTCCCAGAGCCCACATGGGCAGAAGCTGGGGTGGGGGGAAGGAATAGCTTTGATAGCTCTCAACCTAGAGACAGTGAGAGGGTCAGACAACACCTCACAAAGAGTTTAAAGGGATCCCCTTTCCAGCACTGGGTACAATTGGCACTGACGGGCAATTCTATTGCTTGTATTCATTTCCGAGTGGGTCACAAGGGAGGGGCCCTGGTCACAGTGCCAAAGCAGAAAGGGATGCTAATGGATGCAGCTATGGGGAACTTAAGGACCCACCCTTGGTAAAACCAGAGTGCAGATTGGGAGAACAGTAGCCATACCTTTGCCAGAGTCACATCTAGGAAGCACTGAGACAAACAGGGGATGTGACTTATACCATTACAAAGAGTTCAAATGTGATCTCAGATACTAGCTTGCGACCCTGGTCCAAAGTGCCATCCATCTCCACCATCTGCAACATGGAAGAAAAAGGATCTCCTCTGTACACCAAAAAGATGACTGGTTTGTCTCTCTCAGATTCATTGTGACTAGAATCCATATAGCCAGCCATTTGCCAAAGAGGGTCTTCCACTGGAACTTTTCTAGTATGTATTAGTTCGCTATGTATAAGTGAAGAGCCTTAAAATGTACCTTCTGGGAAGCAACAAACTGGGAAAACATTTTTACAGTCAAAGGTTCTGATAAAGGTCTCATTTCCAAAATATATAGAGAAATCAAGCCATTTTCCAATTGATAAGCGGTCAAAGGATACGAAACAGACAATTTTCAGATGAAATTAGAACCATTTCTACTCATATGAAAAGGCGCTCTAAATCATTATTGATCAGAGAAATGCAAATTAAGACAACTCTGAGATACCACTACACACTTGCCAGATTGGCTAGAATGACAGGGAAAGATACTGACCAATGTTGGAGGGGCACTAATATATTGTTGGTGGAGTTGTACACGGATCCATCCATTCTGGAGAGTAGTTTGGAACTATGCTCAAAAAGTTCAGACTGTGCATACCCTTTGACCCAGCAGTGTTTCTATGACTTCATATCCCAAAGAGATTTTAAAGAAGGGAAAGGGACCCACATGTGCAAGAATGTTTGTTTATAGCAGCCCTTTTTGTAGTGGCCAGAAACTGGAAGCTGAGTGGATGCCCATCAGTTGGAGAATGGCTGAATAAATTGTGGAAAATTATTGTTCTGTAAGAAATGACCAGCAGGATGATTTCAGAAAGGCCTGGAGAGACTTACACGAACTCATGCTGAGTGAAATGAGCAGTTCCAGGAGATGATTATACACAGCAACAACAAGACTATGTGAGCATCAATTCTGATGGAACCCTCAACAATGAGAGGATCCAGATCAGGTCCAATTAATCAGTGATGAACACAACCAGCTACATCCAGCAAAAGAACACTAAGAAATGAGTATGGACCACAACATAGTATTTCTACTCTTTCTGTTATTGTTTGCTTACATTTTTGTTTTCCTTCTCAGGTTTTTTTTTAACCTTCTTTCTAAATCCAATTTTTCTTGTGTAGCAAGAATATGTATACATATATTGCATTTAACATGTATGGGACTACCTGCCATCTAGGGGAGGGGGTTAATGTTGAAATATTACCCATGCATATGTTTTGTCAATAAAAAGCTATAATAAAAAAAGATGTACCTTCTGAAATGTTGTAATCATTCAAGCAAGAATCAAATTTGCTCTTTAAGGGAGAGTGGTTGGGAGGAAGGGGGGAATTTGAAGCACAAGATTCTGCAAACATGATTGTGGAAAACCATCTTTGTATATATTTTGAAAATAAGCTATTTGTAAAATATTGAAAAATATGTGATTTGGAAAAAACAAAAGGCTATTGAGAAAAATGCTTGTTTTTACTCTGCAAAATTTAAAATAAAATGTAAAAAAATAATTTTTTTAAAATCTCAAGGGAAACCTATGAAAGGCTTTTCTTGATTTCTTCTAGTGCTTCTCAGCCTCCCCACTCTCCAGAAATTCCTTTGTAGTTTTGTTTCTATCTGGTTATTTGTTTCTCCATACTAGTCCAGTGGAATCTCCTAGAGGACAAAGAGTATTGGGTTTTTTCTTTTATATCCCCAGGTCTGAGCACGTGCTTAGCAAACAAAAGCACTTAATAGATGCTCATGGGGCTGAATTGTCAAGTGTTCTACCATGCCCAAGAACTGATGTCTTTCCTCTTGTTCAAACTTTCTCCTGCACTCTGTTTAACAGGGAATCTTAACTTGGGGCTACCGGCTTTTTTAAAAAATGGTTTCCTTTCTAATCCTGTGTATTTTTTTGTGTGCATTTAAAAACTACACTCCAAGAAAGTCGGGCCCCATAGGTTTTCCCAGAATGTGAAGCCTTATGTGGAAACAGTCCATTGGCTTTTTGGTTTTCCTTCTTTCCTCTAATTTCTTCACTTATTGCAGAGCTCCTCAGCTGCTATTTGCAAGGGTTGAGCTTGCCTTGGGTATTTGGGGGAGGGAGGCCATCATATCAGGTCTTTTTTTTTTTTTTAACAGAATCACAGCATCTGAGAAGTAGAGGGTCCTTGGTGGGCCATCTCTGCCACTTACTGCCTGCGTGACCTTGAAATATTGGCTCATCTTGAGTCTCCCCAACCCCCCAGATCCCTTTCAGACAAATGGCTGTCTAGCTATGTGTGTGAGCATTTAATTTACTATCTGGGAGTGACTTTGGCATTGGATGGTGGGGAGAGGCATCTGGGAGCAGCAACCCTGCAAGGGTTTATTTTTATCAGCTCAGAATGGACCACACCAGATAATGTCTTTGCCCCAAGATTTCTGACATGTGAGCCCTACAAAAGGGAGGACTAGGAGGGACTGGAAACTGCAGTCGGGGTTCTCCGAGTCCTGATGGGTAGCAAATCGTCCCTTGTCTATAAAGCTTTTATCGCCCAAGACCCTTACTTCTTAAAAGTTAAGAGAATGTGGTAGAACTTGGGTTGACGGACATTAGGCTGACTGATCTGAAGTCTCTTGGAGCTAGATTGATATTGCCAACAGACCTCCCTAAGAAAGAAACGGCCCGGCTGTCTGGCCGATCCCCAGTGGAGGAGCTACAGGAACAAATGTGTGACTCCCTCCTTCTTCCCCAGAAGTGAAGAAATGACTCTTTGTGTGGGGAGCAGCCAGGTGGCCGCAGCCCTGCTAGGCAGCTGGCGGTCCTGAGCTCAAGGGGATGTAGTAGGGGTTGTGGGAAGCGTCCTGGCCGTGGAATGGGAGGACCCGAGTGCCGGAACAGACACACAAAGAAAGGAAACGGGCCAACCGAGTTGTTCAGATGGATGTGTGAGAGGAAAAAAAGAGGTTATGGAAAAGGGCGAGATTATGTACCCGGAATAGCTGAAATGAATTTCTCAACAGCTGGGAGGTTTGGCAGAAGGATGAACAAATTCCTTTCTCCCCTCCTCACCCTGGCTGATATAGGAGCATGGTAGCGACCTGGGGGTGTCCTGTATGCTGGAGGAACTACCAAAGGTAGCCGGGGGAGGGGGGGGCGGCGCGGGGTGGGGAAGAGGCTGGTAACTGAAAGAAGGCTTGGGCAAAAATGGAGAGCCCAATGGAGATCGAGATGAATGGCCCCCATGAGGCACTGGAAATCGAATCCCTCAGTTGGCATGGGGAAGAGAGCCCCAAATGATGGAGAACCCTAGTTATTCTTCCCCCATTGTGTCTGAGAAACTGCTTGGAGGTGTACTGGTGGTTCAGGATTAAGTGGTGAGGCAGCAATCAATCCATTGAGCATTAACTAAGTGCCTACTGTGTGCTAGGCAATGTATGAAGTACCAGGGAGAAAATGGTTCTCAAAAAAGCAAGAGAAGAGATTAGAGCTGACTATAGAAATGTGTAGGAGTCATACAGATGTTCCCTTGGGGACTGAGAAAAGAGGGAGAGAGGGGGAGACAAGAGTCAGAGAAAGGAGACAGAAGGAAAGAAAAGACTGTGGGACAATTCTTTAGGCATATACCCAAAGTAAAGAGGCTGCAGGAGACAGATAAAAATCCCAAGCTAATCATTCTAACAAACCTTTTGGTCTGTTTTGAAAGAGAGATGATGTCCAGGTCGAGAACTGCACGTTGTTGGTGTTAATGGGATAGATCAGAAGATCAACTCTGGATATTCTGTACCTTCCCTGCAAATAGGAAAGGGAAGAATATTATCCATACAGAACTAGGTGTAATCTTGGCCATCGAAGCCACCCCCATCATTGTCCAAAAAGTTGAATGAATTGCCCCACGTTTTAAGGATGATGAGGGCAGAGCCAAGCTTTGAACCGGGGCAAAGAGACTTGCAAGAGGTCTCATCTTTGGACTAGAAGCACTTCTGGAAATATAACAATAGCTAATGTTTATATTGTGCTTTAAGGTTTAGAAGCTGCTATGTAAACATCTCATTTTATACTCACAAAGATGATCCTAAGAGGCAGGTGCTACTTAGGGCAAAGGAGCCCAGTTTACTTAGCCCTTTGTGTTATAAGGGCTAACACATCCCTGTGTTACAGGGATGGTGGGGAAATCATTTGAGATCTCAGGCCAAGGAAGGGAGCAGCCAGGCCCGCATGGACAGCATGCGATGGAGAGCACGCCGGGTCTCCAGCTGGGCGAACTCCTCCCCTCCCCCACAACGGCCTTCTCGGCGTAGGCCTTCATCACCTGTCCCTTGGACGACCGCAACAGCCTCCTCATTGTCTCCCTGCGTCTGGTCTCTCCTCTCTGAAATTGTCTTCCAACTAGAACTCAAGAGGAGCTTAGTCTGTCTCCCCCACACCTGTTGTTTACCAGATGAGGAAATCAGACTTAGGGTGGGTTAAGGGTCTTGCTCGGGATTACACAGGCTGTCAATGACCAAGATGTCAAATTGATCATCAAAAATCACTGCTCTGTCCATGGCACTCCCTTACTCAAGAGTTTTCATTAGCTCCCTGTCTGACATTGAAAGCCTTTCCTGGTCTGTTTTGAGCTCCTCTTTGGGGAGGCAGATGGCAAGAACTGGCAATTAATGAACAATAAGCCTGTGGCCTAAAGTTCTATGCAATCTAATGTTACTTGCTGGACTTGCTATCTTCCACCTCCATACCTTTGTATAAGCCGTCACCCACTTTTGAAATGTCCTTGACAGATTTTTTTTTTTCATTTCTGTCCCTCAGTTCAGTGGCTGGCACATAGTAGGCATTTAACAAATGTTTATTGAATTAAGACTGAGGTTGGGGATTATGAAGTCAACTCTGCTATAAAGCTTGTGCAAGGTAGCATCCCTGATACCCTGGGCTTCAGGGTGGGAAGCATTCGCCGTACAGCATCTGAACCTAGACCTGCCATGCTACTTCTGGGCCGTCCCCTACTGTACTGCCTAGACTAGCATCCACTGCTTATCTGGACCTCGGGTGTACCTCGACTCCTTCCACCTTCCCCTTCCTCTCTAGTCCAAATCTAGTAATAGGATTAACACAAACGATCCAGGAGAAGTTAGACCCGTCATTTGTCCTATGCCCCTTGACTTCCCGTCTCAAACACCACTCTCCCATATGGATTGTCTTCCCCCTGTTCAAATGTAGCTTCCTTTTGAGTTTATCTCCACATCCCCAGCACTTAGAACAGGGGCCTGGCACTGAGTAAGCACTGGCTGGAGGCTTTGCCATTCCTACTTCCTCTGAATTCCCTGTATCCCACCAACGAGTGAGCAAGCAAAGCCCAGTGTTGGATGCACATGGCCAGAAGAAGCGGCTCGCCTGCCCCCAGTCACATAGGGAATAAGAGGCGGACTGTGATTTGGACCCAGTGTCCCAGCATCTCCAGGCTCTGAGCCTCCAAACGTGGCCCTTGGCCCCTCCCCGCTCTGCCAGCACTCCTCCAACAAGAGCTGGCTTCTCCTTGCTGTGTTCTTGCCTCATTCCCATTCCCTAGCTGTTTTATGTTTCCCCTCTATTTTTCCTCCCCATCACAACCTGAAATCCATCTTTTTTATTTCTCCCCTTCACTCCCCCAGTATTCCCTCTTGCTGCCTTAACCTTCTCTTCCAGCCCCAGGAGACCTTCCTGCAGTCTGGCAGACAAATGTTCCCCACACTGCTGTGACACCTCCCCTTGGATCCTCGGCCTGCCTCCCAGGCTCTCGGTTTGAATAGAGATGTCCTTTCTTATCACAGAGATGAGAAGAATGGGCCTACTGGGTGGCTTGCTCGACAATAACCTGCTGGATTTTATTCTTGACCTCCGTGCGTCTGTAGTGTGTGTGTATCTTGAATGGAAAGTGCTGGATCTGAGATTGAAAATATGACTTGTCACTCACTACCTGTGTGACTATGGGCTCAGATCACTTCAACTCTTTGAGCCCGTTTCCTCATTTGCAAAAAGAGATTGCCAACTGGGCTGGAGCTGGCTCTTGTCAACAACTCAATGATTCACGGCAATTTTAGTAGGCTTGGGATGGAAAGGGCCATCCGCGTTCAGAGTGCTGGAGACTGAATGTGGATCACAGCATGGTTTTTCACCTTTTTGTTGGGTTGTTTTTTTTGTTGTTGTTGTTGTTTTGTTTGTTTTTGTTTTTGCTTTTTTTTTCCTAGTGTTTATTTTTTCCCTTTTGATCTGATTTTTCCTGTATAGCATGACTAATATGGAAATGTTTAGAACTGCAAGTTTAATAACCTATACTGGACTGCTTACTGTCTTGGGGAGGAGGGAGAGAAGGAGAGAAATTTGGAACACAAGGTTTTGCAGGGGTGAATGTCGAAACTATCTTTGCATGTGTTTGGAAAAATAAAATACTTTTAAAACAAGGGGGGAATCACACTAGGTACCAGCTTCTCAAACTGTGGATTAAAATCCCAGATGGGGTCTCACAACTAAATGTGGAAGTCATGAAATTAAGATTATCAGTAAACACTTGATACATGTCTCTTTTATATACCTGGGGTCTCGTAACAATTTCTCCAGGCAAAAGGGAGCAGTAAAGAAAAGGCTTAAGAAGCTCTGCTCTAGATGAATCCTAAAGTATCTTCCTGCTCTTGGTCTATGCTTTTGTTCCAACTGTATGCCATCTCTGTTCCTTAAAGGGAAAGAGCCAGGCAGGTGGCTAAACCCACTTTCCCCTTGCCACAGTTGTCCTTCACACTTGTGGTTTATCGGCGAAACTCAATGCCCATCTGCTATTTTCACTGGGGCTCTTAATATGTGACATCTTTTCTTTAACTATTATTCCACTGTTGTGTTGGTGAACTCGCCCCTCCTCAAAGTTTCTCCAACAATCTGACTTCTTTCCCGCCCCCAACCCCCACTGCTTCAGGATCTTCAGTGATTTGGCCAACAAGTGCACCCCTTCTAAAGGTGTGCAGTCTATCTGTGGCTGTACATACTGTACATCTCTCACCGTTTTCTCTTGTGTGTACACCACAAAGGGAACCTTCATCATATTGAGGACCTTCTTCCTTTCCTCTTGACCTCAGAAGAATGATACTGTGACCACATGGGCAACCCATATTGGTTGGACAACCTGCTGCCTGTTTCTCCAGTGATATTTTTTTATGTTGCTTCTGAGTCATTTGGAGTCTGTAAGAACCAACTTACGCCTATCCCTCCCCTCTCCATGGCTTCTTGGGTCTTGAGAGACCTCCATGCTACGTGACTCATAGCCAGGCAACATCTTTTCTTGATCGTGCCTCCAAAATAAATCCAGTTTCTTCACAGATCAGAAGCTCATGTCAAATTCTTTACTTTCTGGGGTTTGAATTTTACTGTAAATCGGTCCCTTGGGTGCTTCCTGATAGAATTCCTGATAGAATTAAAATTAGGGTCTCCAACATGTGATCTCTTGGCAGGCAGCTGCTCACATCCCTTGGGAAATGGTAAATCATCCCTTGCAGGGGAGGGTCCTCCCACTGTTCTCTGCGCCTCAAGGATGCTGAATGGGTTCTGTTCTTTTCCGTTCTCCTAGAACTCTCATAACGAGCAGAATTCACTTCTTTGCTTTTCTTCTTCCATCTTCCCATAGCTTCTTCCCATTTTCCCTGTCTTTAAAGTCCCTATATGTACCTGACCACCAAAATGGATATTCTTCTTCCTGATTTGAAGGCAGGTAGGCAGTCTTTCGTGGGCCTTGGCTCAAGTTCATTCCTGATGCTGTGGCTTTTCAGATAATTTTTCTTCCCTACCCACAAGATGGTTCTACTGTTCTTGCATTCCAGCTCTTCGGTCCACAATCTACTCTCCTCCTCCCCCCTCCCGGTGCCTTTATTACCTTCTTTCCAACATGTACCACTCACAGAGAAGCTCATTTTCCCCTTTACAACACTCCTCTAAGATAGGTCAGGCCAGCCTTATCATTTGACAGATAAGGAAACTGAGGCACAAAGAAACACCATTCAGCCTTCTGCCCAGGTATATACTTTGATTTTTCTGACTGTAGTGCCTTGTATATGTTCTGCTAGGTCACATGTGACTTCATGTTCCCTAAAAGCCCTTTGAGTTGGTGTGATATAATTTGTAATCACACGTAAAATCTTTCTCTATGCACTTTACAGTCACAAACTTAATGTAGAAGCATCTTAGCAGGAAACAAAGGATTTAACAGCTGTTTCAAACAAAAACCATAAAGTCCAAGCCTACTGAGTCTGAGTGGTGGGTATTTAGGTCACCCTCCTAAGAACCGGATGGGCAAAAACTCTACTCCTGCCTTGACACAGACCAAGAGAGACTTGATGAAAACAAGACAGTTGGAAAGTGAAGCCTGTAATTGCCTCTAAATTCTGAGTTTTTACCTAATCCAGTCTACCACTTTATATAGCAGGCTGTTCTGTAATTTCCAGTCTCAAAAGACTTACGTGACCTTAGAATTCAACCAATGTATCCCCTGCCTGAACAATGATACTCATCTACAACATAATTCAGAACAAAATGGTCAATGAATTCAATACAATTCTGCTGTATTTTTCCGTACATTGATTTTTCTCTACCTCCTTCTTTATCTTGCTCCTGAACAAGAAGGGGAGGGAGGGAAGAAGGAAGGAACTAAGGAACAAAGCAAACGTCCACATTGCCCATGGTGAAACGTGCACATCTCTTTCTGCATTTTAAGCCTGTCGCCTCTCTTTCAAGAGTGGGGCAATGTAGTTCATCTCTGGTCCTGTTAAATTGTGGTTCACAAGAAGTATTTGTGAAAGGCAACTTGAGCTTAAATGTCTGGAAAATCATGCAATCAATCAGATCTATAAATAGAAAAACTGCATCAGAATGGCAATGGAACGCCCCCCACCCCCTGCCTGGAATTCTCTCAAGCGAAATCTGAACCAGTAGTAATAATGAAAGAATCTGTACGTTTCCTTTTATCACAATCTATCAAACTAATCTGTGGTACAACTTGGGCACTTGTAGGGCATCTCATAGTTATACTCCTACCACTTAAGCAGCCATATGTAATAGGTTACACGGGCGAGGGTTGGATTATAATGATTAATAAAGCAAATACAATATCCTGAGATCACTGAGCTTGAAAGAGCTCGGCATTGATCCTATCTAGCCTTCTATCTGGTATGAGTTAGCTTTTTCTGTATAATCTTAGGAAAGAAAGGGACATCAGAGGTCAGTCCATCTTTCCATCCTCTTGGTGAAAGATGGAGAAATACCTAGAAAAGTTCTCGTTAATAGATGGCCAATGTCATTACATTCGATTCAACATACATTGGTTTTAGCTGGATACAAGGGAAATGTCCAGATGATGGGAACTACCTTAAAATAGAATGGGTTTCCTGAGATAAGAGATAATACTGCCTCTACCCCCTCTCCTGGAGGTCTATAATTGGCAATTAGATTCACAGGCATCACAGTTTTGGTAAGGATTCTTTTCCCTATGGCCCTTCCATTCTCTTGTTGGTTTAAAAGAAAAAAAAATGGAAGTGAAACAACCAACTCCTGTACACAAGATGTTCTTTTTGGGTAGAATCTGCAAAATGGAGCAGCACATTATCCAAAAGGGGGGTGGCAGGAATAGGTATTTATGTGTATGATTCTCTTATGCCTTAACAAGCAATTGGAGTCTACAGTACTAGATGGAATTGGTTGAAAGAACAAAAACACAATCATTGGAAGTGAGGCCTATTAGACCTCTGAGAGATTTTATTTCATCTAACGTACCAATCAATATAACAGATGCTTCTCTGATTTCCACTCAAAGATAATAATAGTGACCTTACAGGTCAACTGATCCATCCCCTTTCCTGAAGAAAGGACTTCATCCACAACTTAACTCAAAAATGAACCGCCCATTGAATTCATCTAAATTCAAATCAACAAGCATGTTTAAAAACAATAAATTGCTTTCTTGTTCAACACACACACACAAAACCATAAAACAACAAAAAATAAAAACGAAATGGTCTCATCAATGTATGTGGTCAAGTGCTAAAAACCATTACATTGAATTCCCAATCCCTATATTTATGCACACCTGCATTTTTGATTTCCTTCACAAGCTAATTGTACAATATTTCAGAGTCTGATTCTTTTTGTACAGCAAAATAGCATTTTGGTTATGTATACTTATTGTGTATCTAATTTATATTTTAATATATTTAACATCTACTGGTCATCGTGCCATCTAGGGGAGGGGGTTGGGGGGGTAAGAGGTAAAAAATTGGAACAAGAGGTTTGGCAATTGTTAATGCTGTAAAGTTACCCATGCATATAACCTGTAAATAAAAGGCTATTAAATAAAAACAAAAATAAATTTTAAAAAATGTATATGGTCAAGTGGAACAAAAGCCTGCAATAAGCTAGTCATAAATATCCATCTCCTCCTATGTTCATTTTAAGTCCATCATCGCTCTGGCAAGTAGTAAGTAGTGTGCTTCATCTTTAATTCTGTGGAATCCTGATTCTTCACCAGTACTTGCTAGCAGCAAATTTGCTCTCCATGTCAGGAAAACTGTGCCATCAGTCAGAGCTAGCCACAAGTATAATGAGCAGCATTTGGAGGAAGTAGTGTCCCTCTGTTCCAGACATGCCTGGAAATCTTCAGGGGAAAAAAAAAGATGTTGAAATAATCATCCAGAATTTTTATAGAGTTGTAGTATTCCATACCCTAAAAAGTTTTTCTACATTATTGGCTTTAGACATTAAGTTTTTACTAATAGTCTACATTTTACAGAATCCACAAAATGTCACATATTGTGTATAGATGAGGCAACTTAAAGGGATGGAAACATGATCACGGCTTTTCTATTTTTTTTAGACCTTGGAACAAGGCAGTTATACATTTGGTACTAATGAGTGTGGGAGGAAATTGGTTGAAGAAGCAAAAGTACAGGTTTCCTCAGAGTTTTTACCTCAACCAATCTATCACTCAGAAACACTAATCTCAGAGATAAGAGACACCTCCATAGTTAACCAATCTATCACCCTGCCTGAAGAACAAAAAGCTCAGAAATGTTTTTTTCAGACAGATTAAAGTAACATTAGAAGTAAACCACTAAAGTTCATCTGTAATACAGCTAGCTCAAAAGTGGAATTGAAATTAATTCAGAAAGTACATAAAATTTGTCTCCAACTCTATCCCATCCCCTCTAGTAGAAAAAAGAATTTAAAAAGAAAAGCAAACCATCAAAACAAATCTAAATGGTCAAATGAAGCAACTCTCACCGACTGTGTTCAGAGATTAATAACTCATTATGTAACTGTACATCCGTCCCCTTTCCAGCAGGAAGTGAAAAATTCTTCCATCTTTTATCTTGTAGAATTGTTCCCTTCTGTAGGGACTCTATGGAGGGAGACCCAAGAAAACCCTTTTTGCTATTCAGAGCAATGCATAAGTGTAATGAGCTGCATTAGGTGGCCACTCTAATACCACCATGGAAGTGTCAAGGAAAGTCTAGACAGCAATCATCATCAGAGGTTTGAGAATGGGTTTGTCGTCCCAAACATGCCTGAATTCTTCTTGGCTATATGGCTGAAGGTGCTCCTCCAAAGTCACTATTCTACATAAGGCAACTTTTACACCATTGTATAAATGTTATCTAGCATGACTGAGGCAAACAGAAGGCAAGGCGGCGGGAAAAGATTGGGTTTTTTTTTCCTTGCATTGCTCCTACTGCAGCCAAATAACGGAAAATGGTGATATACCGATATGCTTTGGATGGAGATGGTCAAACAACAAAATATGCCAGGATCATCAAGCTGAAAGATCCCTGAGAGCTATCCTAATCCAACATCACACCATGGATGGGAATTACCCATTACTGGTAAATTAGATGAGGTAAAAACTCTTAAGAGATCTTGTTAAGGTGGCCAGAATTCCGCTTATTATGTTTTTGTTGTTTATATCAACTTCTTCATCCAGCACTCTGATATGACAAGCTACAACTGAGCAACTCGGTAGAATGAGCATATCCCATAGAGAACAGTAAGTATCCTTTGACATTTTCCTTCTTCATTTAGGAGAATGGAATACCTGACCTTTAAACCCGTAATTTTACCTTGTGAGGGTAAAAGAAATAGACGGTCAACGTTAAAAAGTTAGTTCAGCCGAATCCAACCATTTTGGAGAGTAGTTTGGAACTATGCTCAAAAAGTTATCAAACTGTGCATACCCTTTGATCCAGCAGTGTTACTACTGGGATTATATCCCAAAGAGATACTAAAGGGAAAGGGACCTGTATGTGCACGAGTGTTTGTGGCAGCCCTTTTTGTAGTGGCTAGAAACTGAATGGATTGGATGTATATCAGTTGGAGAATGGCTGAATAAATTGTGGTATATGAATATTATGGAATATTACTGTTCTGTAAGAAATGACCAACAGGATGATTTCAGAAAGGCCTGGAGAGTCTTACACGAACTGATGCTGAGTGAAATGAGCAGGACCAGGAGATCATTATATACTTCAACAACAATACTATATGATGACCAGTTCTGATGGACCAGGCCATCCTCAGCAACGAGATCAACCAAATCATTTCCAATGGAGCAGTAATGAACTGAATCAGCTATGCCCAGAAAAAGAACTCTGGGAGATGACTAAAAACCATTACATTGAATTCCCAATCCCTATATTTATTCACACTTGCATTTTTGATTTCCTTCACAAGCTAATTGTACAATATTTCAGAGTCTGATTCTTCTTGTACAGCAAAATAACGTTTTGGTCATGGATACTTATTGTGTATCTAATTTATATTCTAATGTATTTAACATCTACTGGTCATGCTGCCATCTGGGGGGAGGGGGGTAAGAGGTGAAAAATTAGAACAAGAGGTTTGGCAATTGTTAATGCTGTAAAGTTACCCATGCATATAACCTGTAAATAAAAGGCTATTAAAAACAATAAAATAAATAAATAAGTTAGTTCAGCAAGTATTAGTTAGCAACAAATTAAAGTTATTTACATACATGGAAAAATATGTAATTAGAACTAGCTTAACACAGTGGGTTTCCCAAGATGGCAGCTCTTATGCCCTTTTCTTATGGGAGATTATCAAAATCATGATCCATAATCATTAGGAGTTTGTAGCATAGCTTCATGTTTAGCTAGGAAGCACTTTACCAACATCCTCTACGGTCACTATTCTTTGCACAGAATCTACAGAAAACATTGTCCATAGGAAGTGGACATAGGAAATGGTTAGATCAGTGATTTTACTCTGACAAGTTACTTCCAGAGACTCACGATTAAAAAAGACTTCATTAGTTCTCTTTGGAGGTGAACAGCTGAGTCGAGATTAAAGCAGACTTTTTTTTCCCTACTTTATTTTTCTTGCTTTATTTCTAGCAACATGACTGAAAAATGTTTTGTGCTATTTTACATATATAATGGGTATCATATTTGCTTGCCTTCTTGACAGGGGAAGAAGGGAAAGAATTTGCAAGTTGGAATTTTTAAAAATGAATGTTAAAAATAATTTAAGAGGTTGTCACTTTTCTTTTTGATATGCTCCTTCTTGTGGGACACCAAACTCTGTAGCATGCTGCAGTGCTGAGCATTTTGTGAGTTTGGTGCAAACAAGAATATAATCTTAACAGATCTACAAGATCTCCAACACTTCGTACATGATCTAATTTACCACACTCTAATTTCTGAGAAAGAAAATTGTATAATCACTAGAGTGCCTGTAAAAGTTACCTCCTATCCCAATGAATGTATAACTCAAATGAATGGCCAATTGAAGATAATTAAATTCAATAACTATCTTTTAAAAATAACTTCCTCCTACCCCTAAGATGTACACAAATACTGTTAAACAATAAAAAAAAAATGGCATGACAAATGTACATATTCACGGTTGACGAATCTGTCCCCTCCGTGGCCCCTGTCCAAAAAATGCACCACTTGTTTAGCATTTTCTAACAAATACCTCTTTTGGGATGGGAATGCCATTCTTCATATTCGGTCCCCTAAAATCTTGGTCTTCTACATGTATGTCACAGAGCTAAATTAAAACTTGACATCGGGAGCTATATAGAAGTTTAAGGAGGTAAATTCAGAGGCAGTAGTAGGGAACAGTTGCCCCCAAAATCACTAAGATTTTGTGGAAGGGGAAAGGAAGAGGGAGAGGATCACTAAACATCCGGGACTTGACAGGGCAGAGTTCATCATCCCCATCAATCCCCAAATTCATAGCTATTGAGCTGGAATAATCTTCTCGGAGCTGCAGCTAGGGGACAAGATGCAACATTTAACAACTGATAAATTGTTCACCTGGGATGTGCAGAAGGTGCGGTGGAAGGGATACTAAGGTTTGTCTTGTGCTCCTACAGAGGCAGATGAGAGCTAGTGGTAGCGATGATATAACTTATTGGGTCGATTGGGAAAAAAAGTTTTAAATGAGTTAGATGAGCAAACTGAAAGATATCAGAGTTGACCTTATCCATACTCTAGAATGGGAAGAAATATCATGTTGTCCATTCTCTGCATGAAAAGTGATCTCAGAAGATTCCAATTCTGTTTCTCTATGTGGAAGAAGAAAATCATGACCAAAGTAAAAATTGGATGGTCAGTGATAAAAACATTCATTTCAGCATAAGTCCGAGACGATTTTAGACTAGACAGAGAAAATGGCTACATAATTAGAGCCAACTTGTGCACAATGGGTTTCTCAAAATGGAAATTCTTCTCCTTTCACGGAGTGTATATCCACAATCATCACAACAATGATAGGGTAGTGATCTGTTTCTGACAGTGTCTTTGTGTTTGTGATTATTTAGTAGCAAAGGTTTCGACCAATAGGATGTCTGGATACTATTCTTCTTTGTGTGAAATTTATATAATGCAAGATATGTCCACATGAGGTGGCTGATTGCTTTTCCCTTTGATGTGCTCATTTTTCTGAGCCGTCCAAATGTAGTTTTGTCCCCCCAACATCATGATATGCTTTTTAGTACAAGACAAACCGGTACAATCATCAGAACTCTGTCAACAAGAACTCCAAGGTTGTTTACCTCATCCGATATGTCAGAAAGTAGATTGGCCATCTTAGAGACAAAAGTTACTCAGAAATCAGTCGATCTAACCCCCTTGCCCAAAGAGTCAAGCTCATGGAGAAAGAAATAGGCAACTAAACTGAATTAGGGGAAGGGCAGTGTGAGAAGGAAATAAGTGTTTATATAAGACCTACTATGTGCCAGGTACTGTATAAAGTGCTTTTCGCAATATCATCTTATTTGATCCTCAGAACAACCCTGCCAGGGAAGAAACTATTAAGTTGTTCATGAAGTATGCCAAAAAGCATAAACTTGAACTTTCTCTGAAACTCATCCCTCAACTCCTCCACCCTCAATAGGCAGATTAAATGTACACGTGTATGTACACACACACACACACACACACAAAATCAGACCAAAAATAAAAATCAGTGCAACAAGTGTAATTGGCTAATGAGGGTACTTGCTGCACCTGACCATATCCCAAAATGCTCAACTTATTTTGTCCTTGATGACTGCTACATCTCTACCCTGCTCAAGGTGGCATTCATCTTTGGTGCATGGAAATCTTGGATTCTCTCTTGTGTAGTTTGAGAGAGCCAAATTGAGATTTGATATCGGTAAAACTCTCTCCACCTTCAGACCTGTGAACAAGAATAATGACCTTCCTCAGGAGTAGAGATCCCTACCACAATTTTAAGAAAAACTTTAAGGAAGTCTGAACCAAAAATCATCTGAAGCGTTGAAGGATAGAGCTCCTTTATCCCAAGCATCTCTGCGATCTTGGTCGTCTGTCTGGAAGGCTTATCTCCCACTGCCACTGCTGCACATAATATGACGACTTTATTATTATCTATAAAATGTCACATTTGTACAGCTGAGGCAAATGGAAGGAAGGATGGTAGGAGAACTGGCTTGTCTTCTTCATGCTCCTGTGCATTTGAAAACCAAAGCAGTGGTATGCTTTGGATGGTATTAGATGGAAATGCACACACGTGTGTATATACATACATACAAATGTATGTGTGTGTGTATATATATATATATACACACACACACACACACACACACACACACAGTTTTTACCTTACCTAATTCAACACACAGCAGTGGTCGATTCCTATTCTCAAGAGAAACGCAGCCCTCAGAGGTCAACCAATCCATCCCCCTGCCTGAAGAATGAAACTCATCTACAATATAGCTTGAGAAATGCACAGTCAGTTGAATTGAATTAGAAGGGAAGGAGTTGTAGGAAATCAATTACAGATTGCCAACTGTGTGCCAGGCTTTTTAAACAAATATTATCTCATTTGATCCTCTCAACACCCCCCCCCCCCGCGCCCCGTGAGATAGATGCTACTATTAATTATATTCAATTCAGGAAGTATGTTTAAAAAAAAAAAATTAACTTTCACTCTTTCCAGCGCTTCCCCCTCTCCACTTCACCACAAACATGCTAGAGAAAGTCAGCCATCAATAACAAATGTACAAAATCATCACAGGCCGTGTCCACAAATTCACATTTCATCAGTCATTTCACACCCATCAGCTCTCCTTCAGAAAATGAGGGATATTACTCATCTTCTTTCATCTGAAATATTTATCCCCTGCATATTTCCTAGAGGCAGATTTAGGTTTTATATTAAGACAACCCTCTTTACATTCAGAATGCACGGGCATAATGAGCTGCATTAGGGGGCATTAGAGAACCCTCTTTTCTTCCCCACCCCCATACCACCCCACCATTGAGATGTTCAAGGAAAGTTTGGATCGCTAATCTTGGAGAGGGCAGGTGGTGTCATCCCACCCATTTCCCGACTCTAAGCTATGTGACTAGAAGATTCTTCTCCAAAAGCCCCAATTGTACATAATACAACTTTTAGGTCAATATACAAAATGTTGTATTCAGTACAATGGAGGCACATGGAAGACATGGTAGCAGGACAGAGATTTCCTTGTGGTGTGTCCACTGGAGAAGCAAATAACTTAGAAAAGTTGGCTCTCAGCTCCTTTCCCCCTAAATAAAAAGGAACATATCAAAGTCAGAAATGGTCAATGAAAAGATATTCAGTTGAGCATGAAAATTTAAGCAACAACCCTTGGACAACTGTCCAAATAATTAGAGGTAGCCTAAAGCAGTACTTATAACCACCTCTCAACAGAGGTCATTAGTCCGTCTGGATGCAAAATCATCTGGGGTTTATTATGGTAGAGTTCCCTCCCCCAAAAGTCCTTTCATGTGCTGGAGTCTTCTGTAGCACTTCATACTTTGTTTAGCTATAAAGCACTTTCCCTCTGTTCTCCATGTGCTCCTCTTTGTACAGAATCTACAAAATGAAGAATATTGTCCATGTGAGGCAGCTGGGGGGAACAGTTAGAAAATCATTGCCTTCCTCTTTAAATATGCTCATTCTTCGGAGACACCCAACTTCGGAGACCTTCCTGTGGGAAATTAGAGAGTGAAGGTCCTGGAAACAACAAAAGTGAGAATGAGGGAAACCAGGCTTACAAGGTCTCCCAACAGTTTTTACTTCATCTAATCCAACACAGTTGTGATTCTGCTTTCCAATCACTGAGATCAAAAGGAATTCAGAGATCAAAGAGACCTCAGAGATCAACCTATCTATTCCTTTACCTGAAAAACGGGGCTCATCTACAACATGGCTGAGAAATGAATGATCAATCGAATCGAATTAGGGGAAAAGAAGGCATCAAAGGGAATAATCAATTACAGATTGCCAACTGTGTGCCAGACACTTAGTGCTTTTTGTGAATATTATCTTAATTTGATCTTTGGGAGCCCCCTGTGAGGTAGATGCTGCTACTAATGATGCTTCAATCAGGAAATATATAAAAAAAAGTAACTTTCACTCTATCCAAACCTATCTGCTCTCCACACACCTCCCAAGCCACAAATACACATTGTACAAGCAAAAAAAGCAAACAAATAAGGCACTGTACAAGGAAAAAAAAAAAGTAAATGTAACAAACACTGTACAAGCAAAAAAAAAGTAAAAACAAATAAGACACTGTAGAAGTAAAAATAAAAAAAGACAAAGTCAAGTGAAGCACATCCCCTCACTGGTCATGTCTAGAAATTCAGTTTATCACACATTGCACAGACATCAGCTAGCTCTCCCTTGGGAAGCGAGGGACATGCATTTTTGGTTTTTTTTTTTAAATAATTTGGAATCCTAGTCTTCTGTGTGGATTTCAGAGGCAAACTTGGACTTGATAATATCAAGAATACCCTCTTGACATTGAGTCTTGCAAAAGTACATTGAGCTGCATTTGGTGGTAGTAGAGACAGACTCCCTCCAATGTCTAAGTGACAATGTTCCAGGAAAATTTGGACCAAGGATCACCAGGGTTATCAGGGCAGAGTTCCTTATCTAAATAAATATCGATATTGAACTCTTCACTGTATGGCTAAAAAGTTTTTCTCCAAGGAATATATACAACACAACTATCACTGTACAAAAAATGTTGTATCTGGTACAATTGGGGAACATGGAGGGCAGGTGTAGATTAGGTGGGGTTTTTTTGTTTTTGTGCTTTTCTGCAGAGCTAAGTAACAAAATGGTTATAGTGGTGTGCTTTGGGTAGCATCGGTTAAAAAGTAAACCCATCTCATACTGGAATCACCAGGCTGAAAGATCAGAGAGCTGTCCCTATCCAACCTCGCGCCTAGAATGGGAATGAGCTTTATGTTGTTTATTTTCCGGCAGAAAGTGATTTGATGGGTTACCTATTCCATTTCCCTAAATAAAGAAGAAGGAAAATTTCAAACAAACTCAGAAAATGGACCATCATTGGAAAGATATTCAATTTAGTATATATTAGCTGATGGTCAAAATAGCTTAAGAAGTCATTGGTCAATTGGATTGGAATTCTTGACCACTGTCTACATGAAAGCACAATTTAGGCTTGATGTCATGAAAACTTTCTTGACATTCAAAGCAATGCACAAGTCTGAGTTGCATTAAGTGGCAGGAGAAGCTCCCCCTCTAACACCATTATGAAAATATTCCAAGAAAGTTTGGAAGAACAATCATTGGAAGTTGGAGGGAACCCAGCCCTTGTTCCAACTGTCGCTAAACTTTTGGCCATTTAGCGAGGAGGTTTTTCTCCAAAAGCCACTACTGTACATAATACAACTTTTAGTACAACATACAAAATGTTGTATCAGGTACAATTGAGGCACATGGAGAATGCGATATTTCATTACCCTCCTATAGCCGAACCAGGATTGGGAAATGGTCATAATAATGTATTTTAGATGATGTTGGCTAAAAACCAAAACCATAATGTGCTGAGATCACCAAGCTGAAAGATCTTTTGAGAGCTTCCCTTGACCATCTACTTCCTAGGACAAATTAGCTTTGTTTTTTGTTTTTTATAATAGCTTTTTACTTTTCAAAATACCAGCAAAGAGAGTTTTCAGCCTTCACCCTTGCAAAACCTTATGTTCCATATTTTTCTCCCTCCCCACCTCCCCATTCTCCTAGAGGACAAGTAATCCACTATAAGTTAAACATGTACAATTCTTCTAAACAAATTTCCACATTTATTGTTCTGCACAAGAAAAATCAGATCAAAAAGGGGAAAAACTGAGAGGAAAAAAGCAGGCAAACAACACAAAAGGTGAAAATACTGTGTTGTGATTCACATTCAGTGCCCATAATCCTCCCTTTGGATTCAGACGGCTCTCTCCATCCCAAGTCTATTGAAATCATCTTGAATTACCCCATTGTTGAAAAGAGCCAAGTCCATCACAGTTGATCATCATATCTTGCTGTTGCCATGTACAGTGTTCTCTTGGTGCTACTCACTTCACTCAGCATCAGTTCATATAAGTCTCTCCAGGCCTCTCTGAAATCATCCTGTTGGTCATTTCTCATATAACAATAATGTTCCATTATATTCATTTATCATCAGTTATTCAGTCATTACCCAACTGATGAGCATCCACTCAGTTTCCAGTTCTTTGCCACTAACAACAAGGGCTTTAGCTTCATGTTGTTGATTCAGTATGAAAAGTTGCCTCAGAAATTGGCTTTTTCCCCCCTAAATGAAGTAGAAGTAGGAAACTGTTAGAAGAAATGGATGGCCAATGGAATGCTATTCAAAATCGGCATGTGTGGGTTAGGGGAAAATAAGTTACATACCGGAAAAATATCATTAGAACTAGCCTAAAACTGAGTGGATTTCCCAAAAGGGGAAGTACTTTGGCTCTTGTCTCATAGGAGATCATCATGGGAATTGTAGGAGAGATCCTTTTATATCAAAGTTCTTCTAGACTCTATTGACTTACAAAATTCCAAAGAACTTTACCACATTCTTTATGGATACTATTCATACACAGTATCTATGTAGTGAATATATAGTATCTACATTGTAGATATGAGGTAGATACTATATTCACCATGTAGATATCACTAAGTGTGCACGTGAGGCAAGCTAGAAGAATGATTAAAAAAAAAATTCTTTTCCTTGATAAATTCTTTCTAATGAAATACCCAACTGTAGCTTGGAATACTGGGTGAAGTTATGGAAACAGAAGTTCATTCATGGGAACAGGGTTATAAGTCAAGGATATTTACCTCATTTAATCCACGACACAGAAGGGGTTCTATGATTTCCAATCCCAGAGTTCAAAGGGACCTAAGGTCAACCAATCCATTCCCCTGCAGAAAGAAAAAAAAATCTCATTTACAACCTAGTTCAGTAACTGTCAACTGAATTGAAAAGGAAAGAGAAGGGAAATAGAAGATAAATAAGCATTTAAGTAGTGCCTAAGATTTGTCAGACACTGTATTAAGCATATTTTACATATCTCATCTCATTAATTAATAGCATCTCAGTATTTTTTTTAATTCAGTAAACTCAATTCAGGAGGCATATAAAAAGCATTGTTTTTTCATTCTTTCCATATCTTCCACCTCAACCTGCCCACACACAGACCCACACCATATAACAATTAAAAAAAAAAAGAAAAAGTAAATCCTCCTAACAAATGTATATGGTCAAATGAAGCAGATCCCTTCACTGGCCATATCCACAAATTTCACAGCTTTCCGTGTTTTGTACACCTGTCGCCTCTCCTTCAGGAAGCATGAGGACCATTTCATCCTTTGTCCTGTGGAATCCTTCTCCTCTGTATGGATTTCATGGAGACAAATTTAGTATTGCTATCATGAAAAACAGTGTACTGCACAATAACAATGAACTTCATTAATTAGCAACAGAGATATCTACTAGCAATGGCACCATGGAAATGATCAAAGAAAATGAGGACCAATAAAAGTCATTGGAGAAGGCAGTTCTTCACCTCCGTCATCCCTGAAGTCTTGGCAATCTTGCTTAGAAGGTTCTTCTCCAAGGGCCACAATTGTACATGACACCACTTTTATTTTTATATAAAATGTAGTGCCACGTACAACTGAGACACATGGAGGTCATGGTCACAGGAGAGACGGCATTTCACTATTGCGCTCTTAATGCAGAACCTACAAGAAAATGTTAGTAATGGTGTGATTTGGGTGATCTTAGTTGAAAAACAAGGCCAGAATATGCTGGGATCAACAAGCAGGAAGATCTTTTGAGAATCGTCAATATCCAACCTCGCACGTAAGATGGGAAATGGCTTTGTGTTATCAATTCTCTATCTGGAAAATGACCTCAGAGATCAGCTATTCCATTCTCCTAAATGAAGGAGGAGAGAAATGTCAAACAACATCAGAAATGAACGGTCAATGTAAAGTTATTCAATTCAGCATGTATTGATTAGAGGCAAACCGAAGTCACAATACTATAGGAAAATACCCAGATAATTAGAGCTAACCTAAATAAAGCAAAACGAGTTTGCCAAGATGATACTACTTTCCCTCATAACTTCAGATGAAGTCATCGGTCTAGATCCAAAATCAAAAGCAGAGATTCTTTCTGCTAAATCTTTTCACAGTCTGGTTGGTTAGCTCCAAAGCACTTTACCAGCATTCTTTGTGGACCCTAATCTTTAACATGAACACAATCTCAAAAATGCAAAATATCCCCATCAGACCACATAACTGAGAAACGGTCATCTGAATTTAGGAAAAGGGAAGAAATCAACATGTATACGGCTTCTACTATTTGCCAGGCACAGTGTTTTAAGTGCTTTACATATATTGTCTCATTTGATTCCGACAGCCACCCTGCCAAGTAGAGCATACGATTAATTAAACTCGATTCAGGAAATACGTTAAAAAAGAAAAAAAAACACTAAATCTTTCCTGTCAACCTGCCCATGCACAAACACGTAACAGTAAAAAAAAAAATTTAAAAGAGAAAAAGTAAACCATCCTAATACATATGGTCAAGTGAAGGCAATCCAGTGACTTCATTCAAAATTTCACAACTCCCAGAGCTTATGTACCCATCGCCTCTCTGGCAGGAGCAAGGTCTTCATATCCTCTAGAATACTGGGTCTGTGTGGACTTCACAGAGGCAAATTTTAATGATAGAAAAAAATGCCCTTTTGACATTGCCCCCAAGTGCAGCCCATTCTTCTTTTATATGACAGGGCACTCCTTATGAAACCAGCATAGAAATGTTAAAGGAAAGTCTGGATCAACAATCAGCTGGGTTGAGGCAAGAACATTTTCATATCTCAACCCTCTGTGAAGTCTTAACTATCTGGAAAGGTTTTTCCTCAAGAGCCACTCTTGTACATAATACAACTTTTATCATACTATACAAAATGTTGTATTAGGTACAAATGAGGCACATGGAGGGCATCGGGGAAGGACAGATGATCCTTTATTTTTATGTTCCTACTAGAGCACCAGCTAATGGAAAATAGTAATGGTGTGTTTTCAATGGGATTGATTATAAAACAAAACTCTTAATATGCTGGGATCACCAAGCTAAAAGATCTAGGAGGACCATCTTGATTCAATCTCACACTCAGGATGGGGCTTTAGGTGGTCAATTCCCTCTGCTGCAAGTGACCTGAGGGGTCAGCTGTTCCATTCCCCTAAACAAAGGAAAAGAAAATGTCAAAGTCAGAAATGGATGGTCATCATAGAGGGATTCAGTTCAGCACATAGTGGTTAGAGGCAAATTTGTTTCAAGCTGAGAAAATATCCAAATCATTAGAGCTAACCTAAAACAGAATGGGTTCCCAAGATGGCAGCACCTACGCTCTCCTCTCCCGAGATGATCAGTCAGGAGTCTGAATCCCAAATCTCATTGTTTGCAGAGAAGACATCCACCCGACCAAAGTCCTTCCACACAGTTGTTTGGCTGCAAAGCACTTTTCCAACACTGTGGACCCAAGACTTCTTTCATCAGAATCTACAAAAGGAAGAACAGTATCCAAATGGAACAACAATTAGAAGATAATTTGGTTTTCTCTTTGATATGCTCATTCTTTTCATTTGGGGGAGTGTTAAGTGACTTGTCCAAGGTCATACAGCTAGTAAGTGTCAAGTGTCTGAGGCTGGATTTGAATTCGGATCCTCCTGACTCCTGTGCCAACTCCTGGTATACTCATTCTTCTGAGCTCCACAATTGTAATTGTGGCACTACCCATGAGTGCTGGATGAAGTTGGTGAATGCCACAAAAGTACAATCCACCACACTATAGGAGTTCTATAATTGTTCTATGATTCCCTTGGACACCAGAGCAGAACAGTGAATAAAGCCCCAGGCCTGGAATCGGGAGGACCCGAGTTCAAATCCAGCCTCAATACTCACCAGCTGTGTGAACCTGGGCAAGTACTTCATGCTGTTTGCCTCAGTTTCCTCATCTGTAAAATGAGCTGGAGAAAGAAATGGCAAAGCACTCCAGTATCTTTGCCAGTCCCAAAGTATCAGACGTGACTGAGATTGAAAATCATGTTATTATTCTTCAGAGACCAAAAGGACTTGAGAGGGTCAACTAATCCATTCCCCTGCCTGCAGAATAAAGCTCATTTACAAGATAGCTGAGCAATGAGTGATCAACTAAATTTAAGGGAAGAGAGAGAGGAGGAGGAGGAAGGGAAGGGAATAAATAAGCATTTGTGTAGGGGCTGCTATTTGCCAGGCACTGTTGTGCTAATGTGTTTTACACAAATTATCTAATTTGATTCTAGCAGCCACCCTGCCAAGTAGAGCATACTATTAATTAAACTCACTTCAGAAAATATGTATAAAAGCATTAACTTTCATTCTCTCTCCATCTTTACCCGCATCCCAGCCCACCTACAATCACAACCTACGACCATGGGGGGAAAAAAAACTTTCATAGGAAATCTGCATAGCCAAATAAACCAAGTTGACCCCAAGGGCTGTGCCCCAAAATCAGCAACACATTGTGCATTACCTCACTCTTAGGAAGAAAAGGACACACTGTCTTTTTAGCCTCTGGAATCCTTGTATTATGGATTCATGGAGGAAAATTGGGGCTTGATGTCATAAAAAATCTTGACATTCAATGCACAGATATAGTGCTCTGCATCAGGTGGCAATAGAGAAACCCTCCAACCCCACCAGGGTAATGTTCAAAGGAAATCGGGACCAACAATTATCCAACGCTGGAGAGGAGGGCACAGTTCCTTCTCCCCAGCAATATCTAAATTGTTGGCAATCTAGCAAGAAGATTTTTCTCCAAGAGCCTCAACTGTACATAATACAACTTTTATAACAATATTACAAAATGTTGTATCAGGTACAACTGAGGCACGTGGGGAACCTGGTGGCAAGATTGTCTCTACAGTAAGAGCATTGACAGTGAGGAATAATCAAATGATGGAAGATGAAAATAATGGTGTGCTTTGGGGGTTGGTGCTTGAACAACAAAACCCCAATATATGCTAGTTATCACCACCAACCTGAAAGATCTTTGAGAGTGTTCTTTCTCAATCCTCCTATCCAGGATGGGAATTATTTTTATATTGCTGATGATTTCATGGAAAGTGAATCTCAGAGGCCAGCCACTCCATTCCCCTAAATGAAGGAGAGAAAAAACAAATCAAAAATCAAAACTGGACTGTCATTGTAGAAATAATTCAATTTAGCACATAGCAGTCAGGAACAAACTTAGGTTACCTAATGGCAAAAGGTCCAAATAATTAGAGCTAGTCTAAAAACCAGTGAGGTTCCCGGGATACTTACGCTGTCCTTCCAGTGTTGGTCATCCCTCAGATTCTGGATCCCAAATCATCAGTTGTTGTAGGAGAGAGCCCTTTTGTGCTAAAGTTGCTTAATATTCTTTGTTGGTTAGCTACAAAGCACTTTCCCCAACATTTTCCATGGACACATCTCTTTGTGCAGAATCTGGAAAGTATAAAACATTGTCCACAAAAGTCACTGAAAGAACAGTGAGATGATCATCTTTTTTTTTTCCTCCTGTCTAATCTTTCTGAGATACTCAGCTGTTGACTTGGAATACTATAAGAATGCTGGATGAAGTTGATGGGCAAAACGTTCGATCATGAGAAAATAGGTTTACCGGATTTCCCAACAATCTCTACTTCATCTAAGCAAACACAAAGTAATGGTGGTTCGGATTTCCAATCTCAGAAGATGAGAGTTGCCTGAAGAATGAAGCTCATTGTTAATAATATAGCTAAGAAATGAATGGTTAACAGAACTGAACTTTAAGGGAAGAGAAGGATTAAGGGAATGGAATAAAAGAGAATTTTTAAAGAGTCTTCTTTCTACCAGGCACAAAGCTACACATATCATCTCATTTAATCCTCACTTGTAAGGTAGAAGCTACTGTTAATTAAACTCAATTCAGGAAGTATGTCTAAAAGCATTAACTTAGATTCTCTCTCAATTTTCTCCCTTAACTCCCTTCACCCCAGACATATACACGCTCACTCTACAACAATCATAAGAAACACGTGGTCAAATGAAGCAAATCTACTCATTGGCCTTGTCTACAAATTCATATTCATTATTCAGCCATCACCTCGCCATCGAGAAGTGAGGGCCACGTTCGTCTTTTATCCACTGGAATATTTGTCTTCTGTGTGGATTTCATAGAGACATATTTGGACTTGCTATGAAGAATACCCTCTTGACATTGAGTCACATACAAGTATAATGAACTGCCTTTACATAAAGCCTTCCCACACTGCCATGGAAATATTCAAGCAAAGTCTAGAAAAAACAAACATCATGGGATTGAAAGGGCACAGTTTGTTGTCCTGGGCATCTCTGAAGTCTCGGCTGCTGGTTTTTCTCCAAGAGCCACTATTGTACATAATACAACTTTCTTTATATTTATAAAACGTTGTATTGGGTACAATTGAGGCACATGGGAGGAATGGTGGCAGAAGAGATGATTTCTCACTGTTGCGCTCCTAATGCAGAAACAAACACTGAAAAACTGTCATGATGCTGTGCTTTGTATGGCACTGTTTGAAAGCTGAAATCTCCTTCAAGTTGTCCCAATCCAAACGAACAGTCGGAATGAGAATTAGATAGATGTTTTGCAGTCATAAAAAAGAAAAATGGAAGAAACTTACGTGGTCAAGTGAAGCAAATCCACTCATTGACAAGTATCCAAAGATTAACACCTCACTGCCTCGTACGTCCATAACCTTGCCATCAGGAAGAGGCACACTTTATCCTTGATCCTCTGGAATCCTCCTATGTGAGGAAGGATTTCACCTTGACATTATGAAAACTTTCTGGACATTTAAAACAACGCACCAGTGTAATAAGTTGTTAGGTGGCAGTAAAATCCACTTCAACACCACCATGGAACTGTTGGAAGAAAATCTGGACTAACAATCAGTAGGAATTGAAGAGGGCCAAGTTCCTCGTTCTATCCATCTCTTGGCTACTGGACTAAAAGGTTCTTCTCTAAGCTCCAGTATTGTATTGCTATGACTTTTATCATAATGTGTATGTGGTATGAGAAGAACAGCTGTTTCTTGTTATGTTCCCAGTGCAGAACTGAATGAAAAGTGTTAACACTCTGCTTTGGACAATACTGTTTGAAAACCACATCCATAATATGCAGGGATCACCAATCTGAACCATCACCGAGAGCGCTTTTTCTCCATTCTAACAATCGGGATGAGAATTGACTTTATGTGGTTTGATTCTCTGAATGGCAGGTGACTTCAGCAATGAGCTATTCCACTCCCCTAAAAAAAAGAAAAAGAAGGAAGATGTCAAAAAAAAGTCTGAAATGGATGGTTAATATAAAAATATTCCATTGAGAGTGTACTGGTTGGAGAGAAATTAAATTACATGCTGGGAAAATATCCAAATAATTAGAACTAGCCTAAAACAGAATAGGTTTCTCAAAATGGCAGTACAAAGCATTTTACCAATACTCAATCTTCTTTGAGCAGCAGCTACAAAATGAAGAATAATGACCACATAATTCTACTGGCAACTGAAGAATGAGCATGACAAGGAGTAAAGCGGAGACCTACAGTTGTAATTGGCAATACTCATGAGAACTGGTTAAAGATGAGAATAGCACACAAATATAATCACGTGAGAACAGCCTTGTTAGATCCCCAAGAGTAAATAATACTATGCACCACACAGTAGGGCTGCTATGATACGCAGTCTCAGAGACCAAAGAGACCTCAAGGTGTATTCTTCTGCACGAAAAATCAAACTTATTTATAATAAAGCTGAGAAGGGATGGGGAAGGGAATACATACTATTTAGCAACTATTTCCCCCACAAAGTATCCTTCTAACAAGCTGCCAGGTAGATGCTATCATTTAAACTCAACATAGGAAGTACAAGTTAAAAATATTAATTTTCATTCTCTCCAAGTTTTCTCCTTTAACTCCCGCCCCCACCCTGATAGAAATATACTTCTGCCCACATATGCTATGTAGTTATTTTTAAAAATCAACATAGGAAATGTGTATTTTTTGATCTGTCCAATGAAAGGTCTTGTTTCATGGACTGTGAACATTATGTACAACTCATTTTTGATAACCATCTGACCTCCATCCATAAGATTTAAGATAGCCAAATTGAGATTTGACACCAGGAAGACCCTTGGGACATTCAGAACTATGCATAAGAATAATTACCTGCATTAGGTGGTAGGAGGGAGGCGTGTCTGGACCAACCTGGTTTTAGAGGAAGAAAGCTCCTGATTCCAAACATATCTGAATTCTTGGTTGTTAGGCAGGAAGGTTCTTCTCCAAATGCCTCTGTTGCACATTATAGGACTATTTTATCATATTATATAAAATGTCACATTTGTACAACAGGGGCAAATGGAGGGCATGGTGGCAAGAGAAATGGAAGGTCTGAATTCACGGTCCTGCTGCAAAGCCAATCCCTTCAAAATCATACCAGTGGTATACGTTGGATTGTGTCGGTTAGAAAAAACTACAATGTAATAGCCTAGAATCAAGAAGCTAAAAAAAAAATCTGAGAATTTTCTTTCTCCAACTCTCACCAAGAAAGGATTTTTAATTGACTTCAGAGGACAACTACTCCATCAACGTTAAAGTAGGTGAAGGAAGAAAATCTAGAACTTAATTCAGAAATATACTATCATTTAAAAGGTTTTCAATGCAGTGTATGTTGGTTAAAGGTAAATTTAAGATAAATGAAAGGAAAATGTCCACACGATTAAAGCCAGCTGCAAACCAATGAGTTTACCAAAGATGGTAGTATTTAACCAAGAAAATGATAGGGTAGTGATCTGTATCCAATAGTATCCAACAGTGGATGTTTAACTCTGCCAAGTTCTTCACCAGCAGCCTCTATGAATTTTATTCTTCTTGTTACAGAATTTACAAAGTAAAGAACTTGATCCACATGAGTCAACTTAGAGGAACAGTGGAAAGAGCATTCCTTTTCTCTTTAATATATTTATTCTTTTGAACCACTCGAATGTAGCTTATAACACTAGGGAATGCTGGAATTCTTTTGGAAAAAAAAAAGTTGTGGAAATCCTGATTGGTTGAAGATTCATCTCCAAATGCCACTGTTGCACATGATGGGACTATTTCATCATAAGACACAAAATGTAACATCTGTACAACAGGGGCAAATGGAGGAAATCGTGGCAGGGTAGATGGACTGGCTTACTCATACTGCTCCAGAGTCAACCATCTGAAAACGGTAGCAATAGTGTGCTTTGGATTCCACTGCTTAAAATACATATACCTCCTAGGATCACCAAACGGAAAGATATGAGTGTTCTTTCTAATCCCACCTCACAGCCAGGAGGCGAATTAGCTGTGTTTTTGAATCTCAGCAAGTGACCTCAGAGGACAAAGATTCCATTCCTCTTTTTTAAAAAAAAAAAGAAGAAGAAGAAGAAAAAAAATCCAATAACGGGAATATAGGGTAACTGACCAGGTTTGATTACATCAACTGGTCAACTAGAGACTACTGTAAATTAAACTCAGTTCAAGAAGTATGTATATAAAAAGACAACTTTTTATCCTGTTCAATTCTTCCCCTTTCACCATGCCCAATCACAAACACTGTGTACAATGACTAAGAAAAGGAAAAGCATCCTATGCGCATGGTCTGATGAGGTGAATCCCCACAGTGGCCATAAGCAAAAATGCGCAACTCATTGTGTATCCGATGTGTATTGCATCCCTTCCAGGAAACAAAGCATAACGTCAACTTTTAGCCTGTGGGAACTCCTGTCTGTACTGATTTGACAAAGGAAAGCTTAGGCCAAAAACCCTCTAGTTACGGCTATATTAAACTGCATTATATGGCAGCAGAAGTCCCTTCCAATACCACCATAGAAATAATCCATGTCTAGAGCAGCAAATCTACAGGGGTTGGAGAGGGAAGATTTCCTTGTCCCAACCATCCCTGAAATCTTGGCTATGTATAATATGTATATGTATAAAATATAATATGTATAATAAGTCTCTTCTCCAAGGCCTATTATACATCTGACCACGTTTTAGAAGCAGTGGGTTGAATGGCTCTTTTGGGAGTCACTTGGGCACAAAAGATCTTGCTGAAGATCCTACCCTGTGTGACCAGTAAATATAGATTTCACAGGGTAAGGAAGGGCATCCCTTCTTAGCTTAGAGGAGGCCTAAGAGAAGTTTCCACTGGCTTGTCTGGAGGTTAGTCTCTGAGGACTTTACTACGCATTAGCTTAAATAGAATTTTCTGATCTTTTGCATGGTTGTAACATAAACTCCAAATTAGAGAATGTTAGTGCAATTTTTCAAAAAGAAATCTACCTTAAACCACACTGCCTGAGAATACCAGTTGGGTTTCCAACAGTTGCATCACCAGCTAAATATTCTTAGATCTTGAAAAAGTTGAGACATTATGCAAACATATTTCTAAGAAGATCTCCCTCTAGGAACAGGCAGATGATTAGGCCAAATATTCACCTACCCAATGAAGGAAAACAGTCATTTACCTAATGACTACACATTTTCAGATAAAAATCAGCAAGATTTTCTAATTTGCATTTTGCTCAAGGCTTTTAAGCTGACCACCTACTCTGAATGTAGGCATTTGCTATAAGAGAAAAAAAATAGATATTTTAATTTCTAGGATAAAGCACCTTTAAATCTTTGATTTCAGGTCTGTTGCAAGTCAATAATGCAGTAAAAATTTCCCCTCATAGCCAGACTCGGGAACGATAAGGAAGGAAACAGAGTCAAAAAGATACAACCTTAAGCAGCAACTGAGTTCCCAGCTCTTTGCTGGGATAGAGAGACCTCCACCTTGAAGTTCAGGATAATATCCCTCTGCGTAACTTAAGGCATTTCTTTTGAATGGTGGGATTACTGATTTTTTTTTTTTTTTTTGATCCATCAGACAATCATACTCAAATGCAAAAAGATACGTTATAGTCCCAAGAGACTTTCTCTCAAATGGCCAATTCCCACATCAGAGGCTTACAAATCATTCTGAATAACAGAAACTCACATTCTCAGGGTATGCTTTCTTTTCACATGCAGATGAACTTAAAGAGCAAGGATTTCATTGCTCAAACACAGCAGAAAGCACAGACAAATCTACCTGGCTGCAGGAAAATGACAGGTTTTGAAAATCCTGCTTTTAGGTATTTTAAGAAAACTGGAGATCACATTGGCCAACCAGTGAGACCATGATGCACTGAACAAATATCAGATAATTTGCTGAGGCCAGATGGAAACCATGTCAGAGGTAATAATTTTCAGAGAATTTGCAGTTAATTAAAATTAAAAATCTGTAACAAACTTCTTAGTTTCTAGCATTGCTAAAAATTAGAACTTTTTTGATACATCATCATGAATTACTTTGCTTTAAAACTACAAACTTGAAAAATTAAAAGCATTCAACATTATAGACAAAAGCTATCCCTTGAAACAATAGAAGCAATTTAAAGTTAAAGATTTTTCATTTAACCAGCAGGGGAGCTCAGCCAAGGGCTGAGCAGGAGTGGGATTCTTTTCACCTCCCCCACGCTTTCTCCATTCTGTGAAGGGGGGCAGGGCATTCAGTTCAGGGTCTTAGATACTTCCCCCATTCTGTGAAAGGTTGGGGGAAGGGTAGCCAGGTCAGGGCTCTCCACACCAAGAGAGGTGGGGGCAAGGAATATGCCCTTAAATTCCAACTGATTTAAAATAAAACTTGCAATACAGTATTCAATCCCAAATTTCAGATTAAACTGGATTTTCTTTCTTGGATGGGAATTTCACATTCCATACCAAGAACATTTCCTAAGGTTTATGATCTTGCTGGCTGCTAGAAAAATATAGTTCTGTTTGGGATTTAGGTTCCCCCCCCCCCACTTCCTCTAATCTAAGAAAGCGGTAGGGGAAAGAAGGGCTAACGTCCAAGAATAAAATCCATCTAAAGTCTTCACTGTATCCTTCAGTCTTAGAATAGTAACAATCAGTTTTAGGTTTTAGAAATTATTAATTTCAAATAACTCGAGAATAATTTATCCCAGTACTACAATCTCAGAACCCAGAAACTCAGTTAATAACTATCTTCCGAGAAGATTCATTTGATAATCGATTGGTTGTTGTTGTTGTTAAAGAAACAAGACAATTCTAAAATTCAGAACCTAAGTGACAAGTAAATAATGGTGAGCTGAGTTTTTACAAAGCACACATGCAGCAGGGCTGATAAAATTTTAAAACAAAGCTCATAATATTTTACATTGCACACACACAATTTTGGAAGCAACATTACACCTTAGACATATTTCACCTGATAGGAGATACAAACATGTGACTCAGATTTTGCATAAAAGCCAAACACAGATTTAAATTTCCAGTAACAGTATTTCAATATTTGCACACAAATTTCCAAGAAGTTACATCCAGAATAAACAAGTTAACGCACTGGTTAATAATTATCTTGTGCAATTTCTTTCATACCAATTTTAGAATGACAATTCCAATGTAAACACACAGCCCCAAAATTTAGGGTGGCAGAAAACTGCCCTTGCCTGCAGTCGGGATTGAGGGCAGAGTGTGCAGAGTGGCTGAGGCGATGAGTCATATTATATACCCCTTTATACACAGGCGTGAGCACACACACAGAGACAAGGGAGAGGAACATATGGAGTTCCCGTTTCGGGTGCAAGGCCTGTAAGAAGGCCTTAAGAAATTAGCAACTTTAGGACTGTGGGGAAGACAGTCAGAGAATTTTGGACCCAGGTGTCCGGCTGATACCAGCACAAAAAGTTTCACAGTAGGGATTAGCCTACCTCCCACGCCACGGATGCAGAGGAATTCCATAGAGACGCTGGGGTACCAGCAGAAACAGCAGAAAGGGACTTCAATTCCATAAACCCTCCCTAAGGGAGAGAGAAGCATGGGAAATGTTCCAAGAAAAGGGTTTTTGTCCTTTCTGCAGCTTTCCAGCCAGTCTGGGAAACCAGGCCCTCAGAGGGCTTTCAGTCATGTAAATTAGGCTGACTTAAAATACAATAGGCAATCTTAGATAAGCAGACAGAGAGAAAGCAATAAGGGAGAGTGCCCCAAGCAACTTAATGCAAAGTCTAAATAGCAGTTCTCCAACTTTTAAACTATTTCTGTGGACCCACATTGGCCAGTTCTGGATTTACAGCAATGTTCTTTTTACCTTGGCAGTTCAAAACTTTTCCTATCTCTGAGGCCTTTAGGGTAAAAGCATCCTCCAGAAGGACTAAAAGATTGGGGACAAAGAAGGGGCTCACAGTCTGGGGTCTCATCTCCAGTAAAAGTAAAGGAAAAGGCAGCCACAGGCCTCCCTCCCATTTGGCTGAAAGCCAACAAACGGCTATTTGCATAAACCCAGCTATAATTTCAAAGACGATGGGGTCCTCCAAAGGGGTCCTCCCGGAGGAGGAGTCAGAGAACTCTCTAACCTTAAATTTTCTCAGGTGTTCTCCCAATCAAAAAACACCTTTGAGAAAGAAGGTCCCAGACCCACCCTCTCTCTAGCTGACTCGCACAGTCCCAGAGTCCCAGGAAAAGTGGGCTCACAATTAAGCTTATTGGAAAGTGTGACCCCGAGCTAGCCAGTTATGCTTATTTGGATCAACCCGACCCCCCCAGAAAGAAAAAAAAAAAAAAAAACTGGGCCTTCCAGGAGGCCCTGCTACTCTGGAGTCATGGGACTTAAAATTGGGAGGAGGGGGGCAGGACTCCCTTACACGTAGGCAGAGGAGAAGGCCAGCTATTGCCAGCAAGTCTCAGGCTAGACTCCAAAGGCAGTCTAACAAATTAGCAATTCTAAAATTTAGCCTTGAGCAAGCAAAGCAGTCTCTGATAGCCCACAAAATAGTGAAAGAGAGATAAGGAAGATAAATTAGGGTGGGAATTTTTACTGGAAACTAATAAAGGAGCCAGGGAGGAAAGGTTTTAATTCTCCACTTTCCTTAGCTAGAAGATAGACCCTGGGGCTGTGACCCATCATTTCCTCCTTTTCTACCTTTTTTGAGAACAAGGGCTGGAGGAGCCAGGAACCCTGGCTGCTTCAAGCTGGAAAGGGTCATAGTTCATCATGTCAATAAAGTTTACATTTTACAACTAAAAGAGAGAGCTACCTTTCTGACCATGTGGCAAGGACTAGTAAACTCAGGACCCTGAAACTTAAAGGGTGACACCATTCTACATACTTGGGGTCACAAGAGGAGGACATGAGGAAACTGAGGCCGCATGGGGAGGAGGTTTGGGGGGAGCCTACCTTGTGGGAAAGGCTGGACATAACCACAAACAGCAGAGCTCAAACAGGGTGGCAGGCAGGCCAACCAATCTCTCCTCAAGGGAGGAGAGAAGCGTAATTTCAGAAAAGTTAGGTTAGCTTTGTGTGGGACAATAGCATCCACAAAAACAGGCTCTCAGAATAAGAAAAAGCAAAAAGGTATTAAGTTATTAAGATCTCCCGGGAAAGAGCATCTCCCATCTGACAAGGTGCAGGCCTGCAAAGCATAAACTGCAAAACACCAGATTAAATAGCCTGAAAGCAGAAGCTCCGCCTCCCCAGTCCCCACCCCACAGGCTGGCCTTTTCTCCCATTGTTTGGGGGAGTCCAGGTTTACAGTCTAATCCCAGAAATCTAACCTAGAAACAAACGAATACTAGTCAATAACAATAAACTCTTAATTTAAGTTTCTCTAGATAACTGCTATACAAGCAGATATCTTGTAAAAGATAATTATATAAGGTATCTTGTATAACATATTGGATTTAACATATACTTTAACATATTTAACATGTATGGGACTACCTGCCATCTAGGGGAGGGGGTGGGGGGCAAGAGGGGATAATGTGGAACAGAAGGTTTTGCAAGGGTTAATGTTGAAAAATTACCCATGCATATGTTTTTATAATTTAAAAAAAGATATCTTGTATAAGAGAATTCAAAGTTATCATCACCTTTAAAAGAAATACTTAAATGCTAATGAGATGGTAGGAAATAGGAGGGGACAAACACTTGCAATTTAGCTAGAGCTCTATTTGCGATTATAAAGTCTAAAGTCATAATTATCATTTAAGGCTATATTCCCATGAGAGTGTCTTCACTCAGTTAATTCCTCGCAGTTTGAATTTTAAAGGTAGGCTGTGGAGAAGCAGGAACAAGAGCACAAAGATGGGGGGGAGGGGGGCAACACAGATCCAGGAACAAATAGAAAGAGAGCTTTTTAAAATTTTCAGATGGCCAGATATTACACTAGTTTTCTTTGCAATATTGAGGACACAAAGATTTCCTAAAAACCCCAAATCCCCACCCTTAAGCAGAGAGAAGTAGGGATATGTGTTTTACAAACAATTGTCCTCAGAAAAGGCAATAACCTCCCTCCCCTCTCATTTTCAGGCCCAGCTCTAGCTACCCAGTGAGCTAAACCAGAGGGGGGGGGGGGTCAGGAGCCAGAGAGAATGTACCTGGCTAGGGATGGGCTAATCAATAACTCAAAAGGTTGTTTGAAGATACCTAGAGGTTGCTGGGTGGACTTCAAGGATGGCTAAAGATCCTTTCTACATAATCTGGGAAATTATCTGATAATAGCTAAAATAGTAGTAATAGTGTTCTTTGAGTATCTTTTGTTGAAAAACAAAAATTATAATATGCTGTGATCACCACACTAAAAGACCCTTCTGTGAGTTGTCCTTAATCAGTCTCAAGCTCAGGATGACAATTACCTTTGTGTTGTGGAATCTCAGCCTAGACTGTGACCTCAGAGAACAGCTGTTCCATCAGCCTAAAAGAAAATATAGAACATGATTTAGAAATGGATGGTCATCACTTGGAAGGTTTTCAATTCACCATGAATTGCTGAGAGGAAAAGTTAAGGTAAATGAAAGGAAAATGTCCATATAATCAGAGCCAGTCTCACACAGAAGGGATTTCCCAATCCATAGTCACCATGGAATTGATAAAGCAGTAATCCCTATCCTACGGTGCCCAGATATTCGTAATTGTTTACTGCAAAGTTCTTGCCCAAAACTCTATTCATTTTTGTACTGAATTTACAAAATGAAGACCATTGTCCACATGAGGCAGCTAAAGGAGAGGTGGAAAGATCGTTGCTTTTCTCTTTGATATGTTCATTAATCTGAACCACCCAATTTTAGCCTTCCTACCCAAATGACTCTGAAATCCTAGATGTCATCTCAAAATACCATTGCAAAAAAGGATGTGACTATATCATCATAATCTCTAAAATGTCACATCTATACAAGAGGGGCAAGTGATGAAGGGCATGGTGGCAGGACAGTTAGATTAGCTTAGTCATGCTCCTATGGCAAGGCCGTCCAGGTGAAAATTATAGCAATGATGTGCTTTAGGATGGCCTCAATTTAAAAACAAAAACAAGCAAAAAAACAAAAAACAAACACTGTAGCATAGGATCACCAAACCGAAAAATTTCCAAGTTTTCCTTATCCGACCTCACCTCAGAATGAACATTATCATCATTCAACCTGCACAGTAAACTCAGAGGACCGCCATTCTATTCTCCTAAAAAGGAGGAGGAAGAAAACTTACAACATACTTTAGGAATGGATGGTGACTTGGAAGCTTTTCATTCCATTCAGCGTTTTTGATTAGTTAATTTCAGTTCAAGAAATATGTAAAAAAGCATTAAATGTCTCTCTAAATCATCCCCTTCAGTCCCGACAGACACAAACACATATTATACAACTATAGAAAAAAAAACCATCATGACAAATATAAGTGTTCGCATGAAGCAAATCTTTGTGTTGGCTATGTCCGAAAATGCACAACTCATTTTGTATTTGTGCCCATCGCATGCCCTTAATCAAGGGGCATGAGGCATTTTTTGGCCTCTGGAATCCTGGTACTTTGTGGATTTCATGGAGGCTATCTTACGAACTGATGTCAAGAAAACCTTTGACATTCAGAACAACACAATGTACAATGTGTTGTACGTGTGTACAATGAACTGCATTAGGTGACAGAAGACATACCACTGCATTAGGTGACAGAAGACATACCCTCCAATATCACCCTGTAAATATTCAAGGAAAATGCGGACCCAAAATCATCAGGGCTTTGACTCAGAGGGCATGCTTCCCTGTCTGAACTCCTGGCTATCTGGCAGAAAGGCTCTTCTCCAAAAGCCACGGTTGTACAAGGTGCAACTCTTATCACAATATATAAAATGCTGTATCTGATACAACCGAGACACATGGAGGGCATGGTAGGAGGACAGATGATTTTTTTCACCGTTGTGTTCCTAATGCAAAACCAAATAATGGAAAATGGTAGTAATGGGGAACTTTAGATGGGGTTTGTTGAAAAACAAAAACATAATATACTGGAACCATTAAGCTGAAAGATCTCTGAGAGTTTTCCCTGTCAACCCTCATTCCCACAATGGAAATTAGCTTTTTACCTCAGAATCTATAACATAGTTTAGAAATGGATGGCCACTTGGAAGGTTTGCAATTCAGAGTGTACTATAGGCAAATTTTAGCTAAATGTAAGCAAAATGTCCACATAATTGGAGTTGATGTCAAACAGAATGGGCTTCCTAATATGGCAGTACTTAGCCTTTCTTCTCAAAGAATATCAAACCATAGTAACCAGGGGCTTCATAAGGTGATAAAACTATGTGCAATACTGCCTTCATATTCAGTTTATCTACAAAGCTCTTTACCATCAACAGCCTTGTTCAATGCTGTTCTTTATAACAGAATTTACTAAATAAAAGGACATGGTTCATATGAGGCAGCTGGAAGAATCAGTCACTTTTCTCTTTGATAGACTTCTTAACCTAAGCTACTGGGTGAAATTTGTGAAAATAATCATACGAATGCAGAACCCTACAAAATCTCCCACTCATTTTTCATCTAATCCACCACACAATATTGGTTTTGATTTCCAATCTCCGACACCAGATAGACCACTGAGATCAACCAGTCCATCTCCCTGCCTCAAGAAAGGTTTTAAAAACCTATCTGTTGAATTGAATTAAAGGAAGAAAAAGATAAGAAGGGAATAAACAACTCTAGGTTTCTAACTGTGTGCCTCATTTGATCCTCATAATCATTTTATAAGATAGATGTTACTATTAATTAAAAAGAATCGTATAAAAAAGCATTAACTTTCACTCCTTCCAAGCCTTTCCCCTTACCCACATCCATTCATGTAATAGAGATGATAAAAGAAAACAATAAAAATTTAAGTGACTTAAAAAAGATACAGGTAGCATAACAAATCATGCGATCATAACAAATGTACAAAATCCAATGAAACAATGAAACCCTCACCAGCCTTATCGAAAAATTCTCAACATTGTGCATTCTTAACCCATCACTTTTCCATCTGGAAGTAAGGGGATGCTCTCACTTGGGATTTTTTTCTCTAGAAATCTTACCCACCTGGTGGATTTCACAGAGGCATATTTAAGCTTTATGTCAAGAAAACTATCTTGATATTCAGAGTAATGTGGTACAGATTTCCCCCTCAAACACCACCATGAAAATGTTGAAGGAAAATCTGTACCAAAAATCATCAGGGAATCGAGAAGGCAGGGTTCCTCGTCCTGGCCAGCACTGAACTACTGGTTATCTGTCAGATTCTTCTCCAAGAGCCTCGGCTGTACGAGATGCAACTTTTATCACAACACATAAAACGTTGTACCTGGTACAACTGAGGCACATGGAGGGTATGGTAGGAGGAGAGATGATTTTCCTTTGGGCTCCTCCTGCAAAAGTGAATAACGGAAAATGATAGTAATGGTATGAGTTAGTTGATTGAAAAATTTTAAATATTAACCTGGTATCTCCAGATCTCTGGGAGTTGTCCTTTTTCAGACTCATCATTTTGTTGATATTCACTGGTGTGAAATGACTTAAGAGGTCAATTTTCCCATAGCCCTAAATGAAGAAGGAAAAGGATGAAAATCTTGACCAAAGTCAGAAACAGATAGTCAGTGGCACATGTATTTACATATTGGTTAGAAACAAATTTTAACTTCCAACTTTAAGTTGCAGAGAATATCTAAATAATTAGAGCTAGCCCAAAACAGAATGGGTTTCCCAAGAGGGCAGTACTTACACCTTCTGCTCAAGTATAGTCGTCAGTCAGGGATATGGATCCTTGGTCATTGGGGGTTCTCTAAAAATCTCTCCACATTCTTGGTCATTTTATCATTTTACCAACATTCTCCACGGCTGCTGTTCTTCTTTGCACAGAATCTATGAAATGAAGGACATTGTCCACATGAGATGAATGGAAGAACAGTTAAGTCACTGATTTTCTCTTTAACGTGCTCATTCTTTTGAGATACATAATTGTAATGGGCAGTACTGGTAGGTGCTAGATGAAGTTGGTGAAAACCACAAGTGCAGTCATGAGAACATAGGCCTACAAGATACTTAGAGGATTTACCTCCTCTAATGTACTAGAGTAAAGCTGCTATGATTTCTAATTTTAGAGACCAAAGAGACCTCGAAAGTTAACCCCCCGACCCTGCCTGAAAAATGAATCTCATTGAGAACATAACGAAGAGAATGAACTAAGGGAAAAGTGAGAGGAGGATGGAATAAGCATTGTGGCAGCACTTACTTGGGAGACACTAAGATAAGCCCATTTTACACATTTGATCCTAACCACCATCCTTCCAGGTAAAGTCTACCTATTCTTCATTAAATTCAATGCAGGAAATATGGTAAAAAGCATTACATTTCACTCTGTAAATCATCCCCCTCAGTCCCAAGACACATAAACACATACTATACAACCGTGAAAAAAAAGAAAGCCAGTGCAGGGATTTACTTCAGTTGACCATGCTCATTTGACATGATGGTTGTGTCCAAAAGGGCACAACTCTTCTTGTATTTCGTGCCCATCACATACCCTGAATCAAGTGGCATGAGTCATCTTTTAGCCTCTGGAATCCTGGCACTGCATAGATTTCATGGAGGCTAACTTCAGAATCGATGTCAGGAAAACCCTCAGAACTGCATTAGGTGGCATGCCCTCTAATATCACCCTGTAAATATTCAAGGAAAATGTGGACCAAAAATCATCAGAGCTTTGACTGAGAGAGCATGCTTCCTCAAGTCTGAACTCTTGGCTACCTGGCAGAAATGCTCTTCCCCAAAAGCCACGGTTGTACAAGGTGCAACTCTTATCACAATGTTGTATCTGATACAACCGAGGCACATGGAGGGCATAGTAGGAGGTGATGGTTTTTCATTGTTGGGCTCCTAAGACAGAACCAAATAGTGGAGAACGGTAGTAATGGTGGGCTTTGGATGGGGTTGGTTGAAAAACAAAACCATAATGTGCTGGAATCACCAAGCTGAAATCACCAAACTGAAAGATCTCTGTGAGATTTCCTTATCCCAAGCTTTTTACCTCAGCATGAAGAATAACTATACAATCTATGACATAGTTCTGAAAACAATAGCTTGAAATACTGTAGAATGCTAGATGAAGTTGCTGGAAACGGCAAAATACAGTCAGAGGAACACAGGTCTTTTCATCTATTCCGCCACACAGCAGTAATTCTTTCCAATTTTGGAGACTTCAAAGATCAACCATTCCAAGCTCCTGCCTCAAGAATGGAGCTCATCAAGACTTTGGTTGGGTAGCAAATGGTCAATCAAATATAAGTAGTGGAAGGGAGACAGGTCAACTCTGCCAGATAATCTAAACAGTTTTTACAAATATTCTCTTGTAATTGAACTCAATTCAGAAAAATATATTAAAAAATTTAACTTTCTGTAAATCTTTTTTTTCCTTTAACCACGCCTACCTGTGTCAACAAATGATTTAAAGAAAGAAAAAAGGAAATTATCATAATAAGTGCAGAACATAAGTAAATCTCCTTTGGCCATGTCCAAAACTACACAAGTCAGTAAGCATGGTACACTTATCACCTCTCCATTATGAATCAATAAGCACGCTTTATCTTTATCTTCTGGAATCCATCTTCTCTGTGTGGATTTCATGGAGGAAAGTTCAGCTTTGACATCAAGAAAACCCACCTGACATTTAGAGCAATGCACAAGTATAATGAGCTGTATTGGGTGACAACGGTGATGCCCTCCAACACAAAGAAATACTTGAGCAAAATCTGGACGAACAATTATCAGAGACTCAAAAAGGGACCATTCCTTGTCCAAACCATCTCTAAACTCTCACCTAACTCTACATGGCTGAAAGTTCTTCTCCAAGGGCCACTATTGCAAATAATACTTTAATGGCGATATATAAAATGTTGGTTTTGGTACCACTGAGGCACCAAGACGGGTGGTTTTTCATTGTTATCTATCCTTCAACTACTGTTAAATAATAGAAAATGGTAGTAATGGTGTGCTTTGGATGGCATCGGTGGGGGGAAAAACCCTTAACTCTGATTACTAAGAAGAACGATCTGATCCAACCTTCCACCCATAATTGGAATTAGTTTTATGTTGTTTTATTTCAGCCTGTAGAATGACCTCAGATGACAGCTGTTCCATTCCCCCCAAAGGTAACAGAAAAGGAAGAACATTTAGAACAAAGCTCTCAAATGGGTGGTCTACTAGATTATTTTCAGCTCAGCATCTATTGGTTAAGAGGCAAATTTGAGCTGGATATAGCAAAAAAATGTCCCCATAATTATGGCTAGCAGCAAACAGAATGGGTTTCTTAAGATGGCAGTACTTTGGTCCCAGAAGTGATAAAAAGAGAAGCAATCTTCATGGAATCAATAAAGTCATGATTGATTGCTGACAGTACTTCCGCATTCATGGTTGTATAATTTATTCACCAACAGCCTCTTTTTTTCCTTTGTACAGAATTTACAAAATAAACAACATTGTCCATATGAGGTGGCTGGAGAAATAGTTGGAAAGATCACTGTTTTTCTCTTTGTTAGTTCTTTCTTTTGGGCCACCCAGGTCTATCTGGCATGATTGTGAATAGTTCATGAAGTTAATAGAGTCCAGTCTTGGGAATGCAGGCCTATGTGATGTCCAGCAATGTTCCATTATCTAATCACACTCTAAGATGTCCAGGTTCAGAAATGAGAATGTCCTCAGAGAGCTAATACATATGCCTCAGAAATGAAGTCAGTTGAATACAATTCAGTTCAAGAAGTATGTTTAAAAACAGTAACTGTCATGCTCTCCAAAAATTCTCAGCCCCAACAAATTCACACACACACTCTACAATAACAACAATAATACCAAAAACTATCATTAACCACATATGTAGTTGATGAATCAGATCCCCTTATGGCTGACATTTTAGAGGGTAAATAGAGCTTCCTATCCCAAGTAGCTCTGAAATCCTGTCTATTTGTCTGGAAGATTAATCTCCAAATGCCTCTGTTGCACATGATGTTACTTTTATCACAATCTATAAAATGTAACATCTGTACAGCTGGGGCAGATGGAGGGTGTGGTCACAGCAGATAGGTTCGTCTTTGTTATTCTCCCACTGCAGAGCCAAAAGTTGAAAATTGCAACAGTGGCTGGTGTGCATTGGATGATGTCATTTGAGAAAACACAATACCAGTGATCGTCAGGCTGAAAGATCTCTGAGAATTGTTTTTATCCCACCTCACAACCAGGATGAGAATTAGCTTTCTCATTAACTTTTCAATGTTGTTGAACCTCAGTGTGAAGAGGATGACCTCAGAGTAGTACAGCTATTCTATTCTCCTAAAATAAATAAGGAAGAAGAAAATCTATAATATGTCTCAGAAATGGATGGTCACCTGGAAGATTCTGAATTTAGCATTTATTGGTTAGAGGAAAATTTAAGGTGGGTGGAGAGAAAATGTCCACATATTTGAAGCTAGCCTCAGAAAGAATAAGTTTCCCAAGATGGCAGAACTTACTCTCCCTCTCAGAGAAAATATCAATTCACAGTCATTGAGGAATTGATAGTGCAGTGAATGTTGCCTCTATTTATTCATGGTTGTTCAGCTACAGAGCTGCTGACCAACAGCCTCTATAGCTACTCTTCTTTATACAGAATTTATAAAATGAAGAACTTTGTTCATATGAGGCAATTGGACAAATGTCTAAAAGATCACTGCTTTTCTCTTTGAGGTGCTTATTCTTGTGAGGCAGTCAGTTCTAGTTTGCCATACTGTTAAGTGCTTCATGAAAGTGAAAGAAACAAAAATGCAATCATAACAATCACAGACCTACAATAGCTCCCACGTTTTTACCCCCTCTACTCCAACACACATCGGGGTTTTGTGACTTACGATCTCAGAGATCATTCTTGGGCCAGAAGACTGAAGCTCATCTACAACTTGGCTGAGAGATGATCATTTGAGCTGAATTAGGGGAGAGAAAGGAGGGAAAGGAAATAAGCAATTAGTTTTCCAAGTGTATGCCAGACATCCTGCTAAATGCTTTTTACAGATATTATCTTATTGTATCCACATGACCACTCTAGGAAGAAGATACTACAATTAATTAAACTCAATTCAGAAAATGTCTAAAACTAAGAGAGTTAACTTCTACTCTCTCCAAATCTTATTCTTCTGCAGCCCCCCCCCCACGCGCACACTAAAAAGAATAAAAAAAGAAAAGAAAAAGCCATCTTAACAAATATAAAAGCCAAGTGAAGTAAATTCTCTCAGTGTCCAAGTCTAACAACTCAAAACTTTTTATGCTTGGTACTCCCAATATTTCTTCATCAAAAAGTAGGGGTCCACTTTATCTTTTATTCTCCAGCATCTTTATTCTCTGTATGGATTTTGTGAAGACCGGTTTAGACTTGGAGGCAAATTTAGGCTTGATAAAGAAAAACATCTTCATATTCAAAGCTTTACACAAGTATGGGTTGCATTAGGTAGCAGTAGAAATCCTCTTCAATACGATGGAAATGTTCAAGGAAGGTCTGTGTCAACAAGAGTAAGTAGTTTGAGAAGGTAGAATTCATTTTCTGGATCGCCTCTTAACTCTTGGTCATCTGGCAAGAAGGTCCTTCTCCGAGGGCCCCTATTGTACATGATACAGCCTTTTATCATAATTTATAAAGTGTTGTATCTGGTACAGTTGAGGCACATGGAGTGAGGCCATAATATAGGGATAGATGATTTTTTTTTGTAATGCTTCTACTACAGAGACAAATAATGGAATATCAGAGTAATGTAATTGTTTTTTTAAAAAGACCCATAATATCATGAAGCTGAATGATCTCTTCCAATCAAAAATCCAGGCTGGGAATAGGTTTATGTTTTCAAATCTCAAATTAGAAAGTGACCTCAGAGGGTCAGCTAAATGAAAACCTAGTAGGAGGAAAACTTTGGATCAAGTCAGACATAGATGGTTAGTTTACAAATATTCAATTCAGCAACTATCAATCAGAGACAGATTTAAGTTTCATAGAGGGAAAAATTTGTCCCAATAATAACAGCTAGCCTAAAATTGAATGGGATCCCCAATATAGTAATACTTATATCCTCTTCCAATGGGAGATCATCAGTCAGAGTCTGGATCCACAATAAAAGGTTTGACAGGATAGAGATCCTTACCACAAAATTCCTTCCACTCTTGGTTGTTTAGCTTCAGTATATTTCACCAACATAATCTGTGGACAGTATTCTTCACACAAAATCTACGAAATGAAAAACAGTGTCCATATGAGGTGCTTGAGAAATGGTGGTATTCGTTGTCATTCTGCTGAGACATCCAAACATATATGACAGTATCGGTGATTGCTGAATGAAGCTGATGGGGAAATCTCAAAAGTCCAGAAAATGAAATAGGGGCCTATGAAATTTCCATCAGGTTTTTTAACTCATCTAATTCATCACACAGTAGGGGTTCTGTGATTTCCAGTCTCAGAAACAAGTCATCTCAGAGACCAACCAATCCTTCTTGCCCTGCCTGAAGATTAAGGTCATCTATAATATAGCTGAGAAATGATCAATTGAGTTGAATTAGATTCTAATTCAAGACTATTCTAATAGGAAGAAGGGGAGATTTAAAAGTTCTAGATTGCCAATTGTGTGCCAGGTACTCAATATTTGTCAAAAGAGCTTAATAATCTCATTTGAGACCCTCAAGAACCCTGTGAGGTGAAGGGGTACTACTAATTACTCTATCTAGGCAGTACAGATAAAAGGATCAACTTTCATTCTCTCCAGATTTTTCCACTTAATCCTACCCTGCCCCCTTCCACAAGGATTTAAAATAAAAGGGAGAAGAAAATCATAAAGTAAAAAGTCAAGTGAAGGAAATCCCCCGCTAATCCTGTCCAAAAAGGGATGTTGTGTTCATTACGTATTTGTAGCTCTCCATTGGGAAGTGCCAGACATGCCTCCTCATTTATTCTCTTGAATCCTTATCCTTTTGGTGGATTGCGTAGCAGCAAATTTAGATTTGATGTAAAGAAAACTCTCTTGACATGCAGAACCATGCACAAGAATGATAAACTGTATTAGGGGGCAGTAAACATCCTGAAGACATCACGGTGGAAAGGGTCATGAAAAGTGGATCATCAGGGGTGTGAAAGGATAGAATTCCTTGTCCCAACCAGCCCTGAACTCTTGGCTATCTGGAGATAAGATTCTTCTCCAAGGGTCATTATCGTATGTGAGATAGCTTTCATAGCGGTATATAAAACATTCTATCTGGTACAACCAAGGCACATGGAGGGCATGGTGGTACGATATGGTATTTTTCCTTATGTTTCAACTATGGAGGCAATTAACGGATAATTAGAGTAATTTGTGTTTTGCATGGCATTGGCCGTAGGAAGACATGTAAAATCCTGGGATCATGAAGTTGACAGATCTCTTAGTTGTCCTTATGCAAGCTCAAGCCAAAAATACGCACATGTACACATATACACACAATGCAATTATTTCTTTAAAATCAGCTTAACACTTGTATGTGGTCAAGTGAATGAAGTCCCCTCTTTGACCATGTCTGAAAATACATGATTCATTTTGCATTTTACGACCATCTCTCCATCAAAATGGGAGGGCAGTATTCATTCATCTTCCATCTACCCATCCTCCATGGTGACTTGATATGAAATCCTCTTGCCATTCAAATCTATGCATGAATTTGATCATCTGCATTAGCTAGCAGTAGGGATTCCCTACCCCTACCAACATGGAAGACTTCAAGGAAAGTCTGGATCCTAAAACTTCTGGGTTTTAGAGGGTGATATTCCTCGTCCCAAGCGTCTTGGAAATTGTCATTGTCTGGCAAGAAGGTTTTTCACCAAATGCCCCTGTTGTACATGATGTGACTTTTAACATAAATTATAAAATGTGACATCTGTACAACTGGGGCCTATGGAGGACATGGTAACAGGAGAGATGGGGGGGGGGGGGTCTTTGTCATGCTTTTACTGCAGAGCTGATCTCTTGAAACTGTAGCAATGACATGTTTTGATTAACTTCATTTGGAAAGCATCCATGATATCATGAGATCAAACTGAATAATCTCCAGTAGTAGATCTTATCCAACCTCACACTTGGGGTGAGGAGTAACTTTAATATCTTCAATCTCAGCATACAAAATGACCTGAAAGGTTAAATATTTAATTCCCCTAATCAAAGAAGGAAGAAAAAGGTCTTGAACATAATTCAGAAATGGATGGTCAATGTAATGACCTTCAATTCAGTTTATATTGCTGGTGAGCAAAATTAACCAAGATAGAGGGGACATACGCAAATTATTACAGCTTAGCCTGAAACAGAATGAATCTCTCCAGATGGCAGTACTTACGCCGCCTTCTCACAGGAGCTCATAGGTCAAAGACTTCCTTCTACGCTCTTATTCTTTAGATACAAAAGATGAGTGTTTATAGAGAATATTGGTAAAGTTCTGTTTGTGTAGAATGTTCATAAAGTAAAACTTTGGCCATGTGAGGAAAAATAAAGACCACCTGTTTTCTCTCTGAAACACTCGTTCTCATCAGCCATCCTCCTCTTCTGATGAACAAACTTCACATGCAAAAAGGGTGGGAATCGGCTTTGTCTTGTTCAATCTGTCTGGACAGTGACTTCGGAGTGCAGGCGTTCCATTCCTCTCAGTGAAACAGAAGGAAAATCTAGTAAAAAGTGCAAAATGTATAGTCAGTTCCATTTAGCATGTATTGGTTCAAAGAAAATTAAGCAGAATATGGGAAAAAATGTCCAAATAATTAGAGCTATCTCAAACTCGGTGGGTTTCTCAAGATGACAGTACTTAACTGTGGATTGATACTCCAGTAACTGCCAATGAAGGGGAAAAGTTATCACAGGATTGATGTGGAGAGATCTGGATCCAACACTGCCTCCATGTTCTCGATGTTCAGTTGCAGATTCTTTGCCAGCAGCCTCTATGGACACTGTCCTTCTTTGCACAGAATTGACAAAATGAAGAACTTTGTCCACATGAGGCGGCTGGAGGAATGGTAAGTAAAAAAAAAAAAAAAAGCGTTGCTTCTTCTTTTGATTTTCTCATTGTTCTTAGCCAGGTAACTGGCCACATGGATTTGATGGAGACGATAGAAAGGAAATCATCACAGCTCCGGTTTTTTACCTAAAGTTTCCATGTGTTCAAAGTAAAGAAGTGAAAGTGTCCTCAACCAACTAACTCAAGCCCCTGCCTGAAGAATAAAGATCAACAACACAGTTCAGAAATGAATACAATTCAAATGACCAAATATATCCCCATGTTAACTTTCACAATCTCTAGATCTTGTTCACCAAAAGGATGAGAAAACAAGAATAAAAATTGTCGTATCAAATATTCATGGTCAATGAAGCACAGTACTTCATTGGTCATGTCAAAAAAAAATTAACAATTCATTTTCTTTTTTATCTCCATTATCACTTGTCAAGATGGGAGGGGAATTCCACTGAAAATCTAAACTTCTCTATTTAAAGAAGGCAATTTAATTCTTTGTCAGGAAACCTCTTGACATTCAGAGCTACGCACAAGTAAAATAGCTACATAGGTGGCAATAAGAACCCTGACCTCATCTCCATGGAAAAATTCAAAGAAAGTCTGCACCAGAATAAGAGATCAACCAGTCCATCCCCCCCCTTAACTGACGAATGAAGCTCATCTACTAACTTCGAAATGTATTTGTTGAATTGAAGCAAATTAATTTGACCTTACATTTCTAAGCATTATTTATCTCTCTCTCTCTCTCTCTCTCTCCAAATCTTCACCCCACTTTGCCACACAGAATCATAAATCTGTGGAAAAATAACCAAAAAAAAGTGATAAAAAATGTGAAGTCACTGGACCCAAATTCCCTCATTTTCTAGGTAACAAACTTCCCCTCTTATTTTGCATTTTCTGCTTTTCCCCTCTATATGGAGTGTAATGGTTTTTTCCATCTTGGATCCTCTGATCAAAATCCAGGTCTTCTCTATCAACTAGAATTGGGGGCCACCAAATCCATACATATGGATCCCTGCAGTAGCATATTGACTTAGAAAACCACATTTTAAAAATTATCTATTTTTATTGTATTTTTATTTATTCTGTTATAAATATATTTTAATCTGGGTTGGGCTACACTTTGGGGGTATTGCAGACTGCATATGCCATCACACTGCTCTCTATATGAATTTAGTAGAATCAAATTTAAGTTTGAGGTCAGGAAAAGATTCTTGACATTCAGATGTATACATATAGACAACAAATTGCATTTGGAATGATTAGAGACCACCCCTTCTCCCACATCTCCTTATAAGTATTCAAGAAAACTCTGGACCAACTATGATCAGTGGTTTTACAGGAAAGAACTTTTTGTCCCAACCATCTCTGAACTTCTCAGTCCTCAGGCTGGAAGGTACCGAGCCTCCAGCAGAGGCTCCAGCAGCCTCTATTGCACAAGATGCAAGTAGATCGTAGCTTCTAAGTTAAGGGCACACTGAGAAAATGGTGGCAATGGTTTGCCCCAAGAATGCTTACAACAGTTTTAAACAAAGGAAAATGGTAGCAATGGTGTACTTGATTAAAAAAAAATCCTGCTATCCGGAGCTCACAAAACTAAAACACTTTTTCCCCACTTACACAACAGGTTGAGAATTAGTTTAATGTTGTTTAATCTAGGTTTGGAAAGGGACCTTAGAAGTCACCTATTCCATTCAATTAAATGACAAGGAAGGAAAATATCAATCATAATTAAGGCATGGAGCTAAGTAAGACATGAAGGATTGGGGAGGGTGGTATTCAATTCAGAACATATTAGAGACAAAGTAAGCTTCATGTAGGTGAAATGTCCACATGATTAGAGCTAGCCTAAACAGAAAGGATTTCCTAAAACAGATGCGGGTATGGTACTTTATACCTCGCAGGGAGGCAGCAGTCTGGATCCACCTGGCAGAGTAGAGATCCTTTTCCACAACAGTCCTGCCACACCCTTGATTGTTTTAGCTACAAAGCACTTTTACCAACATCCTCTATGGACACTATTCTTCTTTGTATAGAATCTACAAAATGAAGAATAGTGTCCACATGAGGCGGCTGGTGGGAAGATCTTTGCTTTTCTCTTTGATAAGCTCATCTTGTGAGCTGCTCAATTTTAGTTTGTAGTACTGGGAAATGCTGGAAAAAGTTGGCAGAAACAACAAGAATCCCGAAAACTCGGGTCTACAAAATCTCCAACAGTCTTTACCTTATCTGTAAAGTAAAACTGATGACTATGATTTCTAAACTGAGAGAATAGTGACCTCAGAAGTCGTCAATCCATCCATACTCTTTTCCTGTGGAATATGAAATTCATTTACAACAAAACTCAGAAATGTTGAATTCTTTGGAATTCCATTTAAATTCTTTTAAATTTAAATTCAAAACATCTTTCAAAGAATCAATTTTCCTCCTGTTTTAACTCCCCCAAAACACACACAGACACAGAGCATAAAACAAAAAAAAAAAAAAAAAGAATTAGAACTTACCAAACACATAGTAGATTGAAGAAAATCCTCTCATTGGCTAAGTCCAAGAGTACCCTTCGCCTTCATTTTAAATCTATGGCCTCTCTGTCGAGCGTTGAATGGTGTGCTTCATCTTTCGTTCCCTGGAATCTGGTGCTCTACATGTATTTGCTAGCACAAAATTCAGGCTTAATGTCTGGAAAAACTGTGGTTTCAGTCAAAGCTATCCTTAAAGTATAATGAGCTGCATTTGGAGGAAGTAGGGTGTCCTTGGCCCAACATCTCTGGAAGTCTTCAAGGAAAGTCTGGAAGAACAACCATCTAGTTTTTCAGGTTGCTGATCCTTGTCCCAAAGGTCCTTCCCATATTCTCAGGTGTTTGGCTGCCAAGTTCGTCGCCAACAGCCACTATGAACAAGGAGCTCTTCAGGAGAGAATTCACAGAATAGAGCACCTTGTGCAAATGTGGCAGCTGGAAAGGATGGAGGCAGGATAGGGGCTTTTCTGTTAGATCTGCTTATGCTTCTGAAAGACCAATTGTAGCCTGCAGTGCTGGAGTAAGTCTGTTGAGAGAGGGTTTGACTTCCCACCATTGTACCTTTACTGTTAGGCAAATCAGAGATTTGACCTCATCTAATGTGTACCAATCAGCATATCAAATGCTTCTATGACATCCAGGAGGCTCAGAGGTGACAGTGACCAACGCATCCTCTGTCTTAAATAAGGAGGTCTTTCACGACATAAGTCTAAAATGAATGGTCAATTCAATTCATAACTACTTTTTACAAACTTTAGTTTTGTTAGCCTGCTACTTCATCCCCCCACCCCAATTTAAAAACGACATAATAAATAATAGATCACTCATAAGAAACATACGCTCAGAGTAAATTCCCCAACTGGCCAAGCTCCAAAACAAATATCTCATTCTGAATTGTAAGTCCACCAACATGAAGTCAGGAGGTAAAGAGCAGACTTCATATTAGTCCCTTTGAATTTTGCATTTGTGAGAAGCAAATTTGGGCTTGATGTCAAGAAAACCTTCCCAGCGTTCAGAGCTATGCAAAAGGATAATAAGCTGAATGAAAAGATAAGGAGGTATATGCCCCTTTTACCTAAATGAAAGTTTTCAGGGATAATCTGGACAAACAAAGATCACAGATTTTAGGGGTTAGTGCACACCATTGCAAACTTCTCAGAGAACCTTTTAGCCCTCAAGTCAAGATTTCAAACAACTACTATTACTGAGATGCGATGCTTAACAAAATCTATCAAATGCGCCATTTCGTAAAACTGGAACATATGGAAACGGGGTATATCGTTTACTTTTGTTACGTTCCAGCTGCAGAGTCCACCAGTGGAGACTTGAGACAGAGGTATGTTGGAGGATGGCGTTGGTTGAGGGGAAAAACCTAATACTTGGGAATCTTTGAGTTAAAAGAGCCCTCCGACAATAGACATATCCAGTATGGCAGATACCTTGTTGTTGTAGAATCTCACTAAGAAAAGTAATTTTGGAGGCACCTCTTTCAATTCCCCAACGGAAGATAAGTCTAGAGCAAAGCATAAAAATGATAGTGAATGCATTTGTGTTCAATTCCACATTAATTGGCTCAAGGCAAATTTAGTTGGAATTTATGGAAAGCTACCCAAATAATGAGGGTTATTCTAAAGTAGAATGGGCTTCCAAAAATAGAAGGGGAGCCCTCTTATTTCCCTGGAAATAACAGAGTCCTAATTTACAATCATTGGGGGGGGAGGGGGGAAAACGCAGTGTTCTGTAGCAGTCATTATCCACACAGCCCACCTGCACTTCCCGTTCTTTAGCTGGCAAGTTCTATTCCAACAACTGCTATGCTCCTTTATTTGGGGATTTTCCACAAAGTAGTGCCTTATCCAACTGGGGGGAAGGAGCAGTGAGTGGCAGCATCAGGGCCTTTCTGTTGCCTTGTCCCAACAGCCCCTCCAAACTGCTAGTGGTTTGCCTGGAAAGTGTTTTCCCAACAGCCTCTATGGATAAGGCCCTTACTTTGACAGAATCCACAAAATAAAGTGCCTTATCCAACTGGGGCTGCTAGAATGGGTAGTAGCAGGGTAAATCCCTATCTGTAGAAACACTCATGCTTTTCATCTACTACTTGTACCCTGAAATATTAGTGAATGCTGGATGAAGTTGAAAGAGAAATGTAGTATCTTGTGGGACTGAAAGAGAGAAGCAAAAATCATATGACCTCCAACTTATAATACTCCTAAGAGATTTTACCTGATCCAGTCTTTTATTCCATGTAATAGATCTTTCTGTGATTTCCAATCTCAAATGTGAAAGTATGATTTCATAAATCAATCCATCTATCCTCAATGTGAAGAAGAAAGCTCTTCTACAAAGAAAAGAAAAGAAACGGTCAGTTGAATCCAATTAAATTCAACAATTATTTTTATATGCACTTATCTTATTTCTCATGACCTGTACCTCATTGTACAATGCTCTCATAAGAAAAAGTAAAATCCTAATGTCAGATATACTTAGAAAAATAAAAGACCTCAATGACCGTGGGCCCATCACATATCAATTCCAAAGAGAGTAGGGAACTTCATTTTCATTCTCTGGAATCATGGTCCTCCCCAAGTATTGATGAGAGGCAAATTTAAACTACTCTGGTCCATCAATCAGCAAGGGGGTTTTATACAGTAGGAATCTTTTCTTGTTCCATCTGTTCCATCATGGTGTTGGGAGTTTGATGGAGGATGCTACCAAAGAACTTTGCAACCAAACAAATTGACCTTTAATCAGACTCCCCAAAATAGAGTGTCCAAATGGGGCAGCCAACAGGAACGATGAGAGAAAAGTCAAGGTGCTTTTCTAGTGGTGATGTTCATACTTGAGAGCAAGCAATTGTAGCCTATTGTACCGGTGAGTGCCAGAGGAAACAGTTGAGATGTTTACTCATTAGAGTCCTAACAGTATTTCCATACTCTTCGTTGTTTAGCTACAGAACACTTTAACTTTATGGCTTCTTATGAATCTTATCCTTCTTTGCCCAGAATCTACAAATTGCAGAACATTGTCCTAAAGGGGAAGTTGGAGGGGAGGGTAAAAGGATCATTGTCTTATAGAGAATTTATAAAATGAAGCATCTTGTCCAATTTGATTGGGAAGGAAGGTTCCCTGCCCCACCGCCGCCAAGAGAGTTGATTTTCTCTTTCAAATACTCATCTTTCCGAATGACGAATACCAGCCTATAATGCCGGAGGAAGTTGGCTGGAAAAGCATTACGTATAATCATGGGACTAAAAGCATGTTACAGACATCGCAGAGACCTTAGCTCAACTAATGAATCAATCAGTATAGCCAATGCTCCTATTTTTTCCGTTCTCATAGATGACAATAACCTAAGAGTTCAAATAATCTGTCTCCTTGCTGAAAAAATAAGGATCTTTCACAACATAGGTCAGAAATAAATGGTCATTTCAATTCAATTCTACATGACTATTATAAGCATTTATTTTCTCATCTTCTCACTTCTTACCCCTCCCACATTTCAAAACAAGAACAAAAAGTAAAAAGGAATTCTTCATGATATCGTCAATGAGGAAAAGTCACTTATTCATCAAGCCCCAAAACTTCATTCTAAGAGGTAAGCCCATTGGCTTTGAATTGGGAGGAGAAAGGTATAATTCATCTTTGGTTCCCAAAATATTGGTACCCCCAAAATACATAGGAGAGGTAAATGGAAGTGTTATGGCATGGATACTGATGTCTTGCGACATTCAGGACTTGCTGAACAAAGCAGGGTCTCCTCCCCAACTTCTATGGAAGAGTACAAGCAATCTCAGGATAAAGAATCAACAAGGGTTTCAGAATATGGTTAATGTTTCTTATCTCCACCACCTCTTATTCTTGGCTACTGAGTTGCAAGCGTTTTCTCCGATAGCCTCTAGTGTACAAGATGTAACGTTTCATAAAATCTAGAAAATAAAGCATCTGGTACAACTGGGGCATTATGGAAAGCATGATGGCAGGATGTATGGTTTGTCTTACTTAGGCTCCTAATTCAAAGCCCATCAATTGAAACCAGTAGTAGAAGTATGTATTAGATGGAATTGGTTCAAAAGAATAATAATATCACAAATACTATCTCTGACAGTGGACCAATATCCAACCACGAACTCAGTATGGGGAAAACCTTTTTGTTGTAGAAACTCAGAAAAATAATAACTTCAGAGGCAACTCTTTCATTCTCCTTTTAAAGAACAAAGAATCAAGTCCAGAGCATAATATAACAATTTAGTTCAATTCCATAGATTGATGAGAGGCAAATTTTAGTTGGAAAGATGGAATGATGAGAGCTATTCTAAAGCAGAATGAGATTCCTAGAAAGACAATGCTGCTCTCTTCACATCCTTCCAGCAGTGTCTGCATGCACAATCATCAGCTCCACAACAACCCTCAACTCAACAGGAAAGTCTATTTTTCTGATATTTTGGCTGGGAAGTTCCTTGCCAACAACCACTATGGATAAGTCCTTATTTTGGCATAATCCACAAAACGGATTGCCTTATCCAGCTGGAATGGCTGGAAGAAATGGTGGCAGCATTTGGACCTTTCTGTGACCTTGTCCCAAGAGGTCTCCCGTACTTCTACTGTTTGGCTTGAAACTTCTTTGCTAATAGCTTCTAGAATAAGGTCCTTATTTTGGCATAATCCAGAATGTTTGATCAAGTTCCACTAAAACTTGAGCTAATGGAAGGGATGGTGGTAGGACAGTGGCCTTTCTGGTAGATACACACATATGTCTCTGCCAACCAACTGTTACCTGGAATACTGGGCAAGTGCTGGATGAAGTTGATTAAAAGAACAAAAGTTCAACTGTGGGATCTCAGGCCTGGAAGATTCCTCAGAGTTTCCAGCTGATCCAATCCACCATTCCATACACAAGAGTCTTATGATTTCCAGTCTCAAATGCGAAAGTGACCTTATAAGTCAATCAATCCATCCATCCACTCATTCCTGGCATTAAGAAGGTAGATCATCTACAATAAAGAATAGGAATGAATGGCCAGTTGAATTTGATTAAGTTCAGGTGATCAATATTGTTAAATGCATTTATTTTTCCTTTATCACTTCCCATACCACACTTGATTAAATTGCCAAAAGAGAAAACAAAATCTCAGTACCAAATATACATAGTCAAGCAGCAAATTTCCTTCATTGGCCATGAGCAGAAATGCAAATCTCATTCTGTATTTTCAGTGCACCATTCTATTTAAAGTGAGAAAGAAGTCAGATCTTTGGTCCTCTGGAACCATGCTGCCCTTTGTGTGTGAGAGGGATATTTCAGCTCACTGTAGTAACAAGTCCACCATCAGTAAGAATACATTGAATTACAAGCGTGAGGACTTCTTTCCTTTCTAAATTGGATGTCATCAGTAATAGTATGGGCCAACAAACAAAAAGGGTTTCTTATAGGGTAGTAATCCATAATCCAACAGGCCCTCCACATTCTTGTTTTTTTGGCAGCCATGTCCTTTATCTATTGACAAAGGATCTCTATCATGCAAAATATCCTTTGGGCAAAATCCACAAAATGGAGCCTGTTGTCCACATGCAGAGAATGAAAGGGGGAAGGTAGAGGGACTCTGTTTTCTCCTTCCCATGTTCACTTATCTGAGTCACCCAGTTGTAGCTTGTGCGACTGTAGGGTGTTAAATAAAGTTACAAGAAACAAGTAGAGCTCAATCCTAGGAACTTAGGTCCAAGATTTCCATTTTGATCTAATACACTACACAGTACAGCTATTGAGGCTATGATTTCCCATCTTAGGTGACCACAGAAGAAAAACAATGGATCTCATGTTGAATTGGATTCCATTGACCATTTCTGAGCTAAGTTGTAGATGAGTACTTCATTGTTCAAGTAATGTTTTAAAAGAATTTACTTTCTTTCTCTTCAAGATAGAGGAAGCAGGAAAAAGGAAGAAGAAAAAGAAGAAAAGAAAGAAGAAAAGCAACACATCAAAAGTAAGACATTGTGTGTAACAAGTACCCTTATTGCCCATGGCCAAAAGTCCCCCCCTCATCTTATATTTTAAATTCATCACCTTTTCTATTAAGAGGTGATTAGCTTACTTCCTCTTTTGGCCAGAAACCACCTACTTCACCAGTACGTGATACTAGTGAACTCACTCTAGAAAAATGTGATATCAAGCCAAGCTAGCTGTAAGCATAAGTTGTATTAAGGGAAAGGATGACTTTTCTACCTTGACATCCATGGAAATCTTCAAGGAAACGTTGGGTCCACGATTCAAGCTTTCCCAGGGCAGCAGGACAGCAATATTGTCCCAAAGGCTATTCCAGACAGGCAGGTGTTAGTCTTCGGCAGTATTTGCCAACAACCCCTATGGACAAGAAGCTCGTTTTGATCTAATTCACAAAAGAGAGCATTTTGTCCATAAGAGGCAGATGCAATGGATGGAGACAGGCTAGGTGCTTTTTTGTTTGATGTGCTCAGACTTCTGAAAGATGAATTGTAGCCTGTAAGAAGAAAAGTACAATCATAGGTAGTCAGGCCTGTTACAACTCTCAGAGGCTCATCTAATGCACCAATCAGTGTACCCGATGCTTTTATGATTTGAAATCTCAGTGATGACAGTGGCCTAAGAGTTCAGTTAATTCACACCTAGACTTAAAAACAGAAGTTCTTTACAATATAGGTCAGAAATGAAGTCAGTTCAGTATCAGTCTGATTATTTATGCAAGGATTTATTTTCTCCACTTTCCACTTAATGTCTTGCCCATTTCAAAGCAGTAAAAAAAGGAAGAAAAAGAAGTTTCTTGTAAGTATACATTGGAATGAAATAAATTCTCTCAAACATAAGATGGTCTAATAGTTTTGAATGAGGTTAAGCTTGTTGAGAGGAAAAACCTCCTGATATCCTGAATTATTTATAAGTATAATCTGCAAGAAGTAGTAGTATGGACCCCCACACAAAGGTCTATACTTTGTTGGGAGTGTTCAAGGAAAACCTGGACAAATAATCATCATGAGTTTCATGAAATAGTTATTGTTCCTTAAACAAATCAATCTCTGAGTTCTTGGCCATTGGACTAGAAGGGTTTTCTCTGATAGCCACTATTGTAGAAGATGCAATGTACCACATGGTATATTTTATAGATTGCATGAAACAACTGACATGAAGGGTATGGTGGCAGGATAAAGTGTTTTATTTGTTTTTACTTAAAATAAGATTTACTTATGTTTCTTATTAAGCACCTGCCAAGTGAAACCAGTATCAAATTTATGTGATTGAAAGCATTAAAAAAAAAATCAAAATCATAATATCCAGGAATCTCAGAGCTACAAGATCTTTGACAGTGGGTCTTATACAGCCTTAAATTCAGTATGGGACAAACTGTTGTAGAATCTCAGAAATGAAAGTAATTAATTCATGTAATTGGAAAAATAAAATAATACTGAAAATTTTTTAATTAAAAAAATTTTTAAACAATCTTTCATTTCAGGATCAGTTCTTCCCCCCAAGAGGCAAACAAGGACGCAAGAAGATAACACAGGAATGAGTGGTGAATGAAATTCAGTTGCAACATGGATTGGCAAGAGGCAAAATAAAGTTGGAATGTGTTGAAAGCTGTCCAAATAATGAGAGCTACTTTAAAGTAGAATGGGCTTCCTAAGATGGCAGTAGTGCCCGCCTCACCTCATTACAAGTTTATTTAAGGTATTAAGTAGGATCTGGCTGCTCTATCATAAAGGACCTTTCTTTGGTAGGTATCCTTCCTATAATTTGGCTTAAAAAATTCTGTGCCTCTATGTATCCTCTATGGGATAAGATAAGGTCCTTATTTTGGCAAGACTCCACAAAACAGCGTGCCTTACATAACTTTTCTGTTAAGAATTCCAGTTGGATATCTAACAGAAAGGCCACTGTCTCTTCTAATTGTACCCCAAAGTACTGGTGAGTGTCAGATAAAGTTGGTTAAAAAAACAAAAGTTGAATCATGGGATCTCAGGCCTGGAAGGTTCCCCGGAGTTTTTACCTGATCCAATTCACTAATCAAAACAAGATGCCATGATTTCCAACCTAACCTATCATCACTGGATGGGATAGCTGTCCCACAATGAAGAGAAGGCTCCATCTTTGGAATCATGATCTTCTCTGTCTTCATGAGAGGCAGAGTACCAAATAGATTCAGTAGTCATTAGGAGGTTTTTTTAGGGGAGTGATTCAATGTTGGATCATTTGACTGTGAATGTCTTATGCAACCGAGGGTATTGGTATAGAACTTTAAAGTTTGGACAGAATACACAAAATGGAGTCTGTTATCCAAATGGAGTGGCTGGAAGGGATGGAGAAAAGATAAAGACTATCTTTTTAGAATGCTCAGATTCTTGGGACCAACCAATTCTAAACTGTTCTATCCTGGTGAGTACCTAAGGAAGCAGAAGTTCACTGGATACTCACCAAGGGGTCAGTAGGTTGGTAAAATCATGTCCCAATTACTCTGCAGATAAACAACCCATGAGGCTGGAAGCGTACTTTACCAACAGCCTCTATGGACCAAATTCTTCTTTGTTCATAATCTACAAATTGAAGAATGTGGTCCACAGAAGATGGTTGGAGGATTAAATCATTACTTTTCTGTTGGATATTCTCATTCTTCTGACTCACCCACATGGAGCTTGTTCTCCTGTAGAGGGCTAGATGAATCTGATGAAGACAACAAAAACATAATCAGGAAAACTCACGCCTACTAGATCTCTAAGAATTTTTCCTAAATCTAAACTCGAAAATGAAAGTGATCTCAACAATCAAATACCTGACTGAAGAAGGCAGTTCATTTACAACATCTCAAAAATATATCACTGAATTCAATTTAATTCAAATATATTTAAATGTATTAACTTTCTTTCCAACTCATTCCCTCTCTCTAACAAAAATAAAGAAAAGAAAAAAGCATTATATCTAATGATCCACATATCCTCCATAATAATGTTCTACAATGGATAGCTAGTTCTGCATTTTAAGTTCACCACATCTGTCAAAAATTGAGTGTTGAACTTCCTCTTTGGTCCCCTGGAATCCTGGTGCTTCACCAGTACTTGGTGTAACGGGAAACTGACCTACAAGTAAAAGTAACTCATAGGCACAATGAGCCATATTAAGAAGTATTACTCTGCCACCTTGACATAGCTGGAAGTCTCCAAGGAAACTAGAGAAAATTATGTAGGGTTTTATAAGGTAGTGATCTTGTCTAGAGGTCTCTCTGAACCCTCAGTATTTCACTGCAAAGATCTTTGACCAGGCTCTGTAGAAGTTACCCTTCTGTAGAGAGTCTGGAAAATAGAGCACCTTGTCCAAATGGGGTGACTGGAAGGGAGCTTCCTGTTAGGGGCTTGTCTGTTTTGACATTTTCATGTATCTGACTGAGCAGTGTGGTACTGGAGGAAGTCAAGAGAATGTGTGGTAATAATAATGATGATGATGATGATGATGATGGTGAGAATCCTGTTAGACTTGTTAGAGATTTTACCTAATCTAATGCACCAATCAGTATGAATTCCAGTGACCCCAAAATTACTCTAGTCAAAAAAATGGGTTTTTTTAATAACGGAGAAGAAATGAATCATTACTTCTACTTCAATTCTGCAAGGATTTCTACCAGTATTTATTTCTTCAAGTTCCTATGTCATTCTCCTCTTCCCCCATATTTAAATACAGAAAGAAAAAAGAAGTCCCTTGTTAAAAAAAAAAAAAAAAAAGCACACTTGAAGGCGGCATTTCCCTTATTAAATATGTGCAAAAATGTATATCTTCTTCTGAATTGTAAGCCCACAAGCTCTTAGGAGATACCTAGAAATTTTACCCCTGTCCAAATCTTTATGACAGGAAAATTTATGCTTTATCTGAGGAATATCCATTTGATATGCAAAGGCCATCTATAAGAATAAGCTATACAAAGAGCATGTATAAGGACCCCCACACACACACACAAAAACACCCTCAAGGGTGGTTTCAAGTAAAGACAATGAGTCACTGGGTGTTTCAACAGATAGTTGTATTTCATGGGCCTACCATGTTGGAACACCTGGATATCCAGCTGGAAGAGGTTTTTCTCCAACAGCCTCTGTTGCACAAGACGCAACGTTTCATACAGTCTAGAAAATGGAGCATCTGGTACAACAGGGGCACATGGAGGGCATGGTGATAGAGGATACATGGTTTGTCTTAGTTCTGCTCCTACTGCAGAAGCAAATAAATTTCATAAGAGTGGAAAATGTTAGATGGCATTGATTGAAAAGAAAACAAACAACATAATACCCAAGGATGACAAAGCTGAAAGATATATCTTACAGTAGATTATACCCAATCTCAAACACAATATGGGAAATACCATTTTGTTGTATAACATCAGAAAGGAAAGAAACTTTAAATCTCAACTCTTGTAATCTCCCTCAAGAAGAATAAGAAGTCTAGAACACAGCATAGAAACACATGGTCAATGTAGCTAGAAGCAAATTTAAATTGGAGTGTATGAAAAGGTATTTAAATAAGAGAAATTCTAAAACAGAATGGGTTTCCTCAGATGGCAATAACCTCTTCCTCACCTCCATGATGATCTTTCCAAAAGGATCTAGATGCAGTCATGACAAAGTATTCTTTGTTAGCGATCCTTATCCCAGCAGTGCCTTCGGACTTCCATTTGTTGGGCTAGAGAGTTCATTCTCAACAGCCTCCAAGGATAAGGTAATTTATTTTGATAGAATTCACAAAATAGAGTGCCTTATCCGAGTGGGGCGACTGGAAGGAATGGTGGCAGGACTGTGACTGTTCTCTTGCCTCAATCCAAAAGTCTTCTTTCCCAACAGCCTCCCAAGGACAAGGCATTTATTTTGGTAGAATCCACAAAATAGAGTGCCTTATCCGAGTAAGTCTGATGGTAAGGGATAGTCGCAGGAGAGCCGACTTTGCTAGTTATCAATGGTACCCTGAAACATTGGTGGGTGCCAGAGGAAGTTGGCTGAAGAAGCAAAAGAAAAATTCTGTGATCTTTAGCTTGTAAGATTCCTCAAAGCATTTTACCTGATCTAGTCCTCCAGTCTGTAAAGTACAACACTTTATTATTTCCAATCTCAAATGTGAAAGTGACCCTACATTTCAACCCATCTATTCCAGAGATGGAAAATGAAGAATCTTTAAAAAAAAAAAAAAAAACTCAGAAATGGCAAATTGAATGTAATTAAATTCAACAGAATACTTTTAAATGATTTTATTTTATACTCTCTCACTACCCACACCCCACTGAACAGAACTCTCAAAGTAAAAAATTAAATCCTAATGTCAAACATATGTAGAGAGAAAGTCCAGGAAGGTTATGATCTCATTGGCCACGTACAGAAATGCAAAGCTCATTCTGCATTTTAAACCCATCTTCTTTCTGTTCTAAGGTGAGTAGGGAGGTACTTCTTTGGTGTCCTAAAATCAAGATCCTTTTTATGAATCTGTAAGGCAAACTTAAGGGGCAGAGGGGGTTCACTGTTGATTAACAATCATTGGGAGGTTTTTTGGGAAAGAGATCCTTCATCCCACATACCTTCCATGCTCAGTTGTTTGGCTGTAAAATTCTATGCCAACAACTGTTGCACAAGACTTTGGGCAGAATCTACAAAAAGGAGGTCAGTGCCCAAATCGGGTGACTTGGAAGAATGGAGTCAGGAGAGGGTCTTTTTTTGTGATGGGACCAACCATTTACAGCCTATATTACTGCTAAATGTTGGCAGAAGCAGGATGGACACTATACAAAGGATTAGTAAATAGGCAAACCATGTCCCAACTATGCCTCAAAACTCATGACACTTCACCAACAATCTCTCACTGATTATATTCTTCCATGTTCAGAATAGACAGATTGAAGAACATGGTGTACATGAGACAGATAGGAAGAAGAATGAGAGGAATTAGGGTTAGATTGTTGCTCATTTTTCTGAGCCATCCATTTGTAGCTTGTTGCCCTACTAAAGTCTATATGACTTCCTCTGATTATGCTTTTGTTATCTTCAGTGGCTTCAAGCATATGAAATCTCTAAACTCATCTATTTCACCAGATTAGTGGATCTATAGTTTCCAGAAGCAGAAATGAAAGTGACCTCAAATTAAGCTTCTCCCCGCTACCCAAACAAGCTCACTTATAACATAAAGCAAAAATGTTGAACTGAAATCAAGTCAATTCAGCAAATACATTCAAAAGCATTACTCCCCCTTCCCTCCCCCCCCCCCACACACTGCATATCACCAACAAAAAAAATTAAAATTATATCAAATGTATTTAGTCAAGTGAAGCAACACTTCCCAATTGGCCATATTCCAAAATGCCCATCTCCTGTTGGGCAGTAAGAAGTGTGTTTCTCTTTGGGTTCCCCCTGGAATCCTCTCTTACTATTAATTAGCAGCAAATATGGCTTAAAGTCGAGAAAACTGTGCTATCAAATTAAGCATAATTAGTTGACAGATGAGGAAATAAGATTTTCCAACCCTGAAACCTCAAAGTCTTCAAGGAAAAATCCATATGAATTGTAATCTGGGGTTTTTTCTCCCTCCATACTCTCTGGTATGTTACTACAAAGGTAATTAATTGCCAGTAGTCCATATGGACAAGATACCCTTTTAGAGAAAATCCACAAAATAGAGCACCTTGTCAGGAGAGAGACTTTGGTGTATAATAATCTCATGCTCGGCAATAAGTACTTGGAATCTGTAATACTGGAGGAAGTTGTTTGAAAGAGTCTAATAAGTATAATCATGGCAAGTCAGGCCTGTTAGACTTCAGCTATTTCCTCTCATCCAATGCACCAATCAGTATAGCAAATACTAAGAGAATAACCTGAAAGTTCAACTAATCTATTCCCCTAATTAAAAATAAAAGTCTTTTACAACATGTCAGAAATGAATTGCTTTTTCAATTCAAACCAATTCTTCCCGTATTTTTACAAGGATTTATTTTCTCGAGTTCCCATTTCATTTCTCTCTATCTCATCCCTACCCCACATTTGAAGACAAGAGAAATATATGCCAGTCAAATGCAGTAGTAAATACCCTTATTAGATCTAACCATAAACGTTTATCTCATTCCAGAATGTAAGTCCATAAGCTCAAGAGGTCAGAGGTCAATAGCGTATTTTATCTTTGATCCTCTGGAATTTTGGTTCTCCACAAGTAATTGTGAGAGGCAAATTAAGGCTTGATTTGAGAAAGCCCCTCTTAACCTCCTGATCTATGTGTGCTCAAGTATAAATAGGTTACATAATGAGTGACATGAGACCACACACACCCCTCCCTCAATGGAAGTGTTCAAGGGAAGTCTGGGCAAATTAATCATTAGGACTTTTGTGGGGCAGATACTATTTCTTGGCCCCAGCATCTCTGATCTCTCGGTTATCAGGCTGGAAGAATTTTCTCCAGTAGCCACAGTTATACAAGATGCAACGTTTCATAAAATCTAGAAAATGGAGCATCTGGTACAACTGGGGCAGATGGAAGGCATGGTGCAGGATACATGATTTGTCTTTCATAATTTGCCCTTATTCAGAGCCACCCAGTTGAATATGTTTGCAGAGATATGTGTGGCATTGGCTGAAAACAAAAATAAAAATGGAAAATAAAAATGACAATGGACCAAATCCAACCTCGATCCCAACGTGAAAGAAATAAAAATATGATGAATGCAGTCATGTTCTAGTTCTCGTGCACTGGCAAGAGACAAATTTAAGTTAGAACAGATATCAAAATGTACAAATCAAGATGTTTATTTAAATCCTAATATGGCAATAGTACCCATCTTACCTCTTTGATGGTCCTCCAGCAGAATCATCAAGGGTGGGTGGGGGTCTCATAAATAGCCATCCTTGTCCCAACGGTGCCTTTGAAAGTCCAGCTGTCTGCACAGAAGTTCTTTCCCAACAGCCCCCTAGGATAAGGTGTCTATTTTGCCAATAATCAGAAAATAGAATGCCTTATCAGAGGGGGGCTACTAGGCAGTATAGTTGACTTTCAGCTTCCTGGTTCCAATGGTGCCTCCATACTGGTGATGTTTTTCCTGGAAAATTCTTTCCCAACAGTCTCTATGGATAAAGTCCTTATTTAGAGAATCCACAAAACAGAGTGCCTTATCCAACTGGGACTTCTGGAAGAGATGAAGGCAGGATAGGGGCTTTTCTATTTGTGGTGCTCATTACTTCTGAGACAAAACTTTTTTTATCCTGTAAGGTAGAGAGTGCTTGAAGAAGACCCTGGATGGACTCTCATCAGGGGGTTAAGCTAGCAAACCATCTCCTAAGAGTTCTTCCAGTGTTCCCGATTGTTTAACTGCAAAGCACTTCACCAACAGCCTCTATGGACCAAATTCTTCTATGTTTGCAATTTACATATTGAAGAACATAGTCCAGATGAGGCAGATGGAGGAAGGGTAGAAGCAATTCAGGTTATTGTGCTGCTTTCCTTTTAAATATGCTCATTCTTCTACACAATCCATTTGTAGCTTGACCTCCTACAGAGGGCAAGAAAAAGCTGGTGTGAAAATAAAAGAAATCAGGAAAATTCGGGCTTATGAGAATCAGTATTTCCCTCATCTGATTCAACAACAGACAGCAGGTCTGGTAGGTCTACAGATTTCCCAAATCAGAGAAGAAAGTGACCTCAGAGATAAAAGAATCCTTTCTTCTACCTCAAGAACCAAATTTATTTACAACATAAAGCCGAAATATTCAACTCATACCAATTCAAACATGTTTAACTCATTAAGTATTAATCACTCTCCAATCTATACATACATGCACAAATACAGATTTACATCTCCAAAAAAGGAAAATCAAACCATCATATCAAACGTACCCAAGTCCTGTGAAGCAACACTTCCCATTGGCCTCGTCCCAAAATGCCCATCTCCTGTCAGTGGTGTGTTTCTTCTTTGGACGCCCAGGGTCCTCATGCTCTCCCACTATTATCACCAAGTTGGGCATAATGTGGGGGAAAACTGTGCTATCAATCCAAGCTATCCATAAGAATGATGTGAATGAAGAGAAAGGAGGATTTCTCCACTCAGAAATCTCTGAACTTCTACTAAGAAAATCCAAAGGAATTGTCCTCTTGGGTTTTCTACGGGGCGATACTCATCCTGAAGTTCTCTCCATACTGTGGCTATTTCACTACAGATGTCTTTGCTAAAAAAAAAAAAAAAAACAAAAAAAAACCAGTGTGGACAAGAGATTGTTTGGGGGAAAATCCACAAAATGAAGCACCTTAACCAGAAGGGGTAACTGGAAAAGATGGAAGCAGCACAGGGACTTTTGCATATGATATTCTCATACTCCTCAATGAGACAGTTGCTTGAAAGAACATAAATACAGGCATGGGAAGTTAGGCCTGTTAAACCTCAGCCATTTCCCTGACAAAAAACAGTTGTACTTTCAGGTTATTATTTAAATAGCACACTAGTATCAATACGGTACATTAAATGAGGGGAAATGGCTCAAACAAAAAGGTTGTTCACAAGATAAGTCAAAAGCAAATTCTTAAATTAATTTCAGTTCAATTCAATTCTTAATGTATTTTTATAAGAATTTATTTTCTCTAGTTCCCCCATCAGTCCTATCCCCCCCCCTCCTTCCATATCAGAAGACAAAAAAAGTAGAAATAAGTCTTTTAATAAATAAGCAGTCAAATCAAATAAATTCCTTCATTAAATCCAACCATAAGCACGAATCTCATTCTGAATTGCAACCCTATCAGCTCTTGGATGGGAGGTCAATAGTGTACTTCATCTTTAATTTTCCCCATGTATTTGTGAAAGGTAAAATTAGGCTTCTTGTGAGGAAAGCCCTCTTAACGGACTGAACTATGCTGGTACTTGACTAGTGAATAGGGACCACCCACACCTCAATGGAAGTGTTCAAGGAACGTCTCGACAGATATTCGTCTATGGAAAGTTTCAGTGAATAATTAGTGTTTCTTGGCCTCATCATCTCTGAACTCATCACCACTGGGCTAAAATCGTTTTCTCCAAGAGCCACTGTTGCACAAGACGCAACGTTTCATAAAATCTAGAAAATGGAGTGCCTGGTACAACTGGGGCACATGGAAGGCCATAGAAGAAGCATACGTGGTTTGTCTTATGATCTTTATTCAGAGCCAACCAGTTGAACATGTTTTAAAGAGGCATGTGTTGGATAGCATTGGCTGAATAAATCACAGCATAATACCAAGGGATCACGGAGTTATAAAATGTCTCTGACAATTGATGATATCCAACCTCAAACCCTGTATAGGAAAATCAATTTTGTTGTATATTTTGTTGTATTTATATTATCTGTTGTATATAGAAAGGAAAGTAATTGCTGAGGTCAGCTCCTCCATTCCCCTCCAAGAAACAAAGAAACAAGTCTAAAACATAGTTTATAAAATGATGCTAAGTGCAATTATGTTTCATTCCAAATAGATTGAGTAGAGTGAATGGCAGTAGTACTTTTCTTACCTCCTTAAGGGTCTTTCAGCAGAAGCCTCCAGGGGCTTTCTTCAATGGCCATCTTTGTTCCAACAGTGGTTTTGCACTTGCAGCTCTCTGACTGGAAGTTTTCTCCAACAGCCTTTAAAGAAAAGGCATTTATTTTGGCAACATTCACAAAAGAGAGGACCTTATCCAAACGGGACTACTAGGCAGGACAGTTGACTTTCAGTTACCTTGACCAATGGTATCACCATAATGGTGATGGTCTGGCTGGAACTTTCTTCCCAATAGCCTTCAAAGGAAAAGTGTTGAATACCTTATCCAAGTGGTTCTGCTAGGCAAGCTGGTTGACTTTCTGTAGCCTTCTCCCAATGATGCTTCCATACTCATGATGGTTTCCCTGGGAAGTTCTCTCTCACCAAGATCTTTCTCAGCAGCCTCCAAGGATAAGGTAAATTATTTTGGCAAAATTTGCAAAATAAGAATACCTTATCCAAGCAAGGCTGCTGGGCAGGCTAGCTGACTTTCTCTATCCTTGACTAATGGTGCCTCCATACTGCTGGTGGTTTAGCTGGCAAGCTCTTTCTCAGCAGCCTCCAAGGATAAGGTAAATTTATTTTGGCAAAATTCACAAAATAACAATACCTTATCCAAGCGGGGCTGCTGAGTAGACTAGCTGACTTTCTCTAGCCTTGACCAATGATGTCTCCATACTGTTGGTGATTCGACTGAGAAGTTCATTCCCAACAGTCTCCAAAGATAAGGTAAATTATTCTGGCAAGATTCACATTCGACTGAGAAGTTCATTCCCAACAGTCTCCAAGGATAAGGTAAATTATTGTGGCAAAATTCACAAAATAAGAATACCTTATCCAAGCAAGGCTGCTGGGCAGGCTAGTTTGACTTTCTCTAGCCTTGACTAATGGTGCCTCCATACTGTTGGTGGTTTAGCTTGCAAGTTCTTTCCCAGAAGCCTCCAAGGAAAAGGTAAATTATTTTGGCAAAATACACAAAATAGAGCGCCTTACCCAAGTGAGGTTGCTGCGTAGGCTAGCTGACTTTCTCTAGCCTTGACTAATGGTATCTCCATACGGTTGGTGGTTTAGCTGGGAAGTTGTCTCTCAATGGCCTCCAAGGATAAGGTAATTTATTTTGGAAAAATTCAAAAAATAAGAATACCTTATCCAAGCGGGGCTGCTGAGCAGGCTAGCTATAGGCTGCTCCTAGTGGTACCTCCATATTGTTGGTGATTCTGCTGGGAAGGTTTTTCCCAACAGCTTCCAAGGATAAGGTAAATTATTCTCACAAAATACACAAAATAAGAATACCTTATCCAAGCAAGGCTGCTGGGCAGGCTAGCTAAATTTTCTCTAGCCTTGACCAATGATGTCTCCATACTGTTGGTGATTCACCTGAGAAGTTCATTCCCAACAGTCTCCAAGGATAAGGTAATTTATTTTGGCAAAATTCACAAGATAAGAATACCTTATCCAAGCGGGGCTGCTGAGCAGCCTAGCTGACGTTCTCTAGCCTTCTCCTAGTAGTACCTTCATATTGTTGGTGACTGGGCTAGGAAGTTCTTTCCCAACAGCCTCCAAGGATAAGGTAATTTATTGTGGTAAAATTCACAAAATAAGAATACCTTATCCAAGCGAGGTTGCTGAGAAGGCTAGCTGACTTTCTCTAGCCTTGACCAATGGTGATTCGATTGGGAAGTTCATTCCCAAAAGTCTCCAAGGATAAGATAAATCATTCTGGCAAAATACACAAAATAGAATGCCTTACCTAAGTGAGGTTGCCACATAGGCTACCTGACTTTCTCTAGCCTTGATCAATGATGTCTCCATACTGTTGGTGATTCAACCGATAAGTTCATTCCCAACAGTCTCCAAGGATAAGGTAAATTATTGTGGCAAAATTCACAAAATAAGAATACCTTATCCAAGCAAGGCTGCTGGGCAGGCTAGCTGACTTTCTCTAGCTTTGACTAATGGTGTCTCCATACTGTGGGTGATTCGGCTAAGAAGTTCATTCCCAACAGTCTCCAAGGATAAGGTAATTTATTTTGGCAAAATTCACAAGATAAGAATACCTTATCCAAGCAGGGCTGCTGAGCAGGCTAGCTGACGTTCTGTAGCCTTCTCCCAGCCGTGCCTCCATACTATACTGTTGGTGGTTTAGCTGACAAGTTCTTTCCCAACAGCCTCCAAGGATAAGGTAATTTATTTTGGTAAAATTCACAAAATAAGAATGCCTTATCCAAGCGAGGTTGCTGAGCAGGCTAGCTGACTTTCTCTAGCCTTGACCAATGGTGATTCAACTGGGAAGTTCATTCCCAAAAGTCTCCAAGGATAAGATAAATCATTCTGGCAAAATACACAAAATAGAGCACCTTACCTAAATGAGGTTGCCACATAGGCTAGCCGACTTTCTCCAGCCTTGACTAATGTTGTTTCCATACTGTCGGTGATTCAACTGAGAAATTCATTCCCAACAGTCTCCAAGGATAAGGTAAATTATTCTGGCAAAATTCACAAAATAAGAATACCTTATCCAAGCAAGGCTGCTGGGCAGGCTAGCTGACTTTCTCTAGCCTTGACTAATGGTGTCTCCATACTGTTGATGGTTTAGCTGGCAAGCTCTTTCTCAGCAGCCTCCAAGGATATGGTAAATTATTCTGGCAAAATACACAAAATAGTGCCTTACCCAAGTGGGGCTGCTGAGCAGGCTAGCTGACGTTCTCTAGCCTTCTCCTAGTGGTACCTCCATATTGTTGATGGTTCTACTGGGAAGTTTATTTTTTTTCCAAACAGCCTCCAAGGATATGGTAAATTATTCTGGCAAAATACACAAAATAGAGTGCCTTACCCAAGTGGGGCTGCTGAGCAGGCTAGCTGACTTTCTCTAGCCTTGATTAATGGTGCCTCCATACTATTGGTGGTTTAGCTGGCAAGCTCTTTCTCAGCAGCCTCCAAGGATAAGGTAAATTTATTTTGGCAAAATTCACAAAATAACAATACCTTATCCAAGCGAGGTTGCTGAGCAGGCTAGCTGACTTTCTCTAGCCTTGACCAATGATGTCTCCATACTGTTGGTGGTTTAGCTGGCAAGCTCTTTCCCAATAGCATAAGGTAAATCATTCTGGCAAAATACACAAAATAGAATGCCTTACCCAAGCGAGGTTGCCACATAGGCTAGCCGACTTTCTCTAACCTTGACCAATGTTGTTTCCATACGGTTGTTGATTCAATTGAAGTTCATTCCCAATAGTATCCAAGGATAAGGTAAATTATTCTGGCAAAATTCACAAAATAAGAATACCTTATCCAAGCAAGGCTGCTGGGCAGGCTAGCTGACTTTCTCTAGCCTTGACTAATGGTGTCTCCATACTGTTGATGGTTTAGCTGGCAAGCTCTTTCTCAGCACCCTCCAAGGATAAGGTAATTTATTTTGGCAAAATTCACAAGATAAGAATACCTTATCCAAGGAAAGCTGCTAAGCAGGATAGCTGACGTTCTATAGGCTGCTCCTAGTGGTACCTCCATATTGTTGATGGTTCTACTGGGAAGTTTTTTTTTTCCCCCCAACAGCCTCCAAGGATATGGTAAATTCTTCTGGCAAAATACACAAAATAGAGTGCCTTACCCAAGTGGAGCTGCTGAGCAGGCTAGCTGACTTTCTCTAGCCTTGACTAATGGTGTCTCCATACTGTTGATGGTTTAGCTGGCAAGCTCTTTCTCAGCAGCCTCCAAGGATAAGGTAATTTATTTTGGCAAAATTCACAAGATAAAAATACCTTATCCAAGCGGGGCGGCTGAGCAGGCTAGCTGACATTCTATACACTGATCCTAGTGGTATCTCCATATTACTGATGGTTCTACTGGGAAGTTTTTTTTCCCCCAACAGCCTCCAAGGATAAGGTAAATTGTTCTGGCAAAATACACAAAGTAGAGTGCCTTACCCAAGTGGGGCTGCTGAGCAGGCTTGCTGACTTTCTTTAGTCTTGACCAATGATGTCTCCATACTGTTGGTGATTCGACTGAGAAGTTCATTCCCAACAGTCTCCAAGGATAAGGTAAATTATTCTGGCAAAATTCGCAAAATAAGAATACCTTATCCAAGCAAGGCTGCTGGGTAGGCTAGCTGACTTTCTCTACCCTTGACTAATGGTGCCTCCATACTGTTGGTGGTTTAGCTGGCAAGCTCTTTCTCAGCAGCCTCCAAGGATAAGGTAAATTTATTTTGGCAAAATTCACAAAATAACAATACCTTATCCAAGCGGGGCTGCTGAGTAGACTAGCTGACTTTCTCTACCCTTTACGAATGATGTCTCCATACTGTTGGTGATTTGGCTAAGAAGTTCATTCCCAACAGTCTCCAAGGATAAGGTAATTTATTTTGAGAAAATTCACAAGATAAGAATACCTTATCCAAGCAGGGCTGCTGAGCAGGCTAGCTGATGTTCTGTAGCCTTCTCCCAGCCGTGCCTCCATACTGTTGGTGGTTTAGCTGGCAAGTTCTTTCCCAACAGCCTCCAAGGATAAAGTAAATTATTCTGGCAAAATACACAAAATAGAGCATCTTACCTAAATGAGGTTGCCACATAGGCTAGCCGACTTTCCTCCAGCCTTGACCAATGTTGTTTCCATACTGTCGGTGATTCAACTGAGAAATTCATTCCCAACAGTCTCCAAGGATAAGGTAAATTATTCTGGCAAAATTCACAAAATAAGAATACTTTATCCAAGCAAGGCTGCTGGGCAGGCTAGCTGACGTTCTCTAGCCTTCTCCTAGTGGTATGTTCATATTGTTGGTGACTGGGCTAGGAAGTTCTTTCCCAACAGCCTCCAAGGATAAGGTAATTTATTTTGGTAAAATTCACAAAATAAGAATACCTTATCCAAGCGAGGTTGCTGAGAAGGCTAGCTGACTTTCTCTAGCCTTGACCAATAGTGATTCGACTGGGAAGTTCATTCCCAAAAGTCTCTAAGGATAAGGTAAATTTTTCTGGCAAAATACATGAAATAAGAGTGCCTTACCCAAGTGGGGATACTGAGCAGGCTAATTGACTTTCTGTAGACTTCTCCTAGTGGTACCTCCATATTGTTGTCGACTTGGCTAGGAAGTTCTTTCCCAACAGCCTCCAAGGATAAGGTAAATTATTCTGGCAAAATTCACAAAATAGAGTACCTTATCCAAGCAAGGCTGCTGGGCAGGCTAGCTGACGTTCTCTAGTCTTGACTAATGGGGCCTCTATACTATTAGTGGTTCAGCTGGGAAGTTATGGCAAAACCCACAAAAATGAGTGCATTTTCTGAGTGAGGTTACTGGAAAGGATGGTGGCTAAGTATTTTTTACAAAAGCACTAGTGAGTTATTAATAAAGTTGCCTGAAATTAAAGTAAAATAATATGATCTCCAACTTGTAAGATTCCTCAGAGCTTTAATTCAATTAAATGCTGTTCAATAGGTACTTAAAAATATTTTTAAGAAGTTTTATTTCTGACTTGCATGATCTGATACTAAGTGAAAAATGAGTACAACCAAGAGAACATTGTACACAGCAACGAGACTATGTGACAGTCAACTGTGATAAACTTGTCCCTTTTTAAAAAAAAAAATAATAGCAAGTAATTCAATGTATGTTAAACATGTGCATTTCTTCTATACATATTTCCACAATTATTATGCTGCACAAGAAAAATAAGATCAGAAAGGGAAAAAAAGCAAGCAAACAACCAAGAGAATGTGAAAATAATGTTGTGATCCACATTCACTCCCCATAGTCCTCTTTCTGGATGCATGGACTTGACTCTTTTCAACAATGAAGCGATTCAATGAAGCAGATAGCTCTCTCCATCACCAGTCCATTGGAATTGCCATCTGCAGCCAAGAGAGAGAACTGTGGAGGCTGAATGTGAATCAAAGCTTAGTGTTTTCACTTTCTATTATTGTCATCATCGTTTCTTGGGGTTTTTTTTCCTTTCACCTTTTGATTTAGTTTTTCTGGTGCAGCATGACAAATATGGAAATATGTTTAGAAGAATTGCACAATTAACCTGTATTGGATTACTTGCTGTCTCAGGGGAGATGAGAAGTGAGGGAGAAAATTTTGGATCACAAGGTGAATGTTGAAAACTATTTTTGCATGTATTTTAAAGATAAAAAGCTACTAAAATTTTTTAAAGTTCTCTTTAATTTCTCATACTTTAACTATAATTATAAGAGAAGAAATAAAATCTTAATGCCAAATACACATAGAACAGAGTAGATGATCTTAAAATCGAGAATGAGATTTCTATTTCTTCTGCACATGGCCACTGAGGTTAGTTGCTTAATTTTTCTAAGGTGAATAAGGTGCTATATCGTTAATCTTATTGAATCATGGTCTTATTCATGGATTTATGAGAAGCAATTTCAAGTCAGTACAGACCACCAATCATGTGGAGGTTTTTCATCCTTCCATACTACCTTGTTTGACTATAAACTTCTGTCCCAAGAACTTCCATTGTACAAGATTTGTTTGGGCAAAATCCACAAAATGGATCTTATTGTGCAAATGGAGTAGCTGGGAGGGACAGAGGCAGGAATAGGGGCATTTCTGTTTGCCTGATCACACATGTGGGACCAACCATTTACAGCCTGTTGATTGTCCGGGAAAGTAATCCGGATGGACGCTCACCAAAGGATTAGTTGTTTGGCAAACCATGTTCCAATTGTGCTTCCAACTTCATGGTTATTAAGCCACAGAGCACTTTACGCCTCTTTGGACCAAATACTTCTTTGTATAAAATCTACAAATTGAAGAACATGGTCCACATGAGGCAGAGGAAGGATAGAGAAGGAATTGGGGTGAGATTGCTGTTTTTCTCTTGGGTCTGCTCATTCTTTTGAGTCACCCATTCCTAGGTTGACTTTCTACAGAGGATTAGATGAAACTGGTAAAAACAAAGGCATAATGAGGGGGAACTCAGGCCTAGAAGTACTCTAAGAGTATTTAGTTATCTTCACCAGACAACAGACCTGCTAGGTCTACAATTTTTAGAAACAAAGAAAAGTGACCTCAGATGTCAAACAAATCCTTCTCGCTACCAGAAGAACCAAGCTCATCTACAACACTGAGCAGAAATGTTCAATTTGGTTCAGTTCAGCAAGTAGGTTTAAAGCATTAACTTTTCCCCCCAAGTCACACACATACACAAATTCAAACACACAAAACATATTACATATCACCAACCAAAAAAAATATGAAAACAAATATACTTAATCAAGTGAAGCAACACTTCTCATTGGCCACCTCCCACAGTGCCCATTTCCTGTCAGGTGGTGAGTGGTCTCTCTTCTGGTACTTTCCCACTACTAGTTAACAGCAAATTTGGCATAATGTCAGGAAAATTGCACTATCAACCCAAGCTATCCATATATATTGAGCTGAAGGAGAAAGTAGAATCCCCCACTCACAAATCTCTGAAAATCTTCAAGGAAAACCCAGAGGAATAATTAACTAGGGTTTTCCATGTTCTTGTCCAACAGGACCCTCCACACCCTTGAGTTTTTCACAGTAAACACGTTTGCCAACACAAGATGCTCTTTTGGAGAAAAATCCACAAAATGGAACACTTTGTCCAGAAGGGACGGCTAGAAATGACGGAGGCAGGGACTTTTGTGTATGATATTCTCATATTTCTCAATGAACAGCTGGAGTCTGTAGGACTGGAAGAAATTGTTTAAAACAACTTAAGTATAGGCATGGCAAGTAAGGCCTGTTAGAACTCAAATATTTTTCCTCATTCAATGCACTAATCAGTATAGCAGATATTAATATGCTACTCAGAAAACTAATCCCTTCCTCTGCCAACCAATCCACAGGTCAGAAAAGAATTGTTAATTCAATTTTTTTGATTCAATTCTTTAGGTATTTTTACAAGTATTTTTTCTCTAGTTTCCATTGCATTTCTTTCTGTCCTGTCCCTACCTGACATTTGAAAAAACAAAAAATGAAGAATAAATGCCTTGTAATAAATATACAGTCAAATGAAGTAAATTGGTCTTGTCTTTAAATATTTATCTCACTTTGAATTATGAGTTCCGTTAGCTCTTGGTCAGGAGGTCAATAGCGTACTTCATATCTTTGATCCTCAGGAATTTTTGTTCTACCAAGTATCTGTGAGAGGCAAATTTAGGCTCGATGTGCAAAAGTCCCTCTTGACCTCCTGAGCTATGTATACACAAATATAATAAGCTAATGAGGAGTGACTAGAGATCGTGTACACATTACATCTATGGAAGTGTTCCCAAGAAAAGTCTAAACAATCACCAGGGGAAGGTTTCAGAGGATAGTTAGCAGTTTGGGATCCCCGATCTCTAATCTCTAATCTAATCTAATCATGTTGGAAGGTTTTTCTCCAAAAGCCACTAGTCGTACAAGATATAATGCTTCACACAATCAAAACATGTAGCATCTGGTACAATTGGGGCACATGGAGGGAAGTGGGGATAGGATAGGTTTATCTTTTTCTCTTTATTTAGAACCAAACAATTGAATCCAATAGTGACGATATATAGATATATATATTGAATGGCATTTGCTAGGAAAAAAAAAAATCGAGGCACTCGGGGATCACACTGATGAAAGCTATCTATGACAACTGACCATATCCAACCTCCAACCCATTAGGGGAGATACCTTTTTGTGGTACAATCTCAGAAAGGACAATTAACTTCTGAAACCAGTTCTTTCATTACTTCGACCCAACATAAGAGTCAAATCTAGAACAAAGCAGAGAAATGGATGGTGAATGTAATTATGTTCAATTCCACATATACTGGTAAGAGGTAAATTTAAACTAGAACGTACGGAAAGATGTCCAAAGCAAAATAGGTTTTGTGAAATAGCATCAGTACCTTCCTCACCTCCTTAGTAGTCTTTCTAGCAGGGTCTGATGGACAATCTTTATGAGGTTTTCTTTCCTTGTCCCAAAAAGGCCTTCAGACTTCCAGCTGTTTGGCTTGAAGTGCTTTTCCAACAGCCACCAAGGATAAAAGGTGTTTATTTTGGCAAAATTCACAAAATAAAATGCCTTATCCAAGGGTGGCGGCTAGAATAGATGGTGGTAGGATAACTGACTTCTGGTTGCCTTGTTCCAATAGTCCCTCCAAACTGCTGGTAGTTTTGCTGGAAAGTTCCTTCCCAACAGCCTCTACATAGAGAATCCACAAAATAGAGAGTCATATCCAACTGGGTCTCCTAGAAGGGATGGTGACAGGAGAGTTGATTTTCCTTTAAAGCACTTGTAAATGCTGGTGGGAGCCGACTTGAAAGAACCATAGAAAATTCATGTTATGTATAGCTTATAATATTCCTTGGAGTTTTTACCAGATGCAGTCTTCTATTCTGTACAGTGTATCCTTTGTAATTTCCAATTTCAAATATCAAAGTGACCTCATAAGTCAACCCCCATCTATCCCTGGTGTGAAGAAGAAATCTGATCTACAAAAGATCAGAAATGAATGGTCAGTTGGATTTGATTAAATGCAATTCATCAGACGTTTTTAAATGATTTTAATTCCACACACACACACACACACACACACACACACACACACTTGCCATATTCCATTATACAAAACAGTAAAAGGAAAGAAAAAAATACTAGTGCTAAATATTCATCATGGTCAAATCATGAAAATGCCCTTATTTGGGCACGTGTAGAAATACAAATCTCATTCAACATTTTAAGCTTATCACCTCTCTGGTTTAAGGTGAATGAGTAGGGGACTAAATCACTGGATCTTCTGCAATAGTGGTCTTATTCATAGATTTATGAGAGGCAATTTTAAGACACTAAGGACCAACAATCGTGAGGTTTGGGGGAGAGAGAGATCCTTCATCTAATCCACCTCCATACACAGTTGTTTGGCTTACAAGGTCTGTGCCAAGAGCTCCCATTACATAAGAAACTCCCTTTGGGCACAATCCACAAAATGGAGTCAATTTTGTGAATGAGGCAGCTAGAAGAGATGTAGGCAAGATAGGGGCTTTTCTGTTTCTGACATTCAGTACTTCTGAACCACTCTATTGTAGCTTGCAGTTGAAAAAGGAGTAGGTGAAGTTAGTTTCCTTTGACTCTGCTTTTGTTTGCACTAATTTCTAGGAGATCTCCAAGAGCATTTACTTTATCCAATTCACCAGACTGCACAGCTAGTGAGTGTAATTTCCGTGAATCAAAGATGAGAGGGACCTCAGAGTCATACAATCCATTCCCCTATCTGAAGAATCAAGCTCATCTACAACATGGAACAGAAATTGTCAATTGAATTCAGTTAAATTCACAATTCAGCATGTGTTTTTAAAAGCATTAATTTCTTCTTGTTCTCTCTATTTATACACACATATACACGTGTACACGTACACACACACACGCATACAAAGTATATTGTTTTAAAAAGAATATGAAATTGATCATACTAAATATGCTTAGATAACTGAACTAAATTTCATTGGCCACATCCAAAATTGGCCACCTCATGGCCAAGAAGCATTCTTCTTCTATGGTGTCTTATAGTATCCTCTTTCTCCATCAGTGTTGCTAGCAGCCACTTTAGCTTTGATGCCTGGAAAACTTTTACCAATCCAAAACCATTATCTGGGGATTTTCTAGGTTAGCAATCCTTGTCCCAGGACGTCTTTCCATACTGTCACTCCTTCAAAGTTCTTTGCTAACAGCCTCTATGGACAAGATGCTCTTTTGGAGAAAATTCACAAAATGGAGCATCTTGACCAAAAGGGGTGGCTAGAAGGGATGAAGGCAGGATAGGATGCATTTTGTGTACAGTGTTCTCCCCCTTCTTAATGACCAACTGGAGTCTGTAGTACTGGAGAGAGCTGGTAGAAAGAGCAGAAGCATAATCATTGGAAGTCGGGCCTGTTAGACTTCTCAAAGGTCTTACCTCACTTAAGGTACCAATCAGTAAAGCAGATATTTCTTTGACTGTCATTGTCAATCAGAGATTATGGTGACCCCAGAGTTCAATTAATTCATCCTCCTCCTGAAAAAAAAAAAGTAAAGTTGCTGTAAAACATTGATGAGAAATGAGGTTAATTTTTTTTCAGTGTACTTATAAATAAATACATTTAACAAGTCCTTCTCTTTTCTAGTTCCCATTTCATTCTCCATTTCCCATTTAGATATCAAAAAAAGGGAAAAAAAAGAAATCCCTCATAACAAATGTATAGTCACTTGAAAAAAATTCCCTCATTTTTCTTCTCGAAAACACGTATGGTATTCTGAATTATCAGCCTATGAGCTCTTTGTCAGTAGGTAAATAATGTACTTCATCTTTGGATCTGTGGAAATTTGGTTCTCCCCTAGTATTTGTGAGGGGCAGTTTTAAGCTTCATGAGAAAAACCTTCTGGGGCCTCCAGAGCTATGCACAAATTTAATAAAAGCTGCATGATGTTGAAATAGGGACCCCTTCCAAACAGACACACACACACACACAAACACACTCCTCCATGGAAGTGTTTAAGGTAAGTGTGGACAATGATTTTAGGATACAGAGGATAATTAGTATTCCTTGGCCCCACCATCTCTGAACTCATGGCTCTCAGGCTAGAAGGGTTTTCTCCAACAGCCACTAGTGCACAAGATGCAACATTTCACACAATCTCTAAAATGCAGCATCTAGTACAGCTGGGGCACATGGAGGGCATGATGGCAGGATAGATGATTTGTTTTTAATTATGATCCTTATTAAAAGTCAACCAGTTGAAACCAATACAAAAAAACCCCACCATACCTACAGATCACAGAGCTGAAAGACCTGACATTTGACCATAAGCAACCATGAACTCAGTATGGAAGACAGCTTTTGTTTGCATATGTTTAGAAAGTTAAGTAACTTCAAAATTAGCTCTTTCATTCCCCCAAGGGAACAAGCAGGCAAGTGGAAAATGCAGTATATAGATATGGATGGCAAATGCAAGTATATCCAATTGCACATGAATGAGCCAAGGAACAAATTTTAAGTTGAAATGAATAGAAAGTTGTCCACATAATAAGAGCTATTCTAAAGCAGAATAAATTTCCTAAAATGGCAGTTAATGCCTTCCTCACCTCTTCTGAAAGTGTTCCAACAGGGTTGGGGACTGGATGCACAATCATCAGGGCAGTTTTCTTCCATAGCCATCTTTGTCTCAACGATCCCTCTATATTTCCAGTGGTTTGGCTGAATGGTCCATGCCAACAGCTTCCATGGATAAAGTCCTTATTTCAGCATTATCCACAAAATAAAGCACTTTATCCAAGTGAGGCTGCTGGAGGTGATCAGGGTAGGATAATCACCTTTCTAATGACTTGTCCCAACAGTCCCTCGGTACTCTGCTGGTGCTTTGGTTGCAAAGTTCTTTCCCAACAGCCTCTGTGGATAAAGAGGAACAGGAGAACTGATTGATTTGTTCATACTTCTTTGCCAAGTAAATGTATCCTGAAGTACCGATGAGTGCCGGATGAAGATGGCTAAAAGAAAGGAAAATTGTGATCTCTGGCTTATGAAATTATTCAAAGATTTGACATGATGCAATCCCTTCGTTCTGGAAGTAGATGACTCTATGATTTCCAATCTTAAATGCCATAATGAATGCACGGATCAACTAATCCATCTCCCTTGTAAAGAAGGAACGCCATCTACAACAAAGGTTCGAAATAACTGGTTAGTTGAATTCTACTTAAATGCACTTCAAGTATTTTATGATTACTTTTCTCTCCCTTTCTCATTTCTCATACCCCAAACACAACTACCTAAGCAAGGAAAAAAATAAAATCCCAATGCCAACTATACATGGAAAAATAAAGTGTTCTCATTTAGCCATGTGTACAAATACAAGTCTCGTTCTGCATTTTAAACATATCCCCTCTCTATCCTGAGTTGGTACAAACAACAAAAACATAATAAACGGAACTCAGGCCAGCTTAACAAGATCTCCAAGAGTCTTTATCTCATCTAATTCAGCAGACCTGATTGATCTATAATTTCCAGAAATCAAGAGATAAAAGTTATCTCAGAGGTCAATGCAATTCATCCCCTGCTTGAAGAGTCAGTCAAACTCATCAACAACATGGGGCCATAATCAACTAAATTCATTTCAGCTCAACAAGTATAAAAGTACTAGCTTTCTCTCCAACATATGCACACACACACCAATAACCAAAATAATTGCAATCAGTGTGTATCAAATGTACCTACTAAAGTGAAGCAAAACTCTCTCAGTGTCCACATCCCCAAATAGCCATCTCCAAGACGTGACTTGTATGCTTTTGTTCCCCCAGAGCCTGGGGCTCCACCAGTACATGTTAACATCAAATTTATTCTTGATGAGGGCAAAGCTATGCTGTTAACCCAAGATAGTCATAAACATAATAAGATGTATTAGAGAGAAAAGACTTCCTCCATCTGAAATCTGTACATTTCTTCAAGGAAAATCCAGAGGATCTATTATCCAATGTTTTTTAGGGTAGGAAGCCTTTTCCCAGAGGTCCCTCCACACTCTTGGGTATTTATTTCCCTGTAAAGATCTTTGCCAACAGCCTCTATGGACAAGATGCTCTTTTTGGGAGAATCCACAAAACAGAGCACCTTGTCCAAATGAGGCGGCTGGAAGGGATGAAGGGAGGATATGGGGCTTTTCTCTTTTATGCTCTCATGTTCCTGAATGACCAATTTTATCCTGTTGCAAGAACAAAAGTAAACTCATGGGAAATAAAGCCTTATAACCTTCTCAGAGAATTTATACCATCTAATATGTCAATCAATGGAGCAGATGGGTCTATGATTTCCATGCAGAGTTGACAGTGACCTAAGAATTCAATTGGTCCACCCGCTTGCCTAAGAACAGGTCTTTTATAGCATAAGTCAAAAATGAATGACCAATTTGATTCTACATATACTTTTATAAGCATTTATTTTCCCTAGTTCCCATTTCATCTCCCCCCACCCAATAACTGAAAGCCATAACAAAAAGAAATCCTTTATAATAAATAATCAACTAAAGTAAGTTCATTTATTAATTAGTCCTACTCCAAAGCATATCCGATTATATGAAAAGTGATTCTCCCCAAGTATTTGTGAGGGACAAATTTAGGTTGGATCCCTTCTCCCCCACCATTTCTTGGCTATTGGCTAGCAGGTTCATCTCCAATAGCCACCATTGCACAAGATGCAACGTTTCAGACAGTCTAGAAAATGGAGCATCTGGTGCAATTGAGGCACATGGAGGGCATGGTGTATGATTTGTATCTTTTATATCCTTACTTTAGAGTCACCTCATAGAAATTGATATCAATGGTGTATGTAGAATAGCACTGGTTGGAAAAAAAACAACATAATATCCAAGGATCACTGAGCTGTGACGGTTGACCACATCGAAGTACTTTCACTTGTATAATCTCAGAAAACTAAGTAACTTCAGAGGAATACTTCCATTTCCCCAAGAGAATAAGGTATCAAGTTCTATATATTATAGTCTAGATATAGAATAAAAATGGATTGTGAATGGAATTATATGGATTTACCTTTAAACAAACCACAATGAAATATATAAGTTGGAATGGATGGAAAGGTGTTCAAATAATAAGAGCTGTCCTAAAGTAGAATGGGTTTCCTAAGATGGCAGCAGTGCCCTACTTACCTCCTTTGAAGGTCTTCCAACAGGTTGCACATTCATCAAGGAGTTTCCTTGGACAGCCATGTTTGTCTCAATACTTGTGGTAGTTTGGTTCTTCTGCCAACAGCCTCCTTGGATAAGGTCATTATTTTGGCAGTATTCACAAAATAGTGCGCCTCATCCAAGTGGGGCTGCAGGTAGTTGGAGTAAGTAGAGTAGTTGACTTTCTGTTGCCCTGTCTCGATGGTTCTTCTACACGGTTGTATGACTCAAAAGTTCCTTGCCAATAGTCTCTATGGATAAGGCCCTTACTACGATATAAATCACCAAATAAAGTTCCTTATCCAAGTGGGACCATTGGAGGGATGGTAGCAACCAATTGTACCCTGAAGTACTGGTCAGTCCTGGATGAAAATTGGTTAACCAATAATAGTCTGAACATGAAATCTCGAACTGAAGATTCTTCAAGAGTTTGAAGTAACCTTGCACTCGATCATCCTATGATTTCTAATTTCAAATGTGAAAATGGCATCACAAGTCAACTCATTCATCCCTAGTGTAAAGGAAGCTTATCTAGAAAAAGACGAGAAATGACCGATCAACTAAAGTCAATACAATTCAATGAGCAATTTTAATTGTTTCCTCTCTTTTCCTAAAGCTCAGTGTACAAAAGTGCCAAAAGAAGGAAAAAATATAATCTGAATGCTAAATATACAGTCAAAGAAAGGAAATATTCTCATTTGGCCTTGTGCAGAAAAGCATATTTCATTTGATACATTTTTAAACCCATTCATATCTCTGTCCTAATGTGAGTATGGCAGAGAAAAACCTATCATAACAAATATACAGACAAGCAAAGCAAATAACCTCACTGGCCATATCTGTAAATGACCATCTCCTGCTTTTTAAGCCTATAACATCTCAATTATGAAAAGGGTAATATACTTCATCTTCATTTCTTTGGAATTGGGCTTTTCTTTATGTAATTGAGAGAGGAAAATTTAGGCTGGCTGTCAAGAAAATCATCCCACTGTTCAGAGATATGGGTGAGTAGAATGAGCTACATTAATAAAGTAAGGGCCTTCCACTTACCAAAAAGTCTAGAGGGGGAAATTGTCAGGAGTTTTGCAGAGTAGAGAGCTCCTTAGACCAACCGTCTGTCTCAAAACCTTGGATTGTCTGGCTCAGATCTTCTTCAGGAACAACCACCATTCCACAAGATACACTATTTTCCACCATCTATGGAATGTAACATCTGCTACAAATGGAACAGACAGAGGGCATGGTGTCAAACCAGGAGTATCACTAAGACTCCAACTGCAGAGGCAGTCGATTGTAATCCGCACCGGTTGGTATGTTCCTAAACAAATCTAATATTTTGGTACCACATAGCACAAAAACCTGGGAGACTTGAGCCTTATCCCCTCACCCCCAATATGGGAGTTCACTTCATGTTGTCAAATCTCAAGAGTAGAAAGTGACCTCAGACATGAACACTCCTCATTCATTTGACAAAGAAAGAGAACCATCTAGAACTTATCTCAGAAATGGATGGCCAAGAAATTGCATTCGATTCAACAGTTAGAGGCCTCTGGTTAGAGGCAAATTTAAGTTTGATATATAGGGGAGATAGATATGCAAACAAAGAGAACTATCCCAGAATAAATTTCCTATGATGGTCATAGTGTCTCATTCATTCACTGAAAGTCCAAATACAATATGAAAGCATAATCACATAGAGGTTTGAGAAACACAGTCCTTGTCTCTGAACAATCTAGTCATACTCTTCATTTCCTGCAAAGCTCTTAGCCAGCAGCCACTCCGGATAAGGTCCTGCTTTTCAAAAGAACCTATGAAATAAGAGGACCTTATCCACCTAGAGCAGCTAATTATGGAGGCAGCAGAGTTGCTTTTCAGTTCAAATTGCTCATGTTTATAAATGAATAAATTATAATTTATTGTTCTCGTGAATACTGAAGTTGGTTGAAAGAGCAAAAATAGAATCATGGGAACTTAAGCTTGTAAGATCCCTCAGACTTTTTACCTCATCCAGTCTGCTACAGCAGGAGCTTCTACAATTTCCAATCTCAGAGATGAAAGGGATCTCAGAGGTCAATCAATCCATCCCCCAGCTGGAAAATTGTTCATCTATAACAAAGATCAGAAACGAAATGTCAATGGAATTAAATTGAAATCAATTCTGTAGGTATTTTTAAAAGCATTTCTTTCCCCTCCCCACTTTCCTGACTCCAACTGAACAAAAAGCAAGAAAACCATGGCAACTAATAGACAATGCATTTCATTCTCCATTTTTATTATCAGCATGACAAGCAGGTAGTAGTTACTGTGCCTCGTCTTTGGTCCTCTGGGAAAGGTGCTCCACGTTTATGTTTGACTTCAGGAAAACCATCTTTTCCATCAGAGCTGTCCATAGGCAGAATGATCTGAATTAGGATGAAGGAAAAGGACTCCACCTTCCAGGAAGTGCCAGTTCCAACCAAGTTCCAACCATGCAAAGTTCCCTTGTTCATCCATCTCTATTCTCTCGGGGTGTTGAAGTTCTTCTCCACCGGCCACTGTTGCACTAGATGTATCATTTATTAGAAAATGGAACACCTGGTACAACTGAGGCAGAAGGAGGGCACGGTGAAGAAGAAATAGCTGTCTCTTAGCTGTGCTTCTCTTGTGGAGCCAACAACTCGTAACTCGTCCACTGGGAAGCATCTGCCAAGTTTGATTTTTTTAAAAAAGCAAAGTCATATCTGGGGATGACCAAACTATGGGTCTTATCTGCATTGTAGACTCTCAGAATAGAAGGTACCATCAGAGGGATGTCCCATTCCTCTACTGGAGGAAGGAGAAAAATCTCAAAGACAGCTTAGAAATAGATGATCAAAGCAGTGACATTCAATTCACTATATATTGATCAAAAGGAAATTTCAGAGGGATGTGGGGGAAACTATCCAAATAATAAGCGCTACTCCCAGGTAAAGGAGCAAATACTACAAGCATCCAGAAAGCAATAATTCTAGTATGATACAGCCAGGCTAACACAAGATTTAGCAGCTTGTACATTAAATGATCAGAGGGATTAGAATGATATTCTGGAGAGCAAAGGAGCTAAGAAGAGAACCGAGAATCGCCTAGCTAGCAAAACTGAGTATGATCCCTGGTGGGGGGAGGGAAGGAATGGATATTCAATGAAAGAGGACTCTCAAGCATTCATGATGACCAGAGCTGAAAATCAGACTTTCCGAAAAAATCAAAAGAACCAAATGATGACGGCCTAAAGCTGAACAGGCTTCCTAGGATGAGAATAGTACCTACCTCTCCCCACTGGAAGACTTCAGACAAGAATCTGGATCCACAATCGTCAAGAGATTCTGGAGGAGCGTGACCCTTCTCCAAACAATCCTCAGTTGTTTGGCTGCAGAGTTCTCTGCCAGCAGCTTCTCTAGACCCCATTCTTCTTTGTGCAAAATCCACAAATTAAAGAATGTTGTCCACAGGAAACTATTGGAGGAATGGTGGCAGGATCACGGATTTTCTGATAGACGTGCTTCTTCGGAGGCACCCAATTGTAGCTTCTAAGACCAATGTATGCTAGAGGAAGCAAGAGATAGCAGAACTAAAATCCTGGGAACTCAGGCCTGTATGATCTCTAAGAGTTTTTACCAATCTAATTTGCCACACAGTACACTTGGACATTCACTGATTCAGAAATGAAAGTGACCTCAGAGGTCAACCAATCCACCCTCTTGCTGGAAGAAGGAAGCTTATCTATAACACAGCTCTGAAATCAACAATTGAATTCAATTCAAATCAATTTGACGTGTGTTTTTAATTAAATTTTTTTCCTTTATGACTGCCCTTGCTTAATACTGTACAACAGTGGGGAAAAAAATGAAACTATTATGACAAAGGTATACATCTCACTTTAACCCCATTATGCCTCTGTCAGAAGATGGATGGTCCTCTTGAATCGTGGTTTTCTCCATAGAGCTATGAGAAGCAAGTTTAAGAGCTTGATGTCAAAAACGAAAACGAATTTTGCTGTGGGTCAGAATCCAAATTGAGATTAGACATGAGCTTAACTGGAGGCAGGATGTGTTCCTCCAAACTTTCCAGAAAATCTTCACAGGGAGAGTGTGCAGGAATAGTCATCAAGGGTTTTGTAGGAGAGTAAACCTTGCATTCCTATTTGCTTGACTGCAAAGTTCTTTCCCAACAGCCTCTATGGCTAGGATCCTCATTTTGACAAGATCTACAAAAAGAGAATCTTAACCAACTGAGGCAGTTGTAAAATTACTTTTCTCTTTGATATGTCCATTCTTCTAAATCGCCTAATTGTAGCATGTAGACCTGGTAAATGCTGGGTGAAGTTCACTTGAAAGAACAGAAGGATGTGATGGGACGGAGAGCTTTAGGATCAGAGTACAGTATGTGATTTTTTTGAAAATTTCTAATCTCAGTGATGAACATGACCTCAGAGATCAACCAATCTATGCTCATCTTTAAAAAAAGAACAGAAACAATTCAGTCCTACATTTATTTTTAAAGTATTTTTCCTTTCCCCTCACCACTTGCACATACCCAAATGAACAATACCAAAGTAGGGGATATCCACCTACCTTGAAGACTTTGAGCAAAGTCCAAATGAGACAATTATGGACTTTACAACATTGTTCCAACTGTCTCTGAACTCTTGATTTTCTGGCACAGATGCACTTCTCCAAATGCCGCTATTGCACAGGAAGTACCTTTTTTAGCAATCTATAAAAGGTAACATCTGGTACAACTGGGGCAGATGGAGAGTATAATGCCTGAATATAGACTTCTATCTGTTAGTTACACTTCTACTGCAGAGTCAGTCAGTGGCAAATGGTAGCACTGGTGTATGCTGGATAAGGCTAATTGAAAAATGAAATAGCCCCAAGATCACCAACTTAAAGACATCCCAAGAGTTGACCCTATCAAACCTCATACCTAGTATATGGCTTTTGCTTCATGTTGTAGAATTTCCGAGTTAAAAGTAACATCAGATCAGTTTTTCCATTCCCCAAACAAGAAAAGGAAATACATCTAGATGTAGCTCAGTAAGTTACACTCAAAACATAACACGCTCAATTCAACATATATAGGTTAGAGGAAAATGTAAGATTAATCAGTAAAAGAAACTATCCAAGTAGTAAAAGCTATGCTACAGCAGATTGGATTTCCTTAAATAGGAGTGGAATCCCCATTACCACTTAGTGTCTTCAAGCAGTGTGGAGATGACCAATCCCAAGAGGTTTTAGAGAAGAGTGATCCTGATCCAAACAGTCCCTCTGGGTTCTTGTTTCTTTGGCTGCAGAGATCTTTGCCAACAGCCTCCATTATACAAGATATTCCTTTGAATGGAAACCACAAAATGGAACACCTTGTACAATGGAGGCGGCTAGAAAGGATGATGCCAGAGAGAGTTGCTTTTCTGTTAGATGTGTTCATATTTCTGAACCCATTGTAGCCTGCAGATGATGGTTATGGAAAGATCCAAAGTAGAACCATGTCCACTTCCAGACAAAAAAACTGCTAAGAGCCTGAATGCAGATTGGAGCATACTATTTTTCAACTTTCTTTTTATATTTTTTTTGGGTTTTCTTTCACCACATGATTAATATGGAAATATTTTACACGTGTGTAACCTACATAAATTTGCTTGCCTTCTCAGGGAGAGGGGACAGAAAGGGGAGAAGGGATGGAAGGGAACCCAAAATTTACAAAAATTAATATTAAATTTGTTTTTACATGTAATTGGAAAAAATGCTATTTTAAAACACAATTAAGGGATACCAGCCCTGAAATTTCTGAGATTCCTTTTTAACTTCATTCAATCCACTACCCTATATAGAAGATGATTCTATGATTTCTACTCAGAGATGGGAGGATCCTAAAGAGTTCGATTTATTCAAACTCCTGCCTAAAGTTGGAAGCTTACCTACATCCAACATGGCTCAGAGATGAATGGTCAGTTAAAGTTGACTAAATTCAATTTTCTCTTTATTTTTAAAAGCATTTTATTTTTTCTTCCTGTCACTTCCCCATTCCTACTAAACAAAAACCACCATTAGGAAAAATAAAGAAAATGGTCACAATGAAGAGACTTACTTAAACAAAGTAAATCCCATCCCTGATCAGGTTCAGGGATGCTCATCTTGGTGTGTATTTTCAGTCCATCAGCTCTCAATCAGGAGGTGGGATGGTGTTCTTCATCTTTGGTCCTCTGGAAGTGTGGTTCTCTTCAAGTATTTCTGTGGCAAATTTAGGTTTCCCGTCAGGAAACTGCTGCTTATCAGGCCTGTCCAACAAAAAGAACGAGTTCTTCATGAGAATGCGGAAGAGACCCTTCACCTCCCTGGAAATCTGGACACGCAATCATCATAATTTTTAGAAGACAGGGTGTCTTATCCTTATCATCTCTCTTGCTTGTCTACATAGAAGGAGTTAATATGTAAAATCAGATGTAAGTAGGGTAGCAACAGCCATCTCTTCATTTTTCTCCAGTAGTAAAGGCAGCTAACTGTGAAAGCTGTCCCACTGGTATGTATTTGATGAGTCTCATTGAAAAAGTCAACATAATATCTTGGTATCACTGAGCTAAAAGACCTCTGAGAAGTAACCTTGTTCAACCCCACACTAAGGGTGCAAGGTGGTTTCCATAGACTATCAGATCAATTCAAAGTTAAAAGCAAATTAAGTTGCAATGTATGGCAAGCTATCCAAATAATAAGAATTATGCTAAAGCAAAAAGTCTTTCCTGAGAAGATTAGTTTACTCTCCTTACCTCCCTGGAGTCTTCTAGCAGAGGCTCAAATGTACAATCAATGAGGGGTTTTGCTAGGTAGCCATCTTTGTCCATTCTCCTGCTCGTTTAGCTTAGAAGTTCTTTGCCAACAGCCTCTATGGATAAGGTGCTCATTTTGACAGCATGTACAATAGAGTACCTTATCCAGCTGAGGCAGTGGGAAGGGATGGCAGTATGAGAGTTGCCTTTGTATCGCTTTGCCTCAATAGCTGTTTTGCCAGCAGCCTCCATGGATAAGGTACTTATTTTGGCAAAATTCACAAAAAAATCAAGTGCCTTATCCAAATGGAGCCACAAGAAGGGATGGTGGCCAGAGAGTGGCCTTTCAGTTGCCTCGTCCCAACAGTCCCTCTACTTCTGGTTGTTTGACTAGAATATTCTTTGCCCACAGCCTCCGTGGATAAAGTGATTATTTTGGCAAAATCCACAAAATAGAATGCCTTATCCACGTAGGGCTGCAGGAAGACATAGTGGCAGTCTTCTTTGTTGCCTTTGTCCCAACAGTCCCTCCTCCACACTTCTGGTCAAGTGGCTAGAAGACTCCTTGCTAACAGCCTCTGGATACAAGTCCCTTACTTTGGCAGAACCCACAAAATCAAGTACCTTATCCAAGCAGGGATGCAAAAACACACGCTGGCAGGAAAGTTGACTTTGTTGCCTTGTTCTGAAGGTCCAGTCACACTTCATTCACCGGTCATTTAGTTGGAGGAAAATTCTTTGCCCACAGCCTCCGTGGATAAAGTGATTATTTTGGCAAAACTCACAAAATAGAATGCCTTATCCACGTAGGGCTGCAGGAAGACATGGTGGCAGGAGAGTTGTCTTTCTGTTGCCTTCTCCAAACAGTCCTTCCATACTACTAGTTGTTTGGCTAGAAGACTCTTTGCCAACAGCCTCTATGGACAAGGGCCTCTTTTTGGAAGAATCCACAAAATGGAGGACCTTTTCCACATGGGGCGGTTGGAAAGAATGATAGCAGGGTCGTTGTTTTTCTGCTTTATATATTCAGGTATATATACTTCTGAGCCAACCAATCAGCAATACTATATACCACAGTACATAGTACATAAGTCTCAGATAAAGCTGGTTGAAAGAAGAACAGTACAATGTTGGGAATTCAGGCCTATAAGTTCTCTCAGAATTTTAGCTTTTAGATCCAAATCACCACTCAATACAGTAAGCAACTCTGATTGCCAATCTCAGAGATAAAAGCAACTGAGAGGTTCACCAATTCATCCCCTGCCTAAAAATGAAGATTTTCCACAGTACAACTGAGAAAAATCACAGTTATCCACAAAGGGAATGAAAACTCATAATCTGGATAAACAATCACCAAGGGTTTTTCAGGGTAGTCCTCGTCATCTCTATAATCTTAATTGTCTGGCAACAATGTTCTTTGTCAATGGCCTCTATTTCCCAAGATGCTCATTTTCATATACTCTATAATATGTAATATCAAGTACCACTAGTCAGCGGGAGGGAATGGTGGCAGGAGATGGGCATTTCTTGGTTTTGCTAATACAGACAATTAATTGAAACTGTAATAGCATATTGAAGGAACTTCATTGCATAATCGGAGGGAACAGAAAAGGAGAGAAGGGATGAGGTAGAGGTAAGGCACATGGATCAAATCCATAGGTAATAAACAGTAAAAAAAGATAACTCCAATAGTTTCTCGGGGAAAAAAAGGGCTACAGGAAAATGGCTGAAGTGATAGAAAAAGAAATTGAAATAGAGAGAAAAATACATCCTTTGAGAGAGTTTTATACCTCCACAGACAACATGCTGGCTTAGGAGAAGGGAAATCAGAGCTCCTGGGAACAATTGGTATCAAGAACAGTGGGGAGGACATCGACCTAAGGGAGAAGACTGCACAGAAAATTCGGAAAAAAAAATAATCATGGGGAGGACAGGGTTTAGAACTGGGCCAGACAACTTGGGACACAGAAATTTCTACCCTCGGACAACCTCTATCCTCAGGAATTGAAATTTCTAAGAATAAGCCACAAGAGAAAATGAGTATGAAGGACAAGATCTATTAGGCATAAATCACTTAGAAGAAACTCAAACACTGAATATTTAATCCCACAATAAACACAGAAAGACTAAGAAGGAAATAAGTATAAAGAAATATAGAACAAAGAAGGGTTTAAAATAGACAGAAAGGAATAGAATGAAAACAAAGTACAGATATTTTTCAAGGAAAAAGCACAGAAAAACAAAGTATTACTAGACAAAGGAAGTTGGAGGACATGGAAGTTTTTAAATTAACCGTTTAATTGAGAAGGGAGGAAAAGAAAGGAAGAATCAAATAACTAAATACAAGGAAAAAAATTAATTTATAAGCCAAATTCTAAAACTAGGGAAAGGGACACAATTGGGAAGGGAAGGCAAGAGTTGAGGCTGAAAGACAGCCTGTGGGAATAAGGTTTCCATAAAGTAGATTAAGCAAAATTAATCATAGAAACAGAGTACTAACTAAAAAGAGAATTGGTAATCCCCCAAAATCCTAGAGCCACAAAAGGAATAAGACCTATTTCTCCCAATTTTAAATGTTTATAATTATATTGTAATTAAAAATACATAAGGAAACTACATTATTAAAAATACACTAAAGACCATGACATAACAAAATCAGTCTTAGCGAGTTAAACAGCAAATCATAATAACAATAATTATGTGAAAAAAAAACCAATGATATCTATATTAGCCAAATTTAACACTGTGTTAAACATTCATTTTAATTTACAAATCCAGTGAATAACCAAAACCCAAAATAAGTACAAAAAAAGAAAATACTGAAAATTAAAGGAAATGTATTCAATTAGGAACTTTAAAATACTATAGAAATTACAAATAAGCTAAAGCCTAGATCTTTGAAAAGACTAATAAAATCGATAGATGTATAATTGATTCAAGTATAAATTGATTTAAAAAGGACAGAAAAATCAACAGAAGAACATAAGTTAAAATAACAAAATCAGAAGAAATTTTTAAAATTATAAAAACCTACTATGAACTGTTTATCTGACAACAAAAAGTAACAGAGAATCGCCATATGAGAAATAAATTCTCAAAAGAACAGAATACCAGATATCTTAAATACCAGTCTCAGAAAAGAAAAGAAAAGCATAAAGGAATTATCAAAGGCAAAGCCTACTAGTACTGACGAATGTAGAGAAAAATTCTATGAACTTATTAAAAATAAATGTGATACCATATTGTACAAAATATTCCCAAAAAAAAAAATCAAAAAAGAAAGCACTCTACACATCTTTTGAGACAAATATAATTTTAATACCTAAACAAGAAAAGGATAATTAGAGGACATTATCACTAATGAATACTTATTCCAAATTTATAAATAAAATACTGTCAAACAGACTAAAGCAATTTATCCAGGAGCTTATTTATTATTATCCATTGGATTTAGACCAGGGATACAAATTTGTTCAAAATTAACAACTAATTCATCAATAATATTAAAACAAAGATATCTAGAACCATAGGATTATTTCGATAGATGTAGACAAAGCTTTTCACAAAATGTAATACTTATTAATGTTAACACCCCTTCAAAGCATAGTCATAGAGAGATCATTTCTAATACCCTAAAAAGTAGATAACTAAAACTAAAATTAAACATCTACAAAGAGCATGCAGTAGAAGCTTTCCTAGTAAATATGCATTTCCCATTATTTTTTGATATAGTTGTAGAAATTCCAGCAATAACAAAAAGAGAAATTATAAGCATAAAGATTGACGGAGAAAAAACTATCATCATTTGCTGATGACATCTTAAGTTACTTAGAAGATCCTAGGAATTTTGAAAAATCTGTGAAAGTAGAAAAGTGTGTGTGTGTAAAATTTAATTCAGAGATTTACATAGTGGAAATTTGCATCCTCTTCTATGCCATACAAAGTATATGGAAATGTTTATTTTTGCTTATTATTTGTTAAGTTTAGAATAAAAACAAAATGAGAGTTTTTTAAAATGTATAGTAGCATGAATTGTATTTGAGAAAAATCATATTTTTCAGGAAACTGGGAAAAAACCATTATCACAAGTTTCTCCCAAAATATCTCTTTTCTAATTAGATATATAGGGAACTGAATCAAATTTACAAAAAGACGCATTCTCTAATTGATAAATTGTCAAAGGATATGAATGAGCAGTTTACAGGAGAAATCCAAGCTATCAATAACAAGTTGAAAAAAAATCTTCTAAATGGCTAATAATGAGAGAAATTCAAATTAAACAACTTGTACCATCTCACACCCATTTAGTTGGCTAAAAATTTGGAACTATGCACAAAAAGTTATTAAACTGTTGCCTTGTTACTACCTATTCTTGACCCCAAAGAGATCAAAGAAAGAGAAGAGACATCTATATATATATATGTGAGAAAAATATTTAGAGCAGCTTTTTTGGAGGTGGAAAATAAATTTTGAGTGGATGTCCCTTCACTGGGGAATCTCTGAACAAATTGAAGGTAATGGAATACTGTTATGCCATGAAGTAAGCAAGGGAATGGTTTCCAGAAAACCTAGGAAGACTTTTATGAAGTGATGCAAAATGAAATAAGCAGAACCACCAGGAGAGCAACTTGCATAATAACAACAATATTAGCAACTTTGATCAATAATGGCCAATTATAATTCCAAAAGACATAATGATACATGTTATCCACCTCCAGAGAGAGAGAGCTGATTTTCTTCTCTTTTTTCTTTATTTTTTGGGGGAAAGAACATAGTTAATGCAGGAATCTGTCCTCCAATACACAAATCTACAATGGCTTTTGGTTTTCTTGCCTTCTCAACAGGTGGGGGGAACAAAAGAAGAAGAGAGAATTCAAAACAGAAAATAAAATTGAATTTAAAGGAAAGAGAAAAAATTTTCATGCATTTGCTCTTTGGGATCACCAGTGTTTTAGGGCAGGTAACTTGATGAACCTGGGCACCAAGACTGACACAAAAGATTATTGAAATAGCCACATTGAGCCAAAGTTGACCTGATTGCTGGAAAATAGTAGTTTCCATTTATTTGGAATGACAATGGACTCTTGACACAAAGCTATCCCCTCCCTCACTTCTGCCAGTCACTACAAGCCATGCTCAAAGAAAGGGATTTACAGGATTTCAGATGGACTCAGTCCCATTCTTTAAAACCCTGCAGCCCCCAGAAGATTTCATTTACAAAGAGGTAAAGATCCAGCGATTCTTTCCAGGAAAATCCAACAAATGCTCCTGGAGCTCCCACCTCTCATGATTGGTTTATAAAGTTTCATTGGTATTAAATTAAGTTCTCACAAGCAGCTCAGAGAGAGCACTTTATAAATAATACATCTCTGCAGCTGACCACAGCTGGGAAAGTCAATTAATTCAGTTGAATTTGCATATCAATTCAGCTTTGGAAGGAAGAGAGCCTTATTCCACAGCAAAAATGGAAAGAGTACACCTTCCTTCCACTTATTGTGTCCAAAGTAAGCCTGGATTTGTAGTTTGTTCTAAGAATAGAGTAATAATCTTCCAGGACCTACTCCTACTACTGTAACAGGAGCTGACCAATGGAGGATCCAACAAGAGGCAGGAGACCCACATGAAGACTCAGCGAAGCTGCTTCTATAAACTTTTGATGAAGTGCAATGCAAAGGGGGCCTAGCTCTCCATTTCAGAGCACGTACAAATATTCTATGGCTATTTCTTGTTCATTCATTGCATGGTTAAGAGGATCCTTCCGGTTAGCTGCTCAGGTAGAAAAATGGCCTACTGGAAGAACTTCCACTCTTTTCTTCCTTTTGGCCATGAGGTCTAGGTCAACTCTCTAAGCTCCAAAGGGCTGGCCCACCCGGTCCCTTGCCCCACCATTAGAGGCATTAAATTTTAGCGACATCCAGAAGATGGAAGCAAAGGTGGATAAGGGAAAATGAACCTGAAAGTGTGGTCCAATCTCAATAGGAATGTTTTCAGGAGCACTAAAGCTTGGAGTAAGAAAAGAAAGCCCCCAAAACAAACTAAAAAAAGTTCTTGTTTGCTTTGTTTGGGGCTCTTTTTTATTTATATTGATGAAAAGAGGAAGATCAAAGAAGGGGGAGGAGCATTGCCAAGATGGATGAGGCTGTGGTAGTGATGATAGATAAAAGACAGCTTCTCACCTCTCATTTTCTTTCAGTTTTCTCTGCCAAGGAAAATCATTTTGAGCCTGAAAAGGACAGACTGAATATAACTAATAAGGAATTGAGACTCAAGATAAATGATAAGAGAACTACTAGCTTCCCTTGATGAGTTCCAAGCAAGTTGCACTATATCCCCAAGGTACTGGAAAAAGAACTAAGAGATTTGATTGCTGAACCATTGTCATTGATCTTTGAAAGATGAAAGAGAATAGAAGGTGGGGGAACAATTTTAGAGAAGGGATCTTTTCTAAGTTAAGAAAATGCATCTTCAACCTATAAGCCCGGGAGTTTGACTTTCCTAAGGGAGGAAGAGGGTGAACTGAATGAAGCAATGAATCACCACAACCCCCAAGGAGAGTAACTAGCAGGATACCCTGTCAGACACTTTCATCAGGTGAGACCACCTGTCTATTCAATCATCTATATAGAAAAGTTCTTAATCCATTTGGAAGGAGGGAAATCCATTGGGGAAAAATAAGACAATGCTAAACAAAGTGCATTAGTTGGTTCAAGAGTCCTTAGTGGTCGATAGGGCTTGGACCAAAACAAGATACAGCAGTCCAATAAGAAGTCTGCTCAGTGGTAGAACAAATCCAGTTAAGAAATGGATAAGGAACGCCTAGGAAACAGGAGGAGGCGATTTGATCCAAAAAGGGCCACCAACATGCCACCAAGAACAGGTAACTTCAGTTTATTTTTTTCCTAAATTGACTCAACTGGTAGCTCAATGGAATATTCTAGGTCTAATGTAGCTAGATTTTATCACATGATATGACAGAATCTTTCATGATGTTCTTATGTAACCCACAGATGAACCCAGAAAGTGGCATTTTGGTTTGTCCCAGGGTGAGGCAACTCTACCAAAAGGCACTTTCCTCTTCACTCTAAGCAGCGTAAGGGTCTCCATATTCCATGGTCCACGCTTCTATTACCTGACTCACTCTAGAAGCTTGAAGTTCAGGTGACAGTAGTCTACTACCACTTTAAACCACATGAATCTTACTAGGTCTGCAGTGAAAGGCCCAAGTGACCTATGGGTACAAATCATTTTTTTTTTCCTTTAATAACATCCTTGAAAGGTTTAGTGAATAGACCTCTTTCCTGGAGTTGTGAAAACCTGGACTCAAATCCAGCTTCTGACGCTTATCATCTGTATGACCCTGGGTAAATTACTTAATCTGTGAGCCTTACTTTCTCATAGGTAAAAATGGATGGGGTGGGGGTGGAGTAAAGAAAATGACCTCAAGGATTCCTACCAGCTCAAATCTGCTCCTTTGCTACCTACCTCTCAGCAAAAGCCAGAAGTTGTAGGTCTGCATTAGTAAAGAGAGATTCTACCCCAGAAATTCTCCATACAGCGAAAATCAGAGGTCCAGATTAAAACAAGCACCATCCTTAGAGTATAATAATGTCCAACATTCATATAGCACTTTACGAATATCTCCTTTCATCCTCATGACAAACCTGGGAAAGAGGGACCATTATTATTCTCCTCTTACAGAGGAGGAAGTGGAGTCCCACAACTTGTAAGTGTTTAAGGCTGTATTTAAATTGAGGTGTCTCCATATTCCAGATTCAGAGTTCCATCCCATGTCCTATCTAGCAGCCTACAGACAATATGGTCTGGGTAAGAAGACTGGCTCGGGCAAAGGGTACGCAGGGGGAGATTTCATAACTCAAAAAAATTGGTCAGGAGTGTATTAGAATGCCTATTGTCCCTGGCCCTTCCCCCCCAACCTGGCCAGTGCTAGATTGAATCTCTCTTTGTCACTTTGAGGGATAGAAGATGGCCCCGGAAAGTTGGTCTTATTTGCCTTTCTCTGATTATTAAGTAATTTGAATAATTTTCAAGTGACTATTAGCAATTTGGGTTTCCTAATTTAAGAATTACACTTAGCCACCAAAAAATAGGCCTTAGTCTTATAAAATTCTGAATTCTTTATAGAATCTGGATGTTAAATTTTTTCTTTTTACATAAGATCTGGATGCTAAAGATTCCCCTCTCCTGCATCCCCACCAATCGGTTTTCTTTTTTAAAAAAAACCTCCAAATTGCATTGTACCAAACTCCTCCTTTACTCCATATAATCAAATTCATCTCTTCTGTCTCCTATAAGTTCTTTCTGTAGTTTGAGAAGATTTCCCCCCCCCCCTAGTGTTGAGATAAACACATCATTCCTGTTTCTTCCCTTTTTTTAAATGTCTTGTTTTTGCAAACATTGATCCAACTGGAATTTATTGTAATATAAAAGGCAGCAGAGTACGGTAGACAGAGAGCTCGATTTGCACTTGGAAGACCCACTTCCAGATGCCAGCTTTGTTCCTTTAAAACCCAAGGGATTTGGGGCATGAAATTTTTCTCTCTGTAGGCCTCAGTTTCCTCATTTTCAAAATAAAAGCATTAGATGAGATAACCTCCAAAATCCTCTCCAGTTCTGAATCCTTGGGTCTCAAATGCTGTGGTGTGAGGTGAGAATTTAAATATGTTTTTCACCATCTGATTTTCAAAACCATTATTCCAAAATATATATTCTTTCCCCTATGCTTTGTTACAGGGATCTATCAAATCCAAATCTATTATGTGCCTTTGCAAAGGATAACAATCAGAGCTGCGTTTCTATGGTACTTTCAAATTCTCAAAGCACTTCACATCTTAATCTCATTTTAGCCTAATGTGAATTAAGTTCCATGGGTATTATTAACCCCATTCTATAGACAGAGAGACTAAGATTCAGAGAGAGGATAGCCCTAGAGTACAGGAAAACCAAGCTAGGTGAATCCGGATGATTCTCTTCACCTTGTCTGCCTCTTTTCCCCATCTGTAAAAACGAGCTGGCAAAGAAAATGGCAAACCACTCCAGTATCTTTGTCAAGAAAACCCCAAATAGGTCACAAAGCAGAGTCAGACACCGTTGAAACCAACTGAATGATAGTTTTGGAGGGTGACAGTGCTAGTAGAAGCCAAGAGGTTGGATTTCCATCAAGGTCTTCTGGACCCCAAACCCAAATTCTCCATCTACTCTACATGCTGGGTTCCATCTAATATAATCTGACAAACATTTGTTGATCACTCAACCCTAGGCAATCCAAGCAACTGGCTTTTCTTCAACACCTACTTGGTGCTAGTGACTGAGGGCGACAAGAGGAAAGTAAAAGTGCTTCCATTCTAAATGATGAGGTATTCTAGTCATGGTGATAAGAAATGGGCAATATCAAGCTCACTTTTAGCTGATAGGCTTCAGAGCTTAAGTTTATCATTGTACTGAACCACTCCATTTTACATTTTTAGAAATAGAAAGGGGTCATCAAGCTAGCCAAGAGAAGAGGCAATCCTAGAAGCTGAGCATTCTCATTCTCAGTCCAAAGCTTATTCCCACTGCACCACACCTACAGAGCTCCAACTCGGGTTCAAAGTTCAGAATGATTCTTTTCTATTCAACAAATTTTGATTAAGCCGCTATTTTGTTTGAGAATTGGAAAAATGACAATCCCTGTTTTTGAGGAGCTTATTATCTATGAGTTTGAGAGAATCAGCCATGTACACAAAGGTATGATGTAAAGATCAAACATTTTGAAAGCAAAGGAGAGGGCCAACAAAATACTACAGGAAAATTGCCCAGAGGGATCACGGAGGGGGTAGCACTGAGCTGGTCTTATCTTACTTCCTCTAGCACTCTTCCCGGCATCCCACAGCTTCTTCAAACAACAGACAGGAGGGAGAGGAGTACACAGACAAGACCTCCTGGCAGAGACCATGCCTTAAGTACAGAATACTGCGTATGTTGTCAAACATGGCCAACGTGTCAATTTGTTTTGCTTAATAACTGTACTTTTTTGTTGGGGGGGTGGGGGGGTGGGAGGTTGGCACTTGTTGGGAAGGGACAGAGATTTTTTTTTTAAGAAAATCAATTGAAGATTTTCTTTTAAAAAAAAAAAAAAGCCCAAAGTGTATCTCAAACTGCTGGGGGTCCCCAGCTCTAGAGAGCATTAGGGAGGAGGCAGGCTCTGCAGGAGCCCCAAATCCCTCTGGGGTCCAAGATGGCTTTATTCTTCTGGAGCCAACTCCAAATGACAGTTTCAAGTCAATGTCAACTCAAGGTGGGGGAGCTGGAAGGCCCACAAATCCTAAGAGAATATGAAACCCCCATCACAAGGATAGAACACTCATCGTGGCCTGCTTCCAAAGCCTATTGAAAGCTAAGTTAATGTGAAAAATCTCTTTAATTCCCTTTTCAATTATTGCAGCGCACAGGGCTTCAATCCATGTTCTTTTCTGTTATGAACAATTCAACTCGGTTTCCAGTAATCCCCGTGCCTCTCACCTCCATCTGCTTCATTGGAGGGGGCGGAGGTCAGCCAGGGGAGATCTTTCTCTAACCCCACACCTATTCCCATGACAACCCAGTAGAGATGGTTATGCAGGAACATTACTAAAGGCTGTGTGTGTGGTATGGTCTGGACTCTTGGGACCAAGGGCCAGGGACTTTCCGGAAAAGAGAATGGGCTTCCATTCGATCGGGGGCAAAGGGCTAAGGGGTCAGATGGAGAGGCCCCGAGGCTGGCAAAGAGGGAACCCTAAAAGCCATCTAGGATTCAACAGGGGAGCACACACCTTCCCATGATTGCCCTACCTTCTCTCGATCTTCTCTCCTTCCTTCTTTCCACGTCTCTAGTCGTTGCTCAGTGGTTTTCAGCCATGTCCGACTCTTGGTGTTCTCATCTGGGTTTTCTTGGCAGAGACACTGGAGGGGTTTACCATTTCCATCTCCAGCTCATTTTGCATATGAGGAAAATGAGGCAGACAGGGTGAAGTGATTTGTCCAGACTCCACATGGCTATTAAAGTGTCTTGAGGCTGGCTTCAAACTCAAGAAGGTCGAAGTCTTATGGCTCTGCATAGACATGGAAAAGACCTGAAATACATCTATCACTTAGGATTTCTACCCCATTTTACAGATGTAAAAACTGAGGTGAAAGAGGGGAGATTGCCAGGGTCAATCTAAACAAAGCCTTCCGTCTCAAACAGAATATGATCAAGCTCTTAGGATCATTTACTTAAAACTACAAGGCACCTTCCTGCCCCACAAACACACATGCCCCTTCTCAACGTTAAAATAGACACCCACATTTCCAGCTAAGCTGAGGGGAATCTTCTGGAAAGAAATTCTTATTATTTAAATAATTATCCCCTCATTTCTCATTCTTTGGTTCAGTTTTGATGCTCCTGTTTGACAGAGGTTTGGATAGACGGCTCCCAGAGTTTTAGAAAGGAGGCTAAGAGATCTGGTAACTCCCCTCATAGTATAAAGGAGGAAACTGAGACTTACAACAGGGACCCCCACTGCTTGGACCTGGTGGACGCTGAATCGTCTTTGGGGTTGCAGCTGTGGCCGCCTACTAGCCCTTCCCCAGCCCCCCACCCCCATCCCAAGGACCAGCTCTCACCATCTACCACAGGCTGCTGGTTGGGCGAGTCAAACACGGACTCTCCCAAAATCGACCTTCAATGAACATTGTCTTTGAGTGAATGTTTGCAATCAAACACCTCAGTCAGGTTTAATGTCATGTGGCCAATTCAGCTCCCTGTGGACGTTTTACTCATCAGGCTGTTTGGAAATGTCTTGTCATTTTCAATTCTGCTTCAACTATCCTTGCCTCTTACTAGCCGTGTGACCTTGGACAGGTCTTTAATTTCAAAGCCTCAGTTTTCTGATCTATCAAACAAGGGGCTTGGACCAGATGATCTCCAGGGTCCCAAGTCTATGACCCTAAGTCAAGAGAAAGCTCATTTTTGTGCTGAATACAAATTGAGCCAAATCAGATTCCTTATTTTCATTCTGTTCAATCCACCCAGAATTTACAGAGTGCCTACATTGTGCCAGGCATCGGGCCAGAAGTCCCATCATTTGAGGAGCTGACATTCTCCCAGGGAGAACATTAACAACTGGGAAGGAGAGGCTGGGAAGGGAAGGTTTACCATGAGGTGACCCTTGAACTAAGCCTTGAAAGAGACAAAGCAAAAAAATTCATAATAATAAGCATAATAATCATAATAATAAAGAAAAACTAATAGAAGAAAAAAGCTTCTGAGGGGTGGGAAATGAGAAAGGGTTCCACGGTAGGCGGTGGGCAAAGCCTGCAGAGACACGGAATCAAGTTCAGGGACCATCTAGGCGGCTCCTTTGGCTAAAGGATAATGTGTGTAACTTCCAGATTTATTCTTTGCTTCTTGGGCTTCTAAAACACTATACTACCCTCTAAATGAACCATTTTTGGTCAGTATTCTTTGGTCCCTGGCTAAGTGACTTGCCTAGGAACATAGAGCTTCTAAGACAGAGACAGAATTTGAAAGTGGGCCTCCTGTACTTAGAAATCACTGGATTAGAGACCAAAGTCCTGCGTTCAAATCTTGGCTGATCTTTTTCACCTGTTGGACCAGATGCCCCGACTCTCTCGAAGCTCAGCATTCTTTCGAGTAGGCTGCTATAATGCTCCGAGAAAGTCACTGGATTTCCATCAGAAATCTTCTAGACCATCAGCCCCCTTTTTTTTTTATCAATATACCAGCTTCTATACATTTCTGTCCCACCAACCATGGTCCAGCCTACCACAGGATCTTCTACAGAGTAGGCATCACGGACGGTTGGTCAGGTCAGGCCTTTGCCTTCATCCTGAACAGCATTTTCACAGAGATCCTACTTTTGGGGCCTAACCTGGGGTAAAAATGTGGCTAATTCTCCCTCACCTACACAGATGGGCAACTGTAGAAAAGAGGCTAGTTAGTAAGTCTGGTGATAGGTTAAGGAACTTGCCCCAGTCACAGAGCCCAGAAGGATCAGGGGTGGAACTTGATCCCATGTTGCCTCAACACTAAATGAGCATCCTCTTTCCCCTTTTGATTTAAAAGAATTTTTAAGAAATCTTGAAACAACAATCTCTACCAACAAGAAAGCAAGCAGCCCTTGCTATCTATCCTAGAGTGAATCTTGACTGCTATAAAAGCAGCTGGGAATGGGGGGAGGAGGGAGGAGGACAGCACAGATGGGAACCAGAGAGGGAAAGGAGGGAGCATTTCAAGGTCTGTCTCGGTCCTTCCCCTAATCTCTCCCTCGTTGGCTTTCTGCATCTCTAACTTGAATGCCGAACCATCTTGTAGATGAATGTCAAAATCCAGGGAAGCGTCGATTATGGCAGAAATGCCATTGTCCTTGGAGCTCTTTGTCAATTCATCAGCTAAAATAACTGCTCACGGCTCAGTCAATTGAGCTGTGCTTTTGTTGTCTGATGGTCCGGTGGCCCACTCCTCCCACCTTGTTTGCATTAGCTGGGGTCATGATGCTCCTCAGCTATGTGGCTGTTATGGGTGTTATTCCTACAGTTCCTTTCTGTGACCTTGTGCAAGTAGTCAAGACAGTAGATCCAACCACTGCCTCTCAGATGCTTAACTAGCTGTGTGATCTTGGGCAACTAATTCACTTTTAACTTTTGTGCCTCAAATTCCCTCAACTGTAAAATGAAGTTGAACTCCATTGCTTCTAACGCTAATTCTATGATCTAAGTCACTTCTCTCTGGGCCTCAGTTTCCTCCTCTGTCAACTGAGAGACCTGTACAAGACAAGAGGATCAAAGGCAGACAATCGAGTCCAAACCCAAGAAGGTGGTACGGTCTGCTAGAACACGAAATCCCCAAATGAACAAGCCAACAAGAATTTATCAAGAGCCTGTTAACAGCAGGGCGCTGTTCTAGGTGCTGAAGGGAAATAAAGACTACATTTGAAAATAGTCCCTATTAAAAAAAAAAAAAAAAAACCTTACAATAGTGACCATAATTTACTCTGCTCAAAAATCATTCTACTTGCATAATAAATGCCTATTACTTAAAAAAAAAAAAGAGTCCCTATACTCACAAGGTGGGGCAGGGTGAACAACAACTAAACAGGTGAGGACATATGTGATAATCTTGGGAGGGAAATGGAGAGAGTATGAATAACTAAGAAAAATCAGAGAAGTCTTTCCATAGGAGATGGTACGAGCTGAATACAGAAAACAAAAGTTTAACTGCTGCTTCTACACTCTCCTACTTCTGTGACCAGGTAAGGCTCTTCCCATCTCCCCACAATTCCCCAATCTACACAGCCTAAAGGACTAGTGTCCTAACCAAATGGAGTGAAGAGCTTCAGACTTGGCAGATGTCCTATAACTCTGTACCCATTTTGACAACGAAGGCCACCCAAGGTCTACCTGAGCTGGGCATGAAATCCTTCTTGGGTATCTTTGCCTGCTGAGGCTAAAGAAACCTCTTTTTTAAAAACTGATGAATGACTGCCAAGTGTCTCATTTTGTCCCAATACCACACTGGGGACAAGCCCAAGTCGGGCCCCGGGCCACCACAGGAGATTAGCCTAGATGATGTTTGAGGTCCAACCCTAATATATAATGGTTCTAGCTGATACACTGGATGATTTGGGAAAGAGGAGGCTGGGATTAAAACCAGTTGGGGGAGTGTGGGAGCTGGGTGAAGGTGCTGGAAAGGGGATATTCATATCTTTAATTCATCAGAAAATACTAAAAAAAAAAAAAAAAAGGCAGGCTATGGTCTAGAATGAATTTTTACTTTTAAAATAAGTTTCAAATCCATCCCAACCCATAAGTAAAAGAGATGTTTGAAGACAGCCTCCCAATTCCAAATTTCTAAGGGGGGTTGGTTCACCAGAATCCCATGGGTACTTTTTCCTGGAAAGAGCTTAAAAGCTCTGGGGAAGAAGCAGGGAGTTCCCCTGGTCCAGGCTCCCTTCCAAACATTAAAAAGCTTCCCTACTGGGCTCTGGGGAGAAAAATGGCATGATAATTCAAAGCCCCACTATAATCCTATATATTAGGGAGAGAGAATGGCAGATTAGGGCTCTCCTGAGAAGGACGAGTAAGTGAGCCTGAGTTTAAAAGGCTCGATTATAGAGTGATAGAGGAATTCAGGGGAGGGCATAGGGTGAAGCAGCAGGAATCAGAGTTGGCCAAAAAGTCTCCCTGAAGGTGTGGGAAGAAGGGGATGGTTTGAGTGGGTCCTTAAGGCATTTGCCAGGATTTCAGAAGAGAAGGCATTTTAACCGCAGTAGGACTGAGTTGGGGGAGAGAAGAAGGGGAGCCCAAAGTAAGGAAGGCTGGCCTGGCTGGTGAGAAGAAGCTTGTGGTCCACCCACATTGGCTGGCCAGGGCAGGCATCGTCAAGGCTAAACCCAAATCCAACTCGATTCTCCTCAGGCCAGTACCTCTTCCAAACTCCTCTGTCCATTATCCATTCTCTCATACTATATATGAGGCCCCAGAAACAAAAGACAAAAATTAAAAACTTTCCTTTAGTTTATGTTCTACTGGAAGGGAACTTTTGTCCACAGATAAACAAATACAAAAAAATAAACGTCAACATATAAAGTAATGGGAGGGGAGAAAAAATGGGGAAGGAACACACTAACTAGGGGAATGAGGAAAGGCTTCTCATAGAAGGCAGAATTTCAACTGGGCCTTGAAGGGAATCTGAGATTCTAAGAGGCCGATGCAAAGGCTTGGAGATGGTAGATGGAATGGCAAACAAGATAGTTTTGGCTGGAACAAAGTGGGCAAGTGGGAACAGTGTGAGATTATTCTTCTTACATTCCGCTTTCCCAGTCATTCCCTATATATTAATTAGTCACCTAATGTTGTCAATTTCTCCTTTAAAATGGCTCTCACATGTGCCTCCTCATCTACTCTATCTTACTACATTTGTCCCCTCCTCTCTATTCTGACTGCACCCTAATCCTCCTGAATGCAAAATTACTGTCAGAGCTATAGCTGACCTCCCTGTTTCCAGTCTCCCTAGCCATCCTGGTACTTCTACTGGATCTGATCACATCTATCTCCTGCTCTAAAACCTTCCCTGGCTCCCCATTGATGTTAAGCCTAGGCTGGCTTTGCCTAACACACAAAGCCCTAAAGCACTGAATCTCACCTCTTACTACAACGGTAAACTGGGGACCTTACTAATCTGGCACCCAACCTGTCCTTCTAGCCTTACCTCACCCAAACTAAACCAAATCAGTCCCCTTTCTATTCCTCCCTTTTTCCCAGAATTCCAATCATTCCCACCTCAGTGCTTTTGCTCATGCTGTACCTCTACCCAGAATTCTCTCCTTCCTTTCTCCAGAAGTCTTTCTTAATCATCCCTGCCCACAATAATTTGGTCATTCAGCAAATATTGATTAAACGCTGACGGATCTTTCCATCCCCTGAACTCCCCTAACATTTACCATCTCTGTTCTACCCATTAATCATCTCCTACCCAATACTGGGAATTAAGTTGTATGTCTTACTTCCCTGACCAGACTCTTAAGTTCCCTGAAGATCATGACTGTGGTTTATCAGTTTCTCGATTCCTCATGCTACCTAAGTCACTGCTATGCACATAGTAGGTGTTCAATAAATCCACATTGAGGGAATGGATGAATAAAGAAGGGACTTTGAATGCTGGTTAAGATCAAATGTAGACTTAGATTATCGGAGCAAGGGGAGGGATGTGACCAGTGTGACTTTTTTTTGCAAGAAATCAGGCGGGGATGCTAGAGGATAAGTCTGTCTAGACTCCTGTCCAAAGGGATTTATTATTAGAAGACTCAGAAGATCCATGCTATACCATAAAACATCGTCCTGTAGCATGTTGTGTGGCCTCCAAGGAGAATATCAGAGCTGGACTCCAGAGAACTTGAGAAAATTAACTACACAAGAAGCTCACTGGTTAGAGCTGGCAAGCAAAGCGTGCTACAATGGAAAGAATCTGTTGTCAGAGAATCCGGGATGAAATTTTGCTTCTCCTGTTCACTGGCTGGGTAAGCTTGAGCCAATAGCTTTTCCTCTAGCTCACAACCTCATCCTGTGTCAAATGAAGGAGTTGGATATCCAGAGTCCCCTTTGGTTCTAAATGTTTGAACATATTCAAAAAACCGAGACCCAGGGAAGGAAGCTGTTCCCCAATGGCACACAGTGGGTCAGTGGCTAAAAGCCGAAGCCTCCATCCCCCCACACTTTTGCCGCACTGCTAGTCTCATCTGTGGTTTATCCCCATATGACGGTCCTTTCTAGCCTCCTGCTGCCTTTATGTGGGACTATTAGTGGTCCTGGCTGCAGGGGGAATAGCCAGCGATGCTTTCTCAGCCCATCAGCACGGTGGTTAAGCAATCAGTGTTAGATGAGAAAGATTACGGCCCTCGAAAGTCAGAAACCAGAGCGATTCTTGCTCCCGCTATCTCGTCTCGTCTGGCCCTTCCGTTCTCTATTCCTCAGTAACCTCACCTACTTATGCTACCTACTCCACCAAGGTGGTATGAGGACCAAGTGAGGGAATGCATGGGAAATGCTTTGCAAACCATCAGACACTACATAAATGGCAGATATAATGGAGGGAACATGGTACGGTGGAAAGTATGCCATTCTGGGAGTCAAGAGACCCAGTTTCAAATCTTGGCTCTATCACTGTCAGATTTTATGTCACTTTTCTGGGCCTCAATTTTCCTCCCCTATAAAATGGACCCAATATATATACATATATATATATATATATATATATATATATATATATATATATATACACACACATACTTAATATCTTCAAGATATTCTTCAGAAATCTTCAAACCATGATAGTAATATGGCCTATTGTTATTTATTAAGAAAATCTGGACAAGTGAGAACTTCATCCTGTAAAAGCTCTCTCTACTGGCTTGTTTTAACAAGAGACCTCGACAGTAGTTAGGAAGCCTAACCCTTTTGTGCTCAGGAGAAAGGAAAATTTCCTCAGAACACCAAAAGCGATGTGTCCATCGTGCTTCAAGAAAACCCATTTTTAGGAATCTGCAAAATATGTTCCCCAATAACAATTGCCTTCATCCGCAAGCATCGTGCTGGGGACCTTTGGCAATATCGTAAGACACCGGCCCTGCTTATAGAGAAGATAGGACACTGACATAGTGTTAAAAGCTCAATCCCACCTTGAGGATTTCAAAGTCTTTCCTCACAATCATCCTCAGAAGTAAGATTATCCCCATTTTACAGGTAAGAAAAATGGAGGCCCAGAAAGCAAGACGTGACTGGCACATAGATACCGAATGTGGAGTTTGATCCAGGACTCGAGTCCAGGGCTTACCGATTCCCAAAACATCCCCCACAGTGGGCGGCCCCTGGGAAAGAGAGCTGCGGCAGAGATGCCCTGCCAAATGTGTGGTGGGTGCAGAGAGAAAATGCAGCAGGAATCCAGAGGAAGGAGAGGTCTTCAGTCCTATTAAACTAATTGAGTCTGAGAGAAGGCCAGAGGATCCGCAAGACATCGTAATTAAATGAAACCGATCGATGCCAGCCCTTAGCAGCAGCAAAACCTCCAAAGCCATTGGCTGGGACGGGCACAACTGCTCTGTTTGAGGAGCCACAGAAATGAATTACGGCTGCAATTATGCAAGTGATAAAATGCTCATCTAAATGGGAGCTGTCAAGACTTCATTTGGTTAAATGCTCTGCCCAGAAGCAGGCCACCAGCCGCTATATCATTGCCCGTTTTTCTGGCCTGTGGTCCACATGATTAATGAGGACCCTTCTGGGCTCCTCTAGGAAAAAGGCAATCCCACTACTCAAGAGGGTGGAGGTTTCCAGCAAGAAGGGGGTGGAGCTAGTGTCTCTGCCCTCCATCCCTGAAACAGCTTCCCTCCTTCTCAAGCTCTGAATCAGAAGGTTGAAAGCAGGAAGGTGCCTTTCGAGCTCTTTTGTCCGAGTCCCTCATTATACAGCAGGAAACTGAGGCCCACTGACAAGAAATGATTTGTGGACACAGATAGTTAAGTACGAGGGCAAAACGACCAGCACTGAGGATGATCACGCTCTGCTACCATTACAGGTGAGTCCAAGGAAGCCATCCCAGGTAAAGGTCAAATAAATGATAGGATTTAGAGCCGGAGGTGTCTTAGATGCCTCAGTTTCCTCATCTGTAAAATAAGCTGAAGAAACGGCAAACCACTCTAGAATCTTCACCAAAAAAAAACAAAAAACAAAAAACAAGAAAAACACCCAAACGAGGTCATGGGGAGTCAGACACAGCTGAAAATAGAAGACTGAACAATAAACTCCCCAAGATTACAGATGAGGAAAGTGAGGTCCATTGAGGAAAGAATCTGTCCATGGTCACACAAGTAGTGAATAGCAGGATTAGTAAGAGCTCATAAAATGTGCATGTCATTTAAAGGTAAAATATTGGATGATAGAATCCTTTTTTTCTAAAGATCTCAACAGACCAAAATAATGTGCAGCTTAGAAGAAACTATTAAATATAGAGATAAATGTGAAGGTCATACAGTTGGATTCAAAAAACCATCTGCCCCAGTAGAAGATGGAAGGTGCTTGGCTAGGCCACAGTTCACCAAAAAAAAAAAAAAAAAAAATGGAGAAAGGGGAAGAGGTGAAATCAAGTGAACTGCAAGGTCAAAATGAGTCATGTGATCTGGGGTTATACTATTAGAAGCAGGGTATTCAAAAAGGAAGGAAATGAGAATGAATAACCTCTGGCCTGGTTAGCCCACCTCTGAAGTATTATGTTTGGTTTTAGGCACTCCATTTTTAAAAGGATGTCACTAGATCGGGGAGCTTCCAGGAACTGGCAAGCCTCAAGAACATCAAGAACTGAGATTGAGCCTGAGGAAGAGAAGACCAAATACATGTGGGAATAAAGGTAAGATTTTCTGTGCTTGGACCTTAGAGGGCAGAGCAAGGAAAAGCAAGTGGAAGGGTCAAAGGGGTAAAGGGCCAAAAATCGGGCAGACCGTAAGGAGTACAGAGATCAATTTAGGGTTGGGCCCAATTGTCAGAAGAAGTAAGAGGGCAAGAGCTTGCAAATTATGGACCCAGTAAGCTACTTTGGATTCTTGGCAAAATTCTAGGTGAGCTAATTAAAAGAATGGATCATGAGCACTTAGAAACACTTAGAATTAGAAGAATCCAGGGATCTTGCTCTGGAACATGTCCTGCCAGCCTTAATTTCATTCTTTTTTTTGGACAGGGTTGCTAGATCAGGGGAATGCCCCACAATGCCTGGATTTCAAACTATTCACTGTTCCCTCCTATTATTTTTGTGAATGAGACAGAAAGATGGAGGCCACGCAATCATCCAGTTGGATGGAGATGCTGAATTTGTAAGACCATCCCAAGCAGAAGCAATTTCACATCTCTAGCCTCTGATCTGAGGCCTTTCCTCACCTCTACCCCTTAACATTTTCTCCCTCCTCAGATGACTTTGCCACTTTCTCTCTGAATGTTATATTCCTTCCTCCCTCTGCTTCCCCTAGTAAAATGTGAGATATGTAAAAATAAGGGTTATCCACGTGTATGTATACACACACCAAAGTTATACACCTGAAGCCGCCAACTCAACCGTTCAATTTTCAGTATGAAAATCTACATCGTAGCAAACTACAAATAGGGGCTTCATTTATTTTGTTAATTATCTAGACTTTAGTACTAAAAATATTTCTAATGCAGATTAAATCAGTGTGTCATGGAAACATTTTTAGTAGAGTCAACATCCCCCTCTAAATATGTTTGTATGTATACACAGGCATATTGTTGCTTTGTGTCTGTATCCCCATTGTCTTATTCGTAATAGCTACCGAGTCAATATTTTTTTTAACTGAACCGAAGTCAGGTATCATGTCTCCCCTCAGCCTTCTCTTCTTCAGACTAAACCCTTTCATGTCCCCTCAACATGCTGGTCACTCTCTAATCTGTTAAGTCTGGAAGGTGACCCTCAGAATCCTCTTGATGGGCTCTGTCCAGGTCAGAGGACAACGGAACTACCAAGAGGAAATCACCTCCTGTTTCTGGGACCTAGCTTCCTCTTCTGGCAAATGCCTGGGGCACTACTCCCAGAATGGTGAAGTAAGGAGGTTAGCTGAGGTTCTAGAGCCATTAATGAAGAAGGCCAGAAAGCCCCCTTGACTGTTCTTGTGCCTTCCTTAATGCAGCCTAAGATAACACACACAGTCTGGCTACCCTGACTCTCCTTAAGTGGAGACTCATCTCTGGGCTCCTGCAGCCAGTCACTGGCTGCTGAATGGACTAGGTTAGCAGCTCAGTGGTGGTGGCTGCAGAGAGCCATGCTGTGCTTAAAATGGATTGGAAAGAGGAGCAAATTGTGTGGACGGAGTTGTACTCATCCTGTGTCTCGTTCATTCGTCCAGCCACAGGGATGTGCGGTATTGTCATTCGACTAACAAACAGGAAGTGCCCGCTATGCACTGGTTGCGATAGGTACTGGGGGTACCAATGATAGGCATCGGGAATACCAAGGGAAAAGACTCCCCCTACCCTCAAAGTTTTCCTGGGGTGGGATACGATATTTAAATGATAAGCAAATAAATACAAGGGGAGAAGGTAATCAGTAAGCCTAAAGGCTTACTGTATGCCAGCCCAGGGGATAGAAAGACAGAAAAAAAAAAACCCCACCCCCTCGTTCCTGTCCTGGGAGCTCATAGTGGACTCTGCTTCCAAAACCTCCCTCTAATCTACACCTTTGTCGAGTTGCCACTAACTTCATGGCCTCTTGCATAAAGACTAGCCTCATTTCCAATTCAGTACCATTGCCAGTGTGGCCTTCTAATTCCGTCCTCCTACCCAACTAGCAGGATGACCAGAGCCAAGTTACTTAACCGATCCTCATCTACAAACTGGATATACTGTGTACATCATAATATGGTTGGGAAGCTTATGACTAAGAGGAATCCTGGCAGAAAGAGAAGAAGGAAGTCTTGGGTTGTGGACTTCCACCCCCACCCCCACCCCCCAGGGGAACCCTAGTAAGTCACAGAACCTCTCAAAGTCCCAGGCCATTTCCAATTGAAAGGCTGATCTGCTTTTAGTAAATATGCTTATCTCCTCTCCACCAAATGCTCCTCCAGGGGAGCCCCCCTACCCTTTTACAATGCAAATGCTCCAGGCCCAGTAACTCAATCTGGTTTTTTCAGTTTAGAGGATTTCTTCCTAAGGTGTCTGGACTCTGAAAGCCCAAGGTTAGAGGATGTGGGAAGGCCAAGAAGGAAAGCACAACAGAAAATGGAAAAGGAAGGGGCAGGCCTCAAACAGACTTGGCTGACCTGAGAAGAGACCATCTAGTCCAGTTCTCTCATTATATAGAAAGGGAAACCAGGCCCACCAGAAAGAAATGACTTGCCCAAGATCACATGGCAGAGCGGGTGTGCAAACCAAGTTCTCTTAACTCTAAAGTCCGTGTTCTTTCTACCGAGTTCTCAGACACATTTTAGAAAGAAGCACGGAACCTATTTTGTGCTAAGATCAGTCACCTACTACTTCCAAAGTACTGAACTCCACCTGGTACCGTGCTGAGCACTAGAGATATGAGAGGAAGACAAAAACCCAATTCCTGCCCTCAAGGAGCCCCCGTTCCTACGTACATACAAGATACAGACAAAGGTGGAAGCTAATCTCGGGGGGATAAGCTGCAGAGAGGGAGGGAGAAAGGCCTCTAGCAAAAGGTGGGAGGCAGAAATAGAAAGGGAGAACAGACAAGGAAACAGTGCATAGCAGGAGATGGGAGATGAAAGAATAGCAAGAAGGATCATATGGCTAGATCAGAGTGTGTGTAGGGGAGTAATATGTAAGAAAACTGGAACAATACAGAGGGGCCAGACTGTGAAACAGGAGGCCTTTATATAGCTCCTGGAGGTAATAAGAGAGCCATGCTCAATCTTTCTATGCTCCGGTCTGACCATGTCACCCCCTCTCACCTCCAGGATCAAATATAAGATCCTGTTTGGCTTTGAAAGCCCATCATAACCTGCCCCTCCCTCCCTTTCCAGGCTTCTTACGCCTTCAACACCTCCCCCACCATCACCCAGCAGCCATCACCACAACCACACTCTGAGATCCAGAGATATTGTCCTCCTTGCTATTCCTCAAAGCTGGCACTTCATCTCCAGGCTCCAGGCATTTTCACTGGCAATTTCCCATACCTCGGGTGTTTTCCCTCCTCCGTTTCCCCCTCCTGGCTTCCTTCAAGTCCCAGCTAACAATCCTACCTGGGGCAGGGAGCCTTTTCCCATTCCTCTTCATCGCAGAGGCTTCCCTCTCTTGATTATTTCCACGTTATCCTGCATATAACTTGTTTGTACACGATTGTCCGCCTGTTGTCAGACTCCTTGAGGGGCAGGGGTGTCTTTTTGCCTTGGGTGCTTAGCGTGGCAGGGAGGGGTGACATGGTCAAACCTGAGATCTTTTTAAATCACCTTGGAAACTGAGGCTGGAAGAGGGAAGGCCTTGATGCAGAAAGCTGCTGCAACTGTCCAGGCACAGGTTAATGCCTCCCCCTGAACTAGAGTGGTAAGTGTGTGGAAGGAAAGGGACCTAAATATTGAGAAGGTAGAAAGGACAAGTTTTGTATGGGGGGAGGGGTAAGGGGACAGAGGGGAGAGCAGAACAAAGAGAGAAGGACAGCAGTGAGGTTAAAGAGCCTAGGGGACCTGGGCTATGCAGGTGCCCTGCCCTAGAGAGTCAGGGAGGTCAGGGATAGGCTGGAGCCAGCTCAAACCAGCTGGAGCCCATTGTTAAATCTCCATGGGAGGATTTACACCAAGGCTCGATTGTTTTGTAGATTGTCTGGACTTAAGAAATTGAAGGAGAAATTATTAAAAATGCAGATTTCACTTGAAAGAGTGAATTTTCCCCAACAACCAGTAGCTAAACAATTACTAGCTTGCCCCCTGCAGTTGGGCAGTTTGGAAAAGGCTAGTGAGTGGAGGAAGATAAAAGAGCTCTCTTTAGAGAGAGGATAGCCAGTGTTTCTGATTCCACACTAAAAGCCTAGCCGCAGGGGGGGTAAAGGAAAACCAAGGTCAGCAGACAAAAACTGACCTTGCTAAGGGAGTAGCTAGGCAGCCCAGAACCCAGGACCCAGGACCAAGATGGGCTCCACAGTATGAGGGACAAACCAGCTGAGCTGTGGGCGGTGGGAGATTCATTCCGAAGCTCAGTAGCCCAGGGAAGACTTTTATTTGGGGGAGGAGGACAGGTAGGGCTGGGTTATTAAACAATAGCACCACAAAGAGCAAAACTTATATTTGTTCAATTGAATTTTAAAAGACTTTAAAAGAAAAGTACTGGGCTAAGAATAAGGAGGCCTGGATTCCAGTCCCAGCTCTGACACCGTATGTTATTGGGCAAGACGCGTCCTTCCCTACGTGCCCCAGTTTCCCCATTTATAAAGGGGTGTGTGTGGATTAGCTAGATGGTCTCTAGGGCTTTTCCAGCTCTAACTTTGTAGAAATCAATGGTTTAAAATTATTTAACATGTATTGGTCTACCTGCCATCTGGGAAAGGGGGTGGGGGAAAACAGGGGGGGGGGGAAATCAATGGTTTATAGCAGGGGATATGGGAAAGTGCTTTAGAAAAAACACTGGGTGTGGAGTCAGGGGACTTGGATTCCAACCCTACCTAGGTCAGCAGCCTAACTTGCTGTGTGAATTTAGACAAGTAGGTCTCCTTTGACACCTGCAAATCCCATATTGATAAGTATCTGAAGCCATATTTGAACTTGGAAAGATGAGTCTTGCCCACTCCAGGCCTGACATTCCGTCCGCTGCAGCGCCCCCTAGCTGCCATGTGGCCTGCAGGGATCTTTATGCACTATTCAGTGGCCCCGTTTCTATTTGAGCCAACCCTAGCCGGTCTACTGCCCACTCCCACCTCTTCGTGTACTCTGTACATGAGGCTGCCATAGAGTTCTAGGGACCCAGGGACCAATCGCCTTGTGAGGTCACACTCCAGCCCAACAAAAGAGGTCGAAGTCTCACAAGGGTGAACGTGGACCTCCTGGGATGGGGCAAGAAGAGCAGAGTCGGACAATCAATTAACAGGGGTCAGAAAGAGAACGTGGACCTTGGGACTCAAGGCTCCACGGTGAGGAAAACAGAAACCTTGTGACACTAGAAGGTCACTGCCTGAGGAAGAAGCAGAATGGGAGAGGGAGGGAGAGAGCTTTGTATTTTAATTAATGAGCCTGGCTATCTTGGTGCAAAGCCAACAGACTAGAAGCCCACTCTCCAAGACACCGAGTTGTAGAGCAAGTGCCCTTCTAAACTTGTAAAGGGAGGCTCCTCATTACGACTTCCTTTTGCCAGTGAAATCATTGATCTGGGGGAAGGGGTGGGTGGGAAATAAATCATGTGTGCTTGAAACATTCATCAAGAAAAGTGGGAGCAGAGAGTATAAAGAAATTACTAGGACTAACGTAGGGAGACAAGACCAGATGGGAAGGGAATAGGAAGAGACTGGCTATCCCAGCTCCTTCCATAATGATAACCAAGATCTCACGAGTGTACCCGACTGGGGCAGTCAGAGAGAAATCCAAAGAGAAACTGCTACCTTGTCTTTCTAGCCTAAGGTAACCAATTCTACCAACAGAGAGCCGACTAGAGCGGAAACCGTGACAATAGCTATGAATCAGGATTGTGCCCCAGGGTTCTGAAGAAGACTGGGCCAACAGCCCAGGACCACGATATCTGATCCTGGACTCGGCACCACCCTGGGAAAGTTAATGTTGCCTATGTTGTAGTTAGGCAGTTCCTCACAACTAACTCCTAACAACTAACAACTGGGACCACCCAGGAAGACAGTGATCAGACTGAGCCCTTGATCTGACTGAGTTCACAGGAAATTTGCAGTTTCCTGTGATCCCTGAAGAACAGAACACTCAATTCCTAAAGAATAAGGCAGCAGAACCCCAAATAAAATAGGCCAAGATTATTAGGCTGCCACAATAGTTCTGACATTAGTGCAGAACCTGGCACCAAGTCTCAATTTGGGAAGGAAAGCTGGAAACGGAGAATAACTCCAAATCACTTGTAAGTGCATAGCCTCAAAAAGCAACATCACAACAGTTCGTCCACCAGATCGACTGGAAGTCATCGACAAATTAAAGCAAGAGTTTGAAAATGAGTTTTAAATAATACTGGAAATGAGAGGGATAGAGCAAAGATTGGAAAAGAAATGAGTTGCAGAGGAAAAGCTTGGAAAGAGAATCAACGGCTTAATTCGGTGAGTCCATAACACAATATTAAAATAACCAAAAGATCACAAAAGTAGGAAAAAAAAAGTTTAGTAGTAGCCCTTCTAGAAAACAACTGACCCCGGAAAAACAGATCAAGAAGGGATAAATCAAGAATCACTGGATTCCCTAGAAAGCCAAGGCCAAAAAAAGCCCAAAAAACCCAAAAAGAGATTTGGCCATCGTTCTTCTTTAAAGAAATAATGAAAGAAAACTGCCTAGATCCGGTAGAATAGCAATAATAATAGCTATCACTTATGTAGCTCCAGAGGCAACTGTTTTTGAATAATTCCCAGCTAAGAAAGGCTTTTACATTTTAAAATAAAGTTTGATTGTTATTTTAAAATGCAAAATCAATTCTTAGCTGAGGGGGGAGGGAGAAGGTCAACAGAATCGGACCCTCAGGCCATAGTCTGCAGAACCTTATTCTAATGTAAGAATTCTAATGGCATCAGAGGTTAAAAAGAAAGTCAAGTAAGACATCTGGTACATACATATATATAATTATATATACATTTTTTTAAGAAAAGGGAAGAAGGGGAAGATGGATGAGAAATGTAATAGTCGGATCTAAAAATAGGAGGGAAATTGGTTCAGGCCAGCCTTCCATCTACCATCTATGTGAACACAACAGTTTAGTGACACCACTGGAGCCACAAGGGAAGTCTGAGTCTTAGTCCTTTTGTGCCTGGTCATCAAAATCTCTCTTCCTTCAATTTCTGCTCTTGATCTTTCTGCTCTCTGCGGGTACAACTCTCAGATTTGGGAAGAACTTCCTACCCATTCTCCACTGCCCTTCGAGTTCCAATGTCCCATTTCCACCACCCACACTCCTGAGATCTAGCCTAGATCTCCCCTAAGTGAGTTACTTCAACTCTTTTGCGGTTGTCCTCTTCTGGACATAGTCCAGTTTGTGGACATCCCTCTTCAAATCTGGTGCTCAGAACTGAATTCAGGATTCCTGTCATGATCCGAACAGGGAAACGAACACCTCGGTCATTCTGGCCATAACAGGGCCTACTTGTCCAAGTGAATTGAGCCCTGACTAAATTTGACAAGACGGCTAATGAAGCCGATACGCTTATATGACTATATTATATTTATATTACTGTTCATTTCTAAAATGTTTCTATGACTTACAAGATGGGTATGGCCCAACCCCAGCAGCCGAGACCTCGCCAGTGTGGGTGTTCCCCTGACTGCAGCCTGTCCCCAGAAGTTCCCTCAAACTCTTCACTAGGGAGCCGGCCACCCAAGGTGCGTTGACTAACCTTGGATACAAATGGAAGCTAGGACTGCCCACGGGTCCCAGGCTCCTCTCTCCATGTGTCCTGCCCAGCTTCTCTTTTCCTCTCCGATATCACTTCTCCTGCATATTTTTCCTGGTCTATGATTTGTGGCCAGCTGCTCATGCCCACCCCGGGCCCGTTAGCTGCCAAGCTTGATGGCCCAGTCTTGTCCCGGGACAGCTGATTTTTATAATCCCCGACATAAAACATTACATTTAATCCTAGAAAATATCATCTTGCTGACTTGCAGTCCCCATTTCTAGCCTGTTGAGATTAGACTCTGCCCTGCTTAGTTGAGGAAAAGCATCGAGATCCAGAAGGGAAGGGAAGGGAAGTAAATGCTGTGAAACTAGCAAGGACCCAGGCAAGAAGGAAAGGCTCTGGAACTAGGGCTTAATTAGAGTCTATGGCGATGGTAATAACCGAGTCCCCAAAATAAAGTTCTTAGGCGAGAGACTTTGGGGTTGGGGAAGGGAAGGTCCTAGAGAGTGGAATGGACGACAAGAGCCTGAAGAGCAGAAAGGCTTCTCTTCCGTCCAGTCACCACCCCATTTTCTCCCTCCCTTTCCCTCCCCCCCCCCCAAGAGTGCTTAGCACAAGCTGGGGCACAAAACACACTCAATGAATTTCAATCGACTTTCTCAGGGGCCACGCCCAAGGAGCTTAAGAGGAAGGTCAGAAGGGATGTGGAAAAAAGGGGGGCCAAGGGTATTACAGAAATGCCCCCTTTCCCTTGGGGGGGAGGTCTCTCCAAGGCTTATGGGAGTTCAGCAAGGAACTCCTCAATTATGAGGGAGAGGAAGGAAGCGGTGAATAATTTTCTGCTCTTGATGAAAGCAGTAGAACCTGGCCCTCATCTGAACTGGATTTAGAATCGGAACCCAATGCCGGACTTGAGCTCCTTGAATTTTTCTCTGTGTGACCTTGTGCCAGTCACTTCAAACCCTCCGAGTCTCCACCCCCCCCCCATAAAGTAAGACTTCAAGGATAGGATAATGTGAGGGTCAAGTTCTTTGCCCTTGTCCACAAAGAGCTCTCAGAACTCCCATCTAAATTCATTCTCTTTGCCCCTTAATCCCTCTCTCGGCCTCCTTCCCAATCGTGGTGGAGAGCACCACCGCTCTCACCTCCCCATATCCTCCCCCCCCCCATATCCAATCTGTGGCCAAGTCCTGTTTCTTCTGCCCTTGTAACAACTCTTGGGTAGAGCCCCCTTTCCTCCAGCGCCCCACTACAGGTCCACATTACCTCCCACTTGGACTAGAGCGCAAGAACTCTGGGAGGGCTGCCTGGCAAGTCTCCCCACCCCTTTCCCTTACTCCCCCTCTCACCCCCACTCCAGTCCAGTGATCTCCCTAAGCGTACGGCGACTCGTGGGACTCTTACCCCCCCCCCAGCCCCACCCCATTCAGCAAAGTCCGGGAGCCCCAGTTCCCTCCAGGATCAAATCTACAACGGTCCCTTTGGCTGGCATAGCCTCTCCGAATGCGGCTCCTCCTACCTTCCCAGCGCTCTTTCCCAGGGCCAAGGCACTCCTCCAGATTCCGAGCATTTTCTTGGGCCGTCCCATTTCTGGACCGCTCTCCCCTCTCCTTTCTGCTCCTGGCTTCCTTCTAGCCTGGGCTAAAACCTCACCTTCCAACCGAAGCCTTTCCTGATCCTACTTAATTGATTAGTGCCTTCCCCCGGAAGATTAGCTCCAATTTATCCCGTCTGCATCTTGTTTGCAAATTGTCTGCCCCATTAGATTGCGAGCCGCTCGAGAGCAGGGATTAAGGATTGTTTTCTCCCTTCTCCCTATATCCCTCCAGCACTTAGCACAGGGCCTAACACTTACCTAATTGCTTAATAATAAATGCTTCCCTACAGACTCCTCGTTGTGCCTCCCCCCCCCCAGCCCCGTGCTCCCCTTTCTCTAACTTTCTCTTCCAACCAGCCAGCCTGGAACCTGGGGCCAGCCGAGCCTCCCAGCCTCCTCTGTCTCTCACCCCCACAGCCAATCTGCTCGCACGTTCTGGCAATCCCGACTTGGAAACGTCTCTTATATGTGTCCTCTCCACTGACACTGCCACCACCTGTTGCAGGCCATCATCTCCCTCCCAGCCTCGTCTCCCCCCCCCCCCATTCCAGGCCATCCCTCCCCTCAGCTCTCAAGTGTTCTCCCAAAAATGCAGGGCTGACTCATATGACTCCCTACCCCACCCCTTTAATCAACTCCGGGGCCCCCTCCTCTTCCCTCCGGGATTAAACATGAACTCCTCTCTTTGCCTCTGAAAGCCTGTCATAAGGCAAGCCCTCCTTACTTTTCCACGCCTCTATGCCATCCCAAACCCTCCCTATGTGCAGACTCCCAGCTTTTCCGCCTGGAATACTCTGCCTCCATCTTTTTTTCCCCGACTTCCTGAGACTCCTTGCAATCTCAGCTACAATCTCATAGACTACCAGAAGTCTTTCCCAGTCCCTCTTCCATCCTAATGGCTTCCCTGTGTGCAAGTCTCCCCTTTATCTTCCCTATAGGATATTTGTGCAGAGTTATTTGCATGCTGTGTCCCCCCCACCCCATGAGTTTGGGAACTTCTTCAGAGCAGGGACTTCTCCCCCCCCTTTTTTTTTTCTTATTAGTGTCCGATACAGAGCTGGCTGATTGATTTCTTCCTCTCCTACAGAGATCCCACGGGGAACCCGGAGAAGGGATGGTATGACCACAGGCTCTCTCCACAGAGAAAGTGGGGGCTGGGGAGAGGAGGAGGGTCATGGGGGTTCAGGGAGCGTTCTAAGAGCTCTAGCAGGGAATGTGATCTTTGACTACCTGAAGAATTCCCAGGAGGCCTGAGGCTGTGGTCACAAGATGGTAGGGCCAACTCTGAGCTGGTGAAAGTAGGGAGTTTCCAGGTTCTCGTGAGGGGTCCCCCCCACCCTTAAGTTCCATAAGGGCAGAAGCTATTTTGGGTGGGTCTCTCTTTCCCCAACACATAGCTCGATGATTGGCTTATACATAGTACACTTAAGTGTCTGCTGAATGAAGGAAGGCCGCTGGGTGTTCTGGAGGTCTAGCTGTGGATAAGGGGTGGGGGCCCGAAGCCAGAGGATTACTATTACTACGTCTAGAACTGGAAGGGGACCTTAGAGAATACAGCTAGAGAGCTGATCCCTTCCCTGTGCCCTCCCCAATGTTACAGATGAAGACCCTGAGACCGAGACCGAGACTTACCTGAGAACTTCTAAGTCGAGCCTTGGCTTTGTGTCCGATTCCAGCCCAACTGGGTCTGGTCCCACCTCTCATCCCTTTCACCAAACCGCACTGCCCAGGAGTCTGGGCAGATTAAGAGGCTCGGCAACAGGGAACAGGACCCCAAGCAGAGCTTGGAGGGCAGAAGCAGGATTCTAGTTCTTCAGAAGACTTGGCCGGGGCACCGGGGCAAGGGCTTCGGTCCTGAAGGAAGGGAGTGGAGGGGCAGGGCCTCGTGGCTCTGGGGCCTTGTGGCTCTGGGGCCTTGTGTCTCTGGGACTCGAGCAGCTCCAGGATGGGAGACGGGCCAGCCAGCTGACTCTTATAGGGGAGAGAGCTCCTCCAAGCTATGAATAAGACCTGAGCTATGAATGTGAATGAAGACAACTGATTCTCTGCCTGAAGCCTGCATTTATCGTAACCGGGGATGGTCAGGGGGCAGGTGGGGTGGGGGCGGGGGCCAGGGGCAGCATTGTGTAACCTGGGGAGGCAGGTCGGCCTTCAGCAAAGGTGTTTAGCTCACCAAGGAGCAGTTACCCGGAATCCCCGACTCCCTGCAGGAACTAGGAAAACCATTATCTCTCCCTGAAGTCCACGGCGGAGGCCTGTTTCCCTACCCCCCACCCCCCAACCCCAATCTAGGATTTGGGTCCTACCCAATCCAGCCTGACGTTTTTAAGTACCTACTATGCACAAACCCCCCCACCCCATGCTTGGAGCTGAAACCCCAAAACCAAAAGTGCCAAATGGGCAAGGGGGGAGGGGAGCAGGAAGTGGATGAGACAGACAAAAGAAAAATAAAAAAAGAGAGCACTTACGACTTGAACACCGGGGAAGGCTTCGGTGGGAGGCGGGAGCCATGGAGCGTTCAGGTGGAGGTACAGGAGTCCTTTCCTGCCGGGCATGCATAAGGGACAGCTGGTGCGTGAGATGGGCAAGGCAATGTTGCTGTAGGGCAGGGCTCCTTTGCCTTTTGTGGGGGTGGACCTCTTGGATAGTCTAGTTAAGCCTAGGGTCCGTTTTCAGAATGTTTTCAATACAGCAAATAAAATACATCGTAATACAAAGGAAACCATTTGTATTGAAATATAGTTGCCAATACATTTAAAGGCTTTAACATTTTCAAAGTTGATGGCCCCCAAGTTAAGAAGTGGGATGGGTGGGCGAGGGCAGACTGGGGAGATTGTCCAATTGACTTGAGAAGCTTTACAAAAGTTTGGGGATCTCCAAGGGGACCTAGTATTGAAGAGCTTGCACATGCGCAAGTGACTCTTTCTAAATTTGGTGTGGAACAATTGGGGATTAATTGGTTGTTTGGGACTGTTGTGGGACGAATTCATGCGGTCTGAGCCACTCCTCTGTGCCAGCCTCCATCACAGGCTTTGTCTTTTTTTGCCTATTTTGTCTTTGCCCCCTTTTCAGATGGATCCAGTTATGAACCTCCCCCCCACCTCCCCCTGCCCCACATACACCCTCACTTCCCAGGAAGGAACCGCTAATGGCTGTCTTAAAGCAGAACCACGTAATCATTCTATGTGTTCTGACCCATGCCTCCTAGAGAGAGGCCTTCTGGACCCCACGGTCCCAGCCCAGGCAGAATGGCGTAACTTCCAAGCTCAAGAGATGACACCCCGTGCATCTGGGAGCCACATGTGATCTTGGACTGAACATAGCCTCAGTGCCCAGGATGTGGGAAGTGGCCTCTATCCAGGGCCAGCGTCCCCTATCCCTGAAATGTTGGCCTTAGTTCTGGGCTCCGAGGCCTAGGAAAGACTCCGATGGCGAACCGGAGGATCCAGATGTAAGCAGTCAGGCTGCTGGGAAGTCTTAAGTTTACACCATACGGGGACTGGCGGAAGGAGATGGGAACAGAGAACCCGGAGTAGCCTCGGGGGATCCAATGATGGCACAGCCTCCAGCCAGGGCAGTGGGCTGCGCCAGGCCAGAGGGGCTGGTTAGCCATCTTCAGGAGCCGAGTTTGATAGGAGATTCTATTCTAGGTGTGGGTTTGACAAGACAGTGTCCCTTCCGGCTCTGAGTTTCTGAGGCAGGGTGGTGAGGACCCCCGAACTCCAGGGTTACAAAGCATGGCCTCGCTTACCTAAATTCAAAAGTTTGAGGAAGCCTTCAAAATAGAGAAGAGGAATTCTGGGCAGTGCTCACTTCTTGGAGAGAGGTGGGGTCCACTTCTGTGGCCCCTAGGGCTAGCAGGGAGAAATAGCAAGGTAACTGGTGAGCCAAAGAATGGTCTTTGCCCTCCTACGGTATCATGAATTATTTAGACAATAAAGGGGAGGATGGGCGAGGGGTCCTATCTGCAGCAACTCCATTTTGCTTTCTTTCTGGATGTCTAAACTCTTAGGCTAATACCAGAGGGCTGAATTCCTGTGCAGGGGCATGCTGGTAAATGTTTCATTAACAACCAGCTCTCCAAGGGGAAAAAAAAAAATACTTGTGACACTTTTCAATTTAATCTGTGATATTAAGATTTTGTCCATCACTCTCTTAATGAAGTCCCGGCGATCAACAAAATGATAAATCAAATTCTGATGTGTAACGTTTGCCAATTTCTGAGGTGTAAATAATGTTCGTGCTGAAAATGTCACTATCAGCTGGGGTTTGAGCTGGCTAGAGCAGGGCTCTGTGCCTGTGTGGGTACCTGGATGAAGGGGTGTGGGAGGGAAGGTGATAATGGGACTCACCTGAATGTTGGAAGGATGCTTTTCTACTGAATTCCAGGGGAGTCCAAGCCCGGGGTAGTCCTATATAGTTGGAGACCTGGATTCATCTCTGGAGCAAAAGCAGGATTCACCAGAATGCCGGGGGTTGCCCCGCTAGCAGCTGCAAATTTCCACCCCCCTGCCCACAAAGGGAACCCGAGGATTCATTTAGACTGGGTGTGCCTCTGAGCCTCTTCAGATGGAAAGAGAAGGTAGGATGGAAGAGAAGGGTTGTACTGATTATGGGCCACTTGGGGTCCCTTATATCCTGGGTCATTCAGCATTTTCTATGGGGTGAAATAAAGGTTGTCCTAGATCTTGTTAGCTTGAGGGGAAAGGGAGTGTGGGCACCCTTTGACCCACATCTGTGGAGACCTGATGACGAGCTTTAGTCAAGCTACCTTCTGGGATGGGGCAAAGCAAGTGAGAGCTATTCTCTGGAGGCTACACCCGAGACTGAATCCAATCTGTCTAAACCCAAAGTTTGGAGTGTTTGGGGCACTGGACCCTGAGTTCTATTGACTTGGAGGAAAAGTCTAACTGGAGAATGGGATGTAGAGAATAGGGAGAAAAGCGAGTTAAGATATTGTCACAGAGGCAATTAGGACCCACTAAAAACTTTTGAGAAGGAGAAGTGACATGATTAGAATCGTTGTGGCACCTGAGAGGAGGACGACGGACGGCATGCCCTGGCTATGAAGGGCTTCTCCACCATGGGATTTCACGTCCCAGTTCTGAAGAGAATTGGCTATGTAATCTTGGACAAGTTAGTGGGGTTAGTCAGTTAGTGGTGGCTTGGACTCTTGAGGGCAGCCTCAACAATATGGTGGCACATGGATTTTGGTTTCCCGTTAACCATTTTGGTCCCATCCTTTCCCAGATTCGGAGGCCTTATCTGTAAGACAGGGGGACTGGATGAAATCAGGGGTTCTTAACCTGGAGTCTGTGAATATTTAAAAGCAATTATTTTCAATGGAATTGGTTTCTTTTCTAATTCTATGCATTTAATTTCATGCATTTGTCAACAACAACATTTTGAGAAAAGGTCCACAGGATTCAACAGACTGCCAGAGTTCCATGACACAAAAAAGGTTAAGAACGCCAAGACTAGTATGTCCCTCCCAGCCATCCTCGGCCACTATGCTCCAGATCCTTCCCTTCCCTTCCCTTCCCTTCCCCATGAGAGTCCTAGCCCCCCAGTCTCCCATCACCATAGGGCTCTTCGAAGTCTAACTGACGGGAGAAATAAATTCATACAAACGTTTTGATAGCCAATTTTGTCCCAAAGTAGAATGGGCTGCTATGAGAAGTAGTGAGTTGCCCCTCTCTGTGGGTGTTCAAGCAAAAGTCAGAGGACCACCTGCTGGTTGAGACAGTGGAGGGATTGGTTCTAAAGTTCGGGTTGAATTAGATGGCCTCCGACATTCCTTCCATCCCTCAGACTGAAGTTCCAGCTTGGGTACCGATTGTCATTTTACCTCTCCTAGCCTCAGTTTCTTCAGCTGTAAAATGACTAGAGCTATGAGAATCCATTCACAATCTACTCCATAGGCTCCCTCAGGAGGAAAGCACTTTGTAAACCCTAAGGCTGCAGAGAAATGGGAGCTGGGAGGAGTCCATGGTTCTTTCTGTCTGAGAGAGTTCTTTTTCCTCCTTGTTAGTCTCTGCTTCTGCCTCCCTAACAGGTCAGTGAGACTCCACCCCCACCCTCCCCATCCCCAAGTACCCAAGTGTTTCCAAGGAAGTCAATCACACCTTTTTTTGTTGTTTTTTTCTAATGCCACGAAAATACGTTTTATTGTTACATTAAACACACACTTTTTAAGGCAGTTAGATAATAAAAATCCAGTGCTTTAAGGCATGATTTCATATAATAAATCCAACTCTAATAGAATTCTTTTAAATAAATTTAAATTTTTTTATTCTTCTCTCCTGACTTTTATGAAAGAATCACTATCTAGGTTTTAATATGGTGCTGATCTCTCAATCCTGTCCATCGATCATCTCAACTATCCAAAATTCTTGCCATTCAGTGTCCCAGGGACAGCAAAGTGAGTGGCAGAGCTGAGAAAAGAGGTCAGAGTGGGGACCCCAGCAGCTAAGAAAGCCATTAGGAAACACTAAGGTTAGCACCCCACATTCTCCCAGCCCAGATAGGGGCTGGAGGCCAAAGCGGTATAGACTAGGGGCCAGATTTCTGAAGCACCGCCATTCTTCCAGGCTTCTCTAGGCTCATTCTCCCGTCTGCCACCTTCAGCCACCGAGTTCTTGGTGCTCTCGGGTCCGAATCCTCTCACACTCTTCCAGCGGTGACAAATGGATTCACGGCTCAGCTGGTCGGCTTCATAGGGACCGTGGAGCCATCATCTCCTTTGGTTTTCTTCTTCTTCTTCTTTGTCCCCCACCTTGGGCTCAGGTGGAGGAGGCAGTTGGAGATTGGGTTCATTTGAATGGACTCCAAAATGGGTATTTTCATTAGAGTTTATTAAAGTGCCATCTTCTTTGGGGAAAATCCACAGGAGCAGAGGGAAGATATGAGGGAATTTGCACATTTGTCCAGGTGAGAGCCACTGGGTGAAGGAGAAGGGAGTGGAGTGGGGGTTGTGGCCCTAAGGGAGTGAAATAGTTGGGGTTGTGGCCTGAAGTGAGATGGAATCCTGGCCAACTCTAAGAAAAGAGACATGACCCCAAACAGTGCAGTAGCTAAAGGGGAAGAGTCTCTTAGCAAATGAGATGGCCTTGAATTTCTCTGAACAGAAAAAGCAACCTTACAGAGCTACATAACCACAAAGAGAAAGGAACAGGTCTGATGAGTGTTCCTGGTGGTTGTTCCTTAGAATGCTTGGTGAATGAAAGAAATGAATTTAACCACTAAGAAAACAATTTTTAAAAAATCTAACTAGGAAAATCAGTGGGCCACAACTAGATTTGTTTTTCCAGTGTGTCTGAGTTGAAGATTTGTTGAAAAAGAGAGATTAGAATTCATCACATAAATAAAGGAAAGAAATGTCCTTTCCATATTAATACTTTTTAAGCAATAAATAATAAATAGATGTGTGTGAAAATCTGTTCTTTAAATACTTCTTAAGCAATAAATAATAATAGGTATGTCTATTTCACGAAGAAAGGAGATTATGCTCCAGTTTGGTGGCGGACTGCCTCGAGTTGGGACTCTGAAAAGTGCCAGTGGGGCAGCTCTCAGGTTGAATCCAAGTACAGGATCTGTATCTGAGCTCTGCCTACAATGCTGCTGTCCATACTACTTCCCCGTAGCATCTACTGTGCAGAGGCCATTTGAAAAGTCACTTCGTTTCTGTGAACTAAACTTCCCTGCTGTTCTTCCTACTCCTCCGACCACTCCTAGCGACCATCCAAGTCATCAGACAGACCGGTTTTCTGCCTGGGAACTCATCACTCACTCCCCAAGTGGCCTTCTACTCGTGTCCCTTCCCTCTCTATCTCTTAGCTTCTTCTACTTCCACCCTATTCCCCTCCAAATAAGGTCATGGACAGCAATCTCTTCCTTCCTTTGTCCATTTAATTCCACATGCATCAATATTATTATCATTATCACTACTGGTTTTGTTCAGTATGTGGTAAAAAGTCTGGACATGGACAAGACGGATGAGGATGGGCTCTGTTTGTCCCTCTTAATATCTCCCTGTGGCAGAAACTGAGAGGGATGCTTCCAAGGAGGACCGGCCACTATCCAGTGGAGCATCCCTGAAATTAAGCTTCTACTCCAAAACTCTTGCGAAAATTTGATGATCTCATTTGTTCTATTTTTACGCCCGGTCTGGGAAAGAGAAAATTGACGGGGCTCTTTTGGTTACAAGATTCAATTAAGAAAGTATAGCAGACACGGCTTGGGACTGTCCTCTACCTTAACTTTCCCGGAAAAAAACAAACAAACAAACAAACCAAGCACCTCCCAAATGTGAAAGCCAGTGCTTGCTCAGATCTAGGCACCCCACTTTCAGATACTCTCATTAGAACGTTGCCCCGCCCGGGGGGGGGGGGGAGGGAGGGAATGAACACTTGGGACCTTTGGAGAACAGCAGCAGGAGGAAGGAGCAGCAGTACCTTCTGCCCTGGGAGATTCTGCCTGATGGCCAGGACTGGGGAAAGTGTTCCAACCCCCTCGGGGCACCGTTCAACTCTTCAACTGACTGACTGACTGACTGACTGGTTCTAAGAATTAAGTCAGAGGTGAGCTTCCCAATTGAATTCAGTAGACATCAGAGTAACTTTTTGCAGCTGAAATTTAGGAAAGATGCCATTCGTTTAAAGTACTGGATTATCTCACCGGCTTCCGTGACTGCCATTTGAAGCACAGGTGGGCCCGCTTAAATATGTGTAAATTCACGCTCACAAAACAGATTACTAGGCTGTCATATTCATGCGACCAAAAGATACTTCATTTACAAGAGGGCTTCACCACAAGCTTCCCTTAGGAGCTCCCCCAATATATCAATTGGTTATCTACAGAGATAACTAGCCACTTAACAAAGAGGCTGGGGGGAGCAGGGAAAACAAAAGGGGAAGAGAAAACTTGCGTGGGGAGCCATTGCCAAATGAAGATCAATCGGAAAGAAAGCTGAAGTAGCTGGGAAATTAGAATGGCAAACAGTGGGGAACTCGAGTTCCCTAAATTGTATTATGTCTTGTTAAAGATAGGCTACTATTACGCAAAGTATAAGGTACACTTGCACGATGAGCTAAAACACACTCACTAATTTGTACTTCTAAGCCTGCTGGTGTAACATGTGTAGTGTGTAGGTTTGTGTCGAGTATATGTGTGCATGCATGTGCACATAGGGGTGTGTGTATATACATGTTCATATAAGGGGTATGTTGTGTGTACATGTTCATAAGGGGTGCATTGTATGTACATGTTCATATAAGGGGTGCGTTTGTGTGTATATGTTCATATAAGGGGTGCATGTGTGTGTGTGTGCAGATAGGGTGTGTGTGTGTGTGTATGTGTGTGCGTGTGTGTGTGTGTGCACAGATGGGGGGGGTGTGCGTGTGTGTGCGCGCAGATAGGGGGGGTGTGCGCGCAGATAGGGGGTGCGTGTGTGTGTACAGACTGTGTGTCAGAGCAGGGAGAAGTACGGTGCATCAAGCAATTTAAGCGTATAGTATGCGGAGCAAACTTAGAACTGGGACCTGTCACTTAGCCATCACTAAGGACACTGGATGAGACTCGGTCTTCACAGGTAGGTGTCGCCTTGAATGCGCCTGGCCCGGGCGTAAGTCGGCTTGCGTCTCATCCTCATCTCACGGATTTGCTCCTGCAGGTCAACGACAAAGTAGTAGGCCGTCTCCTTGGTGTCACGGACGATGCGCTGGTATTCCTTGCGGAAGTTCTGGTTCAGCGTGCCATAGATCATGGCGTTCACACAGCTGTTGAAGTAGGCCAAGTAGTAGCTCCCGATGTATACCCACTCTGGGACACGTGGTCCCATCCCCAAAGGATCGAAGACTCCAGCAAGCTTCAAGAAATTCAGCGGGCCCCAGCACAGAGCGAACAGGACAAAGACCAGGAACATCGTCATGAAGTTGCGGATGTCGACCAGCATGAACTTCGGCTTGGTGACCCTGACCCGATGATTGACTTGGAGGACCAGAATCCAGATCTTCAGGTAACAGAACGCCACTACCGTCAGGGGGATGAGGAAGTGGAGGGCCGTCACTACGAAGGTGTAGAAGGTAGTAGAAGTGGGGACAAAGGTGCAGGTGTAGACCGTGGGATTGTACTGCACGGTGGCCACGAAGTAGTTGGGGATGAGAGCCAACATGGTCATCAGCCAGGTCACGATAAGGATGAGGGTGGTATTCCTCTCAGTGAAGATCTTCTCATACAGGAGGCTATGGCAGATGTAGCAGTAGCGATTGAGGGCTATCACCATGATGTTAAAGACGGAGCTAACAGCGCTAATGCTCGTAAGGAGGCCGCTCAGTTGACAGTGGAGTTTTCCCATGGTCCAGCCGTTGTTCAAGATGGCAATCAAGGTCATAGGGTAAGGATACACGGCAACAAGCATGTCGGCCACAGATAAACTGATTACAAAGACGTTCCCTGGAAAAGAAGGGTAGGGGGGAAAAGAAACAAAGAAGGAAAAAAGAGAAGAAGGAAGAAAAAGGATCAACTGAAGAACATTCAAATCTCATTGAGTTAGACTAATTAACAGAAAAGGTCAGTTGGAATTAGACAAGACCCGAAGGATATGGAGAGAAAAAATTGAAAGCAATGAAATTCAGAGTGGATAGTACTGGGGAGAGAAAGACACTTGTTCACGGCTAATAGAATCACAAACTTATTGAGAACAGATATGGCAGCCTATAGTACCAGACCCCTCAAAAACCCATCATCCAATGCCCAACCTTCCAGTGATGAGCTCCATATTTACTTAGCTTGGTCCTCAGGAAACAGAAACCCGATGCTAAGCAGGAGCAGGTCCTATCCTCAAAGTTTTTCCACCTTGGTGGACTTGCAAACATTGAGGCTTTCCAGACCTGGTACACATTGTCCCACATTCTGGGTGTTTCACTGTCTCCCACCGCTACTTCCCCTCTCCCAATATGACGTGGGCAGGCATTGCAATTTTCATAGATGACAGGGCTATGGACCCTATCCAGACCTCAAACAAATCCCCACAACTGTGCTTCCAAAAAATGCATATATCAAAACCAAAGGCTCCCACTCTACGAGATCAAATTGCGTCCCATTTTCAGAAAGCTGAAATGGAGTACTCTGGGCAGCTTGAGGGAAATAAGTGGAGGAGGAGGAAGAGAAGGAAGAAGAGTAAGAGAAAGAAGAGGAGGGGGAAAAAGAGGGGGAGAAGGAGAAAGAAGAAGAAAAATGAAGGGTGCTTAAAGACAAACTTGCCCCTTCCCACAGCCCTGATAACATGGCTCCATTTCCATCCCAGATATCCCCCAGTTCGGAATTTTCCTCATTGCAACTGGAGATTTACTTTGCCTAGCTCTAAATAAGTGAGTTCTTCTTTGAAAATCAAGAATGCTCCCTGCCACAGGGCTGGACTCCAGATCCAGAGTCAGGCAGCTTAATGAAATTCAAAGCCATGCAGTCTGAAGGATTGCACACTTCTCTGGACTATCATTAAGACAATGACAAAAATATAACTAGAGATAAATGGTCACAAAAGAGCATTAGGGATGCCATTTTCTTAAAAAGCTTTTTTTTTTTTTTAATGGGATCAGATATAAATGGGGCGGAAGTATAGGAAAGAGGAAAAGACTATGGCAAAATGGTTTACGGGCTATGGCGCCCCTAAGCTACTTCTTCAGATGAAAGTAGACATTTAAAGAAGTCCATTAACTCTTTGAGGATACTAAGGGTCTTTGCTGTTCCTACTAAGGATGCTTGGAGCCGGAGACAGCAGTCAAAAAATACATCCCGGTGTTCTTCCTCACAGGACCGTCCTCATTTCCCAAGATATCAGCCTTGCCTCCATTTCTATGAGTTTAAATATGATCACCTTCCCTTTGCTTGGGGGGAGGGGCACTTGAGAGGAAAATGACAAAGCAATTTCCCTTTGTTCAGTAATCAGAACCGGGACTGTGGCCCACAATCTTTTCACCCAGGCTGGGCAATTAAGTCCATTAACCAGGTCCTGATTAGTCAACCCACCAAAGCTGAGTCTGGAGCAGTGACCTATCTTTCCCTTTGACCTTCCCTAGTCCGGAATGCTGCCTGCAAGGTTAGCATAACCAGTTAAGTGAAGCTCGCCTTCCAATGAGACAATTTACTTTTGGCACATCCACTGAAGCAGTACAGCCTTTGGATGCAGACTAAGGATGGCATGATTAAAGATCGTTGATGCTGGTAATCGATCAAGGGCCACTGCTCCATCTTTTTGCATATTACCCTTTTCTGTGATTGGAAATAAATTCCCAGCACCCAGACTACCACCAAGGCTCTGTGGTATAAATCAAGGTCACTAACTCTTGTTCTAAGAGTCACTCTTCTGAAGAGGATTTTAATCTACAGCAAGAGAGCAAAGTGCTTTAAGACTGATTTGGAAATTTTTGTAATTTGTCAGTCGTTTGCCCGCTTGTTTTGACGCCATCATCAGCCTGAGTAGAAGCAGCAGCAGTTATTTGGTTACTTGTGCTGTGCTTCAGGGCGCAAGAAGGTGACATTTGATTTAGAAACGCTCAATCTTGATGTTCCCAATTTCTCACTATAGTCTTTCTACATCTACAAGCGCCTCTCTCCATTTCCCAGGAAACATTCTAAGCAGAGACCGGGATCTTTTCTCAGTCTCACATTGCCTAGGTTACAGATACATAGACTCCTACTAGATGTCAGAGATGGTTGGGACCTTAAGGATCAGCTAGTCTAAGCCCTGAACTTGTCAGAAGGGTTTCCCCTTCTGACTCAGGAAGCTCAGGGCTCAGGAAGGCTGATTTGCCCAAATGGGTAATCAAGGAAAGAGGTGGCATCTGGCCATTGTTTTGAATTTGGGGCACAGAATAAAGTAAAAGTTCTATGGATTAAAGGGAAATGGAGGCCAAAAGAAAAAATGAGAAGGGTGTGAAGAGGAAGAAGTAGGTGGGGGGGGGGTAGTTTTTTGGGGGGAGGAAGAGGATGTAGCCCTGTAGCATGAAAGTTACAGGAGGAGAAAATTTGTGAAATGTAGTCCCAGCATTGATTCATTGTTGGTGGAGTTGTGAACGAATCCAACCATTTTGGACAGTAGTTTGGAACTATGCTCAAAAAGTTATCAAACTGTGCATACCCTTTGATCCAGCAGTGTTACTACTGGGATTATATCCCAAAGAGATTATAAAGAAGGGAAAGGGACCTGTATGTGCACGAATGTTTGTGGCAGCCCTTTTTGTAGTGGCTAGAAACTGGAAACTGAATGGATGTCCATCAGTTGGAGAATGGCTGAATAAATTGTGGTATATGAAAATTATGGAATATTACTGTTCTGTAAGAAATGACCAACAGGATGATTTCAGAAAGGCCTGGAGAGACTTACACGAACTGATGCTAAGTGAAATGAGCAGGACCAGGAGATCATTATATACTTCAACAACAATACTAGATGATGACCAGTTCTGATGGATCAGGCCATCCCTCAGCAACGAGATCAACCAAATCATTTCTAATGGAGCAGTAATGAACTGAACTAGCTATACCCAGAAAAAGAACTCTGGGAGATGACTAAAAACCATTACATTGAATTCCCAGTCCCTATATTTATGCACACCTGCATCTTTGATTTCCTTCACAAGCTAATTGTACAATAATTCAGAGTCTGATTCTTTTTGTACAGCAAAATAATGTTTTGGTCATGTATACTTATTGTGTATCTAAGTTATATTTTAATATATTTAACATCTACTGGTCATCCTGCCATTTAGGGGAGGGGGTGGGGGGGGTAAGAGGTGAAAAATTGGAACAAGAGGTTTGGCAATTGTTAATGCTGTAAAGTTACCCATGTATATATCCTGTAAATTAAAGGCTATTAAATTAAAAAAAAAAAAAGAAATGTAGTCCCAGAAAAAAAAAATTTAGAGACAAAAAAATATTTAGCAGAAAAAAAAATCAGGACTCTACTCTTGGAAAGCCATTAGCATTAGCATCTAGTTTATCGTTTGCCCATTAACAGAGTCCCTATCTAGTCAAGCACACTCCAGATTATCTGTCCACTAAATCTTAATGGATTTATGGCAAGCTATTTTGATTCTGGAGCCTGCACAGTCTTCCACATTCAGCTACCATAGCTACCATCCCCAGCTTTGGCTATGATCCTTGCCTTGGGTTGACTACAAGCATCCTGGCTACATGATCCCAATGAAGAGGGGGGTTGGGGGGGAGAGGGCAAAGTGCCCTGGTCACTGGAGACTGATCTAAGCAGGGCCAAAGCTCTTCAGGGGAACTGCCACAAAATATAAAAATGTTTCAAAGAATATAAAAATAATAGACAAGGACACTAATTTTTTACAGGAAAAAAAGGTTGTTTTTTTTTTTTTTAACATATTCCTGCTATTTCCACTCTTTCTGTTATTGATTGCATTTTTGTTTTCTTTCTCGGGTTTTTTTACTTTATTTCTAGATCCGATTTTTCTTGGGCAGCAAGATAACTGTATAAATATGTATACATATATTGTGTTTAACATATACTTTAACATATTTAACATGTATTGGACTACCTGCCATCTAGGGGAGGGGGTGGGGGGAAGGAGGGGAAAATTTGGAACAGACGATTTTGCAAGGGTCAATGTTGAAAAATTACCCATAAATATATTTTGTAAATAAAAAGATATAATAACAATAAATAAATAAACAAACAAACAAATAAATAAGTAAATGAGTGTTCCTGCTAACCAGGTCTTAACCTATGGAATGTTAAGTTTTATCCTTGAAAAAATGGAAAATAGAAAATTTTTCAAATACATTTTAAAAGGGACTGGGTACGGGGATAGGGGGAAGAGTCTAGGAGAACCCAGCAAGTGGTCTTCATATGGGAGTAGAGCCAGAGAAGAGAAGGATTTTAGAAGTTAAATAATCACACACACACACACACACACACACACACACACACACACACACTCCTATCTCAATGAGGGTGAGGATGATAAAGTTGAAAGTGACTATTGCAAAAGAGATCAAGCCTAGTTTCCTTTTGGTGAAGGATCTTGTTGATCAAGTCAAGAGATAACATAGGACCCTGGCAATGGAGAAGAGAATTTGGCCATGGGATCTTGGACACATTGCTTTTACTCTCTGAATGTCAGTGCAAAATGGACTGACTGATCTCAAGGTGCTGGAAGCCTGGGAAAGGCAGTTTTGTCATCCCAGCATGTGGAAGCCTTTCTCCCTTCCCATTTCCCTCCCTAAAGGGACAAAGCCTAAACAGAGCAGCCTTTAGTTAGTATCTAAACAGGAACCTGAGTCTGGGCAGGACCAGCAGAGGTTGTGGCCCTCAGATCCTTGGATGCCCCCTGCTATAAGAAGGGGAGACTAGCCTCAGTCATTTATCTGAGGGACCTCTTCCTATACTTCCCAGTTACTTCTCTCCTCCCCCAACCCCCCAAAAGCACCCATAAAAGCTCAGGAAAAATAATACCCACTTGTTTTGCATAAATTTACATAAATTGTATAATATTTATGTCTAATTACAACTTAGTAATAAGTAGGCAGATCATTAAATAGGTAGCATATTAATTTTGCTGTGTTTTTCCCCCATTCATTCAGACCCTTCCTGAGCACTTGGGCCGGAAACACAAATCTCAATGGCTCCCAGTCCCTGCCCTGAAGAAGCTCCTCGTCTAGTGGGGGGGGGGGTGGAGGTGGGAGAAGTAGGATGGGCAGCAAAATGGGCTTAGAATGAACAGAGTCACGTTTTAGCCCCGGCAAATGCCTCCCTTCCTTCCCCCTCTCAGGGCCTCATCTGCTTCCCCCAGCTGCAAAAAAGGGGGGGAGGGGGCTGGGGGAGCCGAAGGCACAGGCGGGAAGGTTGGATTAAAGGCTCTCTCAAATCCCTTCCAGCTCTGACATTCTTTGAATTGACACGTACACAAATAACCAGAAGGTGTATTTAATTACAAACACTCTACTTCGTCCTGGATGTTCTGGCTTCATAATTTGTGACTTGCCCCTAGTGTGGCTGTCAGTGCACAGCTAAAAGAAATTCCAGGGGAAAAAGCTATGACCATTTAATGGGGTAATTTCTGGTGTCGGGAGACATTTCTGAAAATATTCCTGCAAGATGGAGTTTGCTCATTGAAAGACCTTTGTTCGAAGGGGGGGGTGGGGTGGGTGGGAAGCAAGAGTTCTGCTTGCTGGAATGAGAGTGGGGGGGGGGGAGGGCAACTAACGCTGACCTGTGTATTTGAAAATCAGTTTTTAAAAAACAGTTCAAGTGTCATGGACAAGGAGCTGTATGGCTTAATCTAACAGCATTCATTCCCAATGTTTTCATTTTCTTTTCGTGTTTTTTTTTTCTTTTTCTTAAATGCCCATTTGATGAGATTAGTGAAAAGGAAAAATAGGGAAAGATAACGAGGGTGAACAAAAGAGTACCTAGCAAAGAGACCGGGGAACAGTAAGTGTCCAGTAAATGTTTGTTGAATGAATGCATTAATGAATGCATGCAACACTGTCCTACAGCAAATGAGAGCTCTCCGTGGAGGAAGCAGCCTTGCCAACAGACTGGTGGTCCCTAAGGCAGCTGAGGAGCACAAAATTCGGAAACGACTCACTTGGGTTTCTCGAGAGAGTAGGGAAACTGGCTGTAACTCTGGGAGAGCAGCAAAATTGCCATTACTTGTCTGCAAGGTTGCCTGCTGGCTCTTACACTTCCCAACTAGAAACATTTCCTAGCCAAGCTCTCAGAGGCGGTTTAATTTCATGCTGAGAATTTACAAACCGCTACAACAGATGTAAAGCTGTAAGGAGTAATTACACAGCTACTGCTTACCCAAGCAAAACCCGCGTTTGCATCTTTCCTGCAGATTAATCAGTGAGAAAGAAAAATGACAGTAATTGATGGTGCAAATTACGGCTACAGGGCGATGTATTTAATGGGGGCTCTGAGAAGTTATGGGACAAATTGTCACTGCAAAGTCTCCCATCAGCCACAAATGATTAGGCAGACTTGGGCTGGGCCGGCCCAAAAGGTTGACAGCCAGTTTCACAGAATCACAGAGCCGGAAAGCTCTACAGAGGCCAACGAGTCTAAGCCACGACTGCCCAAGAATCCTCTCGAGCATCAGCCGCAGCAGTGGTCTAACAGCCTCTGCTGGGAGGGAGACCTTCACTGAGGGGAACCTCCCGAATTGCCAAGGCAACCCCCTCGACTCTGGCTTGTTAGGAAACGGACCCACAAGTGCCTCCCACAACCTGCTTGCAGCAACTTACTGCACCTAGCTCGGAAGAGTTTTTTTAACAACTCGAATGAATAAATAATAATTAGTGAACCAAAATACAATAGCTGACAGAGTGGGTTCACATCTGCTTTGTGCTTTTACATACATCATTTCATTTGATCTTCACAGTGCTCCTGGGAGGTGTTATCAGTCCCACTTTATAAATGAAACAACAGAGGCACAGAGCCGAAATGTCCTTGCCTGTAGTCCACAACTAGTGTCAGAGGCGAGTCAAACCCAGGCTGCCTCTCCAGATTCTATCCCTAGCACTCTCTCAACTCCATTATGCCATTATGTCTTGCACATCATCTTTTTTTGGTTGTTCTTACTTTTGGTTATTTTTTTATTATAGCTTTTTATTTACAAAACAAATGCATGGGTCATTTTTCAACACTGACCCTTGCAAAAACTTCTGTTCCAACTTTTCCCCTCCTTCCCTCCATCCTCTGCCCTAGAAGGTAGGTAGTCCCATACATGTTAACTATGTTAAAGTATATGTTAAATACAATATATGTATACATATTTATATAGTGGCTTGAACATCATCTTACACACACACACACACACACTCTTGTCCTCCTTTATTCTGGACACTCTGTCTCTATTAATGGAGCCTGAGCTTTCATTCACTTTTGTTTGTTGGCCATGACCAAAGACTGTGAAAGGATGAAACTACTAAAACCGACAAGGTTTAGACTCTATTATTTTTTGATACTATAAGGCTCATAGATTTGGAGCTGGGAAAGATCTCAGAAGCCATCTAGTCAAGTCCCCTCTTTTTTAACAGTGGAAGAAACTGGGGCCATGGAGGTTAAGTAATATTTGCCCAAGATCACACAGGTAAGAAATAGCAACCAGAATTTGAAATCAGTACAATAATAAGAGGTTTTGATCCAGTACCCAACAATTTAACATACTAACCACATTCTTGCTAGGATCAAAAAACACCAAGAAGTTGAAGTTGTAGCTACATGGAAGGGCTGTCACAACAAATGAAACTGAATATATCTTAACAGGCAGGACACGATTGGTTACCTACTAGGAAGTCACTTCAAAATCATCTGTCTGTGTGCAGGCAGATTAATGACCGATTAGAGGAAAGTCCCAAATCAATACCAAATTAGAAGAAAGACAAAGATAAGAAGGTACTTCGTGCACTTACAAACAACTCCAACCTGACCGATTTCAATAAACTGTTGTTGACCATGAAAAATGGGAAATGGATAAAAGTAAAGACATTGATTTTGGTTATCGCTATTTGGACAACTAAAATGTAAATTTTAAAAAATTAAATTTAAAGTTTCTCCTGTGTATTCTCATTTTCTTGTCTAT